>NC_090648.1:486817802-487129802 GCF_040937935.1 Hyperolius riggenbachi | reverse complement strand
CCTAATGTTTAATGTGGTGCCCAGTGCACTCTATACATTACCTGTCCACAGGGCTGGGCCGAGGCATAGGCTGGAGAGGCTCCAGCCTCAGGGCGCAGTGTAGGAGGGGGCGCACAATTCATCCAGCTGTCATTCCTAATTGTGTATGAAGCAGAAAGAAATAAGAAAAGGAGATACATAGCAGTGACTGCAAGCCAGATAACTAGAGATTAAGGAGTTGGGGGCCCTGGGGCGCCTCTTAGTCTAATAGCAATCAGTGTGTGACGGCTGGGGTGGGAGGGATGGAGGGGCGCACTTTGGTGTCTCAGCCTTGGGTGCTGGAGGACCTTGTCCCGGCTCTGCCTGTCCATGGCCTCCGCTTGTTCCGGGCTCCCTCCGTTGTCCATACATGCGTAAGGGAGCATGTGTGACGTCAGTCACCGCACCGCCAAAAACAGGCCTTCGGGATTATTGCGTTAGTACGTAGTAATCCCCTTCTGGCTAAAAGCCAAACCGGAAGTGACGCTCGTTTGCGGTCACTTCCTGTTTTGGAAATATGGAAGTGAATGGAAACGTATTGTAAAAAATATGGTCGTGTGGCTGCACTTGCAGTAGATTGGCGACTTCCGGCGCACCGCACGGCATGCTGTATGAAAGCACTCATAGGCTTTCATTGGCATAGCGGTGAGGTGCAGTAAAATGACCCACCACACCGCACCAGTGTAAAAGGCCCCTCAGGGACATTCAATAGGCTAACACTGAGCAGAAACAATAAAAAATTCAACCTACTTTGTAAATGTTTAAGTATAAAATAAAACATGGGGTGGCTTAAAAAAGTCATTTTTAGGAGTAGGAGGATAAATACAATTATTTATCTCATTCGTTTATTTTCATCTCTAGAGAAAGTAGTGCTTCTCACTGGTATACAAAGTACAAAACCCAATGTAAAATTAAGTTTCGTGCAAGCTGTAGACAGTTTATTATGCTAGGTACACACCATACAATTTTCTGCCAGATTTACCTGCCAAATCGATTATTTCCACAATGTCCGATCTGAATCTCGATCGATTTTTCAATTTTTCAATCGTTTTTTAAAAGTTTGTTTTTTTTTATTGTTTTTTCCAATCTATTTTCGTTCAGTTGTATGAAAATCGATAAAAAAAAATTAAAAGGATAATAAAAACTATCGGAAAATCGAAAAATCAATCGAAATTCAGATCGGACTTGTTGGAAATAATCAATCTCACAGGTAAATATACCAGAAAATTGTATGGTGTGTACCCAGCATTAGTTTCTTGGTGAAACATTCCATGTTTGGCTGGAGCGGACCACCATCAATATTAATTCTTGCTCTTCTTAGCTCCTCATCTTCTGAGCTTACCAATAACACCAGAGAGCTTTGTAACTGGCCAGACTCCACATAACTGACTGTGTTTCCCTTCACACTGTGGCAGTAAAGGGTTAATCACTTAGGTGCATTGCATCACCGTGGTGCGCATACCAGACGGGATACAGCATAATACAAAACACATGTTACACGGCCATAGCGACCATAGCGGCTCCTACCCAATACTTGTCCAGCACAACATGGTCCTCCTGGTCCTCTTCAGACAGGCGTGGACAGACGTCCCTGGACTCCTGCCTGCAATATGTCACCTCCATCTGCGTCACCGGGGCCTGTCATATGGGCGATGCATGTTTTTATGAAAAATGATGCCTAGGAGGTGCCCTGCCATCAATCCTGACTTTTTGGAATGAGAAAAATGTTGGTACAAAAATATTTAGGCAAAGGACTCATCCCCCATGATGCCTCCTGCTATGAGGATTGTCAAGAATGATAAGCAAAAGCAGAACCGGAACAAGGTCCTCCGGCACCCAAGACTGAGACACCAAAGTGCGCCCCTCCATCCCTCCTACCCCAGCCGTCACTCACTGATTGCTATTAGACTATTAAGAGTTGACCCAGGGCCCTCACCCCAACACCTTAATCTCTAGTTATCTGGCTTGCAGTCACTGCCATGTATCCCCTTTTCTTATTTCTCTCTGCTTCAAACACAATAGGTGAATGATAGCTGAGTGAGTTGTGCGCCCCCCTCCTACACTGCGCCCTGAGGCTGGAGCCTCTCTTGCCTCTGAGCAAAAGGTTTGAGAGCCTCTTGGGGATCACCAACAATTGTGTGCAATACAAAAGATGGAAGCGCAGCAAAATTGTTTTTGAATCGATTCTCAAAAGCAATTTTGCAGCAACTTTGTGGGCTTTTGTGTGCCTTTAAATAAAGTTCAAGATAATTGCAGGTCTGGGACCCACTAGCAGCCATTTGTAAGCGCTGCGCTTGTGATTTGAAAACTCTTTCTAATGTAATGCTGTGGGTGTGATCCCACTCGAGGGATGTGACTTTAAAAAAATCTCCCATAGCATTGCATTAGCAAGAACTTTTCAAATCACCAGGGAAGCTATGTTGGAGGTGAAGCCCTGGAACTACAGGGAAGCTATATGAGGGAGGGAGGGGGAAAGCACTAGACACCAAGGAACTCTGTAAAGGAGGGAGGGAACCACTAGACACCAGGGAACGGTATAGGGGAGGAAAGAGGGCAACTAGACACCAGGAAACTGTATAGGGGAGGGAGGGAGGACCACTAGACACCAGGAAACTGTATAGGGGAGGGAGGGAGGACCACTAGACACCAGGAAACTGTATAGGGGAGGGAGGGAGGACCACTAGACACCAGGGAACGGTATAGGGGAAGGAGGGAGGACCACTAGACACCAGGAAATGGTATAGGTGAGGATGGAAAGCCACTAGACACCAGGGAACTGTATAGGGGAAGGAGGGAGGACCACTAGACACCAGGGAATGTATAGGGGAGGGAGGACCACTAGACACCAGGGAACTGTATTGGTGGAGGGAGGGAGGACCACTAGACACCAGAGAAGGGGGGCCGTATAAGGGGGGGGGGCAATAGACACACCAGTAAACTTTATAAGGGAGGGAGGTGGCCACTAGACATTTAGGTTGGCCCAACACTTGGTCCCAGCTTTGCAATTTCGGCCCACTATGTATTTAAGTTTGACACCCCTGCACTAAGCAATGTTTATGGGTTAATCCTGCGAGTCGCTGGTCTGTGGTTTGGTGTAGCTGCGTCTCTTCCGTCTCATTCGGCGAGGGGCTCAGGCATTCGCAGCCACTGAGCGCTGCCAGCAGACAGCTTGTCTTCCTCAGAGTCCACCTCAGCAAAATTCAGCAGAAACATTGGCAAAGCCGAGGAACCAGCTTGCAGCTTTCACTATTGAGCAAACAGCCAGAGAGCGGAAACACGAGTGTCTTTCTATGGATTCCTTGTGCCTCTTTCACTGAGCAGCACTGCCAGGGAACTGCGGGAGCAAACAGGAAACCCTAATAACTGTGAGGAGGTTACTGGAGGGATGCGAGGTTTCTATTGCTCTCTGTCAGCCAAGAATGTGGCCTTTCTTTCTTTCCATAAAGAGGAACTGCCATCAAAATAACATAAAACATTGTTTATTTGCTTTTTTTTGTTTTTTTTTAACATTCATTTATAATTATTTAGTCAGTGTTTACACATTGTAAAATATTTCCTCTCCCTGATTTACTTTCTGAAATTTATCACAGACAACATCTTTAATACCGGCAGTGGCAGGCGCATCACTACAGAATGTTTGTTTCCTGAGAGTTCTAAAGCCAGAACCTGGTCTTCCAGAATGCTCAGGGAGGAGAATGCCACATAGCTAATCAGCGTAGGTTAAAGAAAACCTGTAACGAGAAAAAGTTTCCCTGGGGGGTACTCACCTCGGGTGGGGAAAGCCTACGGGTCCTATCGAAGCTTCCCCCATCCTCCTGTGTCAAACGGCGGTCTCGCTGTGCCCCTCCGAACAGCGGGGATGTAAATATTTACCTTCCCGGCTGCAGCGCAGGTGCAGTATCGGCTCTCCGCTTGGAGATAGGCGGAAATATCTGATCACTGTCGGCCCGCTCTACTGCGCAGGCGCAAGTCTCCTGCACCTGCATAGTAGAGCGGACCTGACACAGATAGGCTATTTCCGCCTATCTCCATGCTGAGAGCCGCAACAGCGCCCCCGCTGGAGCCAGGGAAGGTAAATATAGCAAGCCTTGTCAGGCTTGTCGAGCCAGGATTGCAGGACACTTCGGGGGAGCCAGCGCTGGACTGGCTGCAGCTACAGGGGAGGGGGAAGCCTCATTGGGACCCTGAGGCTTCCCCTTCCCGAGGTGAGTACCCCCCAAGGGAACTTTTTTTTTTGTTACAGAGTCTGTATAAAGCGGTATAAAACCCTGACATAATATTAAATAAAAACATGTTTTCCTACTTGTTATATGCCATACGGTTATCATATTTGCTTTCGTGCATAAGTATTATTATTCATTTACAAATTCAATGTTCCCAAAGTACACTTTTTTTACCCTGAGAGCTGACTTTGCATTTTATTTATAACTGCTTTATTAATTTTCTAGCTTAAGAAATGCTTTCTGAGTGTCTGACTTTGTTCAGCAGAGCCTGCAGTGTCAGAGAAGTGTTTATTTACATTCCTCACAATTAAATACAAGATAACATTATCAAAAGTTTAGATGCGTCCAGCTTTGCTGGCAGGGAACTTCTAAGTCCTGTGTTTAACCCTTTGAATGCTGTTCTAGTAAAAAAAAAAATGCTGGTTGTGTATACTATGCCGTAAATAATCTATTAGAGCAAAGAAGAAATGCTGGGTTTCATTCCGCTTTAACCATCACTAGGAGGGCGGGGCTACATACCAATATACAGCAATATATAGATTTAGGATGTGTTTCTGATGCTGAAATCAGGAAAATTACCCTAAAAGTGAGTATCTGGAATAATTTACTACATTCCACTATTTGTCATTATGGCTTCTCTAATATTTCAGTTTAGTTGAGAAGTTAGCAACCCTTTCAGTTCAGATCTAAAATATTGTTGGGATTAATAAAACCTATTTACTTAACTGCTAACTTTGCATAAATCGCTAAGCAGAACCGACTCTATCAAGGCCGGGAGTGTCAGTTTTTTTGCCAGTCACTCAGTTTGTACAAGTGTAGAAAATAAGCAACAATAGTTCTCTGCTCTATGATGCTTATTACCTATGCAGAAAAAGGAACATACCTGGGATCGTTGTACTGGAGGTTAGAGAAACACGGAGTTGAGATTCCAGACTAGAAAAGTAAGGTAATTAGGGCTTAAAGTCAGTTCTAGAAATTCACAAAAAAGGATGAAAATTGACATGAAAAGCTCATTTTTTAAAATAAAATCAAAATAGCAAAAATATCTATGTAGACCTGATTTTTTTTTTAATCAAGATTTTAGCAAGAGTGAAATTACACTGAAATTGTGGCCCCCAGCCAAACTTATAGTAGTGTTGAGCATGTTTGGCGAGGTGCAGTTCATCGGTGATGGGGCTGGCTTGCGTTATGGTGTACCGGCCAACCCACAAGCTAGCTTTTGGTGTTCGCAAACTATCAAATTCAGCATGAACACTGGTTTGTCCACTGAACTGCACCGTATCTGTGCTGGCTGCCGGTCTGGGTAATATCCTGTTCCCTTGGCTTTCCCTTGGATGTGACCATCCAGCCAGGGGCGGACTTACCATAAGGCTCTGTAGGCACGTGCCTACAGGCGGCTGATGATAGAAAGGCGGCTCACTACCAGAGTGCCTCCCTCCCTCCCTCCCTCCTTCCCTATGCAGAGTCCCGAGGGGAGTGTAAATGAGAGGTTACTCACCTGGCTCTCGGCATTCTACTGACCAGATCTCCCTTCAGTCATCGGCACCTCTAGCTACTTAATACTGAGGTTCTTCTAGATACTTGGGGGCACCTCTAACTACTTAAAGGGGTTCTGTGAGGGGGGGGGGGTTGAAAATAAAAATGGACACCTACCTGGGGCTTCTACCGGCCCCCTGCAGCTGTAATGTCCCACGCCGTTCTCCAACGATCTGCCGGTCCTGGTCTAAAGCGTCATCTGATCCAACTGTGCTTGCGCGGCCGTGGCAGCGCGCATGCTCACTCCTGTGCACGTCATCGGAAGCTTACTGAGCAGGCGCAGTACAAGAAAACTTCGTACTGCGCCTGCACAATAAGCTCCCGATGACGCGTGCGTGAGCGAGCACTATTCGTCTTGTTAGACGAATATTAGATGGGAACCAGCTCTCTATGCTCCGTCAGTGGTGACCGGACCATATAAGAAGCACGCGGCGCTCTGTACCCGGCTCTCGTACAACTCATACAGCTCTGGCAGTAGGAAAAACATGTTTTATGTCTGATACACACAATACAGATCGACAGGTCAAATCGATAATTTCCAGCAGGTCCGATCTGATTTCCAGTTGTTTTTCTGATCAATTTCCAATCACTTCCATGAAAAATCAATTTGACCCATTGATCTGATGGGAAATTGCATGGTGTGTACCAGGCATTATGCTTAGTACACACAATGCAATTTTCCGTCAGATTGAGAGTCAAATCGATTACTTCAGACTGTTCTGATCTGATTCCCGATTGTTTTTCTGATCAATTTTGTATAGAAGTGATCAGAAAATTGATCAGAAAAACGGTTGCGATTCAGATTGGACCTGTCGGAAGTAATCCATTCGACCATCAATCTGACGGAAAATTGCATCATGTGTACTAAGCATTAGTGACTAGTGTATATGGGCCAGTGCACGCCGAAAAGTGCAAGGTTAATCGCAAACGCTCAGCGCTTTTTGAAGGCGATTTTTCAGAACGAATCAAGGCCTGTGCAGAGCGATTTTATAAGCATGCCTAGCGATTTGTGGAGCGTTTTGGTGTAGTGTTTGCTATTTTTTGTTATAGTAGAGCTGTAACTGAACAACTTCTGTAACAAAAACGCTTGGAAAATTGCTCTGATCTAGCGCTTTTCAGAGGGATTTTCTACTTTTCTATACTTAACATTGAGGCTGAATTGCCTCAGAAAAGCGCAGAAATGCTGCAGGACCTGCGTTTGGGGAAAAATCACATCGCTGTTGTGTGAGCCATCCCATTTAAATACATTAGCCAAGCACTTTTTAACCACTTGAGGGCTGCAGTGTTAAACCCCCCCCCCCCCCCCTAAAGACCAGGCCATGTTTTGAGAAATTGGCCACTGCAGCTTTAAGGGCTCGCTGCAGGGCCGCACAACTCAGCACACAAGTGATCCCCCCCTCCTTTTCTCCCCACCAACAGAGCTCTCTGTTGATTGGGTCTGATCGCCCCCCCCCCCCTCCCCCCCCAGGTGTTTGTTTTTTGTTTTATGAATATCTATTTCTTTATTTTAATAATACTTTTTACTATTTTTTTTTACATTTTATAATCCACCCTCCCCCCACCAGCCAATCAGCGTGATCGGCTGTTATAGACTTCAGCCTATGACAGTGGTCACTTCCATAGCAACAGAGGGGACAGTCGTGTCACACGGCTGTCCCCAGTACAGCACTGCCTTAGATCACAGCGCTGTACGAGGTAATTAGACGGCAGTTAAGCCATCTAACAGTCTCCCGAGCAGCGATCGCCGCTGGGAGACTGAAGGCGGAGCGGAGCAGGTGATGCGCGTGCAGCCTGCGAGCGATCTCCTGCAGTAGCCGGCCCCAGGACTTTACATCAATTGCCGTGGCCCCTTTTTTTAAATTTGAGTATCCTCCACTTAAGGAATGGATCTTCTGCATGGCCCTGCCCCTTCACCATAGCTCCCAACTGTCCCTCTTTCGGAGGGACAGTCCCTCTTTGGGATCCCTGTCCCTCTGTCCCTTTCCTCCACATTTGTCCCTTCTTTCAGAACTTTGTCCTTCTTTCTATGTAAATATATATATATTTCTCTACTAAAAATGTGTTTGAATGACTCTAAACTTTATTCCCATCCTTTAAATTGATATATTACTAATTTTAAAATGTTAATATGAAGGAAAATGAACCAGGATAGAGAGGACCAGTGTGGTTTGAATTATAAATAATCATATTTTTCTTATGAAATCTTTATGGTATGCGTGACTAGGGGTTAGATGGAGGTGTGACCAGGGATGTGGCAGGGGTGTGGCTTACGTGTCCCTCTTTCTCATCTCAAAAAGTTGGGAGGTATGCTTCACCCCTGTAAATTTGATAAACAACGTAGCCCGCAACTAGACCATGTTTCAGATTTTGGCCCCTTATGTCAGGGGTCCCCAAACGTTTTGTGTTGATGGCTGGGTCAACATACTTCAAACTGCTGGGGGGCTGGAGTATGCATAACATGATGAAGAAGTCTTTGTGCATCAGACAGTGAAGCATACCCAGGTGACAGCCTGCAGTCTAATTGAACAACAGTGTCACCTGGTGTGGAATTTGATTGGAAACCAGTGGATTACTGCTTTCTGGCTTCATTCTATATGCAGACCACCAATATTTAAAGATGTAGCTGACCGCATCTGTAATACATTTTGTGTGTGTGTGTGTGGGTGGGTGGGGGGGGGGGGGTAAAAAAGCCTCAGGGAGCCACATTCGGCCCGCGGGCCTTAGTTTGAGGACCACTGCCTTATGTGATCGAGTTTCACATCCCTGCTCTAAAACAATTCTGAGTTTGCACAAATGTTTCAAAAACAAATGATTCAGAAATAATCTTGTACTTTATATCGCACATTCTTTGTGGATAAATATAGAAACGCATTTTTGATTAGCGATTGTGTTTTGGCTGCAGTAGGATGGGGTTACCAGGTTACCATAGTCACACTCAATAGACAGAATATATGATGGTTTCTGGAAAGAATAACCACAAAAGCAAGCAGCGCAGATTTTTAAATCTAATCAGTTTCGTTGTGCCATAAGTTGCTAATCGACCGTCCCATTTTTGTAGAAACGTGTTATATTTTTGCCCAGTCATGACTCACTGCAGCGTCCAGATGGTTTCACCCAGAGGAAAAGGGAACTATTGTGCAATTTAACAAAAATAAATGACGTTTTCCCAGAAATAAATCGAAGTCCTGATCAACAAAATGAAAACCATGTTTTTCGAGCCATGAGAGCAGCCGCTGGGGACGAGAGGAGGTTTCCTCTGACATGAAAATCTCTGCTTACCCCGAGAGAGGAAAAAGGGCTAGCAAATGAAAGCCACTGGCTGCTTATCAACACTCACATCTTTCGTTTGTTTGGTAAGTGAAGAAGTGCATGCTGGGAGAATATCCTGAATAACCCGAGAATGTTCGTCTTTGGGGGTTGTTGTAGAGATATGCATAAACCAATTATGTTTTTGGAAGAGAGGGAAGTGTCAGGAGGTGTTGTAGTATTACAGGAGGGGTGTGTTTGAGGGAGGGGTTATGATTGTAGATAGGACAGGAAGTGTTGTAGCATGATAGGAGGTGTGTGCTTGAGGGAGGGGTGTGATTAGAGGCATTACAGGAAGTGTCCTGGCATCATTACTGGAGATGTGTGTTTCTGGGAGGGTGTGTGCCTTGAAGGTGTGACAGGAAGCGTTGTAGCATGACAGGAAGTGTGTGTTTGAGGGAGGGGGGTGTGATTGAAGGTGTGACAGGAAGTGTTGTAGCATCACAGAAGGTGTGTGTTTGGGGAGAGGGGACTGATTGCAGATGTGACCGGAAGTGTTGTAGCATGACAGAAGGGGTGTGTTTGAGGAAGGGGGTGTGTCTTGGAGGTGTGACAGGAAGTGTTGTAGCATGACAGGAAGTGCATGTTTTAGGGAGTGGGGTGTGATTGAAGGTGTGACAGGAAGTGTTGTAGCATCACAGAAGGTGTGTGTTTGGGGAGAGCTGACTGATTGGAGATGTGACCGGAAGTGTTGTAGCATGACAGGAGGGTGAGTTTGAGGAAGGGAGTGTGATTGGAGGAATGACAGCAAGTGTTGTAGCATGAGAGTAATGTGTGTGTGTTTGAGGAAGGGGGTGTGATTGGAGGTGTGACAAGAAGTGTTGTAACATGACAGGAGGGGATGTGTTTTGGGAAGGGGGTGTGATTGGAGGTGCAACAGGAAGTGTTGTAGCATGAAGAAAGGTGTGTGTTTGGGGGAGACTGTGTAAATGGAGGTGTGACAGGAAGTGTTGTAGCATGACAGGATGGGTGTGTTTGAGGAAGGGGGTGTGATTGAAGATATGACAGGAAGTGTTGTAGCATGACAGGAAGGTGAGTTTGACGAAGGGGGGGGGGGGTGATTGTGTGATTGGAGGTGTGACAGGAAGTGTTATAGCATGACAGCAGTGGGTGTGTGTTTAAGGGAGGGAGTGTGATTGGAGGTGTGACAGGAAGTGTTGTAGCATGGCAGTAGTGGGTGTGTGTTAGAGGGAGGGAGTGTGATTGAAAGTGTGACAGGTAGTGTTGTAGCATGACAGTAGTGTGTGTGTGTTTGAGGGAAGGGGTGTGATTGGAGGTGTGACAGAAATTGTTGTAGCATGATAGGAGGGATGTGTTTGGGGAAGGGGGCGTGATTGGAGGTGTGACAGGAAGTTGTAACATGACAGGAGGGATGTGTTTGAGGAAGGAGGTGTGATTGGAGGTGTGACAGGAAGTGTTGTAGCATGAGAGTAGTGGGTGTGTGTTTGAGGGAAGGGGTGTGATTGGAGGTGTGACAGAAAGTGTTGTAGCATGATAGGAGGTATGTGTTTGGGGAAGGGGGCGTGATTGGAGGTGTGACAGGAAGTTGTAACATGACAGGAGGGATGTGTTTGAGGAAGGAGGTGTGATTCGAGATTTGACAGGAAGTGTTGTAGCATGTCTTTTGGCTATTGCTGGTGCTATAGAAGGGGCATGAGGGGTAGTCAATAAAATACTAATAATTCAGAGGTGTTGTAAGATTATGCAAATTCTGCATGCAAATGTATGCAGCTTCTCTCTCCCCATCTGAATAGCAGAGTGGCTCAGCGGAGCCCATATACTCCTTACAGCACCAGGTCCTCCATAGGCTCCAGTTGTCACGTGAACAACCAGCTGTAGTGAAGAGGAAGGCTGACATAGTGCTGGAGTAAGTATATGTGCTCTGCTGCAGCTGCTCTGATATTCAAACCTGGGAGAAAGTGAGGCCCCCTTAACCCTTGGGCTAACACATACAATAGCCACAATTACTTTTGGGGGCGCAGATATTGGTCGCATCACTTGCTACGCCATGGGGGTAGATTTTTCAACTAGGTGCACTTCTTACTAAGGAAGGGGGTAGAACTAAGGTAGGGGGTGTTACGTTCAAGAGAACCAGGCAGGGGCATATCTGGGTAATATAGCGGCTGTGGCAAACACTGACATTGCCCCCCTCCCCAGTATAAATGGCTAGAGTTTGCACCCGGGACAAGTACCCAGAGGTAACACCGTAGTACAGGTAGCCAGAGGTAGTCCACTCAGTATAGGTAGCCCTCCGGTTTAGGTTGACGCCCCAGTATAAGTAGTTAGAGGTGTCTCCCCAGTATAAATAGCCCCCATTAGCATAGGTAGTGATAGGTGCCCTATAGTATAAGTATTGCCCCCCCCCCCCTCCAGTATAGGTGGTGGGAGGTGTCCCCTCAGTATAAATAGCCCCCCCCCCCCCCAAGTATCCCCATGGCATAATTACCATATTTTTTGGTCTATAAGACACACTTAGGTTTAGAAGGCAAAAAACAGGGAACTAAATAAATATTCTAAACCTGGTGTATCCATGGTCTATTAGCGTCTTATAGATGTTCTCCCTCTTCAATTATTGTGTCTTCCCTCCTGCCCCCAGTGTCCTCCTCCTGTCCCCCAATGTCCTCCTTCTGTCCCCCAGTGTCCTCCTCCTGTCTCTCTTGTTGTCCTCCTCTATGTTCCCCCTTTGAGTCCTCCTCCATGTCCCCTTGGTGTCCTGCTGACTCCTCCTATGTAATAAGCAGCAGCTAATTAATCACTAGGAGCCTGATTCACTATTCGGTGCTCACCTAGTTAGCACGCCCAAAGGCTTTGGGCGTGCTAACTAGGGTGCTAAGTAGTTAGCACCAAGAAAAGTGAATCAGCTTGCATGCAAAGTCCTGCGCGCAAAGTTTTGCACGCGCAAAGGCCGGTGCGCGCAAAATGTCGGTGCAACGTTTGCGCGCACCGGCCTCTGCGCGCACAAAGTTTTGCACGCAAGAATGGGTTTTAGGCGTGATCAGTGGCTTTTCAAAAACGTGCTAACAGTTAGCACCGCTTTGTGAATCAAGCCCTAGGTGTGAGTGAGAGAAGAGCTGCTGTTGCCATGGACACCCATGGGTCAGGTGAGTGTAATGCGACTGCAGCTACTTACATCACATACAGGGAGCGGACATCGGGGAGTGCAGCGAGAAGCAGCTGATCGCCGCGCACACCCTCGGGTCAGGTGACTGATGCACGCGGCTGCTGCTAATTAGGGCGTGTACACACTGCTGCGCTTGCGCTGCTGTGCTTGCGCTGTGTTTTTAAAATCGCATGTGTTTTTTAATCGCAACGTCTTTTGAAAAATCATGAAAATCTTGAATACCTGAGCACACTGGTGCGATGCGATTTTTCTATTTTCATGAAGGCTTTGCGTTTTGAAAATCAAATGCGATTTTAAAAACGCAGCGTAAGCGCAGCAGTGTGTACAGGCCCTTACACAGGGGGAGCGGAGCAGGATGCCAGGAAGTACCCAACATTACGGTGGGTCATGCTGGTGATCGTATGTCGGGGACTCCCTCTATTCGGAATATAAGGTGCAGGGGAGTAAAAGTGCATCTTATAGTCCGAAAAATACAGTAGCCCTCCCAGTATGGGTAGTGAAAGAGGTCTCCTAGTTTGAAGAGAAACCGTAATCAAGGATTGAACTTTATCCCAATCAGTAGCTGATACCTCCTTTTGCATGAGAAATCTTTTCCTTTTTTCAAACAGATCATCAGGGGGCTCTGTATGGCTGATATTGTGGTAAACCCCTCCCGCAGTGTGATGTCAGGACCTAGGTCCTGACATCACACTGTGGGAGCCTTGTTGCATTGTGGGAAATAACAGCTGTTTCCAACTGCTAAAAAAGCAAGCAGCAGCTACTTCCACTGACATCACCTGCCAGCAGTGAAAATGTTGCCATGTGATAAATGTCAGAATGTAAATCAGGGAGAGGAAAGATTTTGTAATGGGCAAAAACTAACTAAATCATTTATACATAATTATTACAAAATTAAGCACTTTTGTTCATTTTGTTATTTTCTCTGGAGTTCCTATTTAAGTATCCTTCTACTGCAATGTAGGTAGTGAGGGAGGTCCCTCTGTATAAGTTATCTATCCCAGTAAAGATGGTAAGAAGTGTCCCCCAGTAAAGGTAATGAAAGGTGTCACCCAGTATAAATCACCCCCCCCCCCCCCCCACCACCACCACCACTCCAGTATACTGTAGGTAGTAAGAGACATCGCCAGTATTGCGGTGGAGTATGAGGGAGGAGGGGGCAAGCATGGTGCACATGGCAAGAGCCACGCTTGCACCCCACTAAATACGCCACAGGAGCCAGGTAACCTTCCTAATGGAATCTTAACAACAACAAAAAAAAGACATGAGAGAAACCTACAAAGAGTAAAAATAGGTTTTCCTAAGGGCCATTTACTTAAGATGTGTCTTTGTCAACTTTAAAACGGTGATTTAACCGACATCAGCTAATCTAGACGCAGATAAGCAGGAGCTCTGCCCGGAGACAGACTTTAATAATATTTTTTTTTCAGTTGGTCACACAAGGAATTTGCAGAATAAACTCCTCCACGGTTAATTATTGTATCACCCATAGGAATTATATCTAGATCGGTTAGTACCGCCCGAGGTTGTGCTTATCACACAGAGTCCGTATTGTGCCATGCTGCAGGAATATATATTTATATCCAGCTCCCCGGGAGGGGACGAGGAAGCCGGGACAATCTACCATTCACTATAAGAGGGAGATAATGAACGGGTATTAACATATCTGTCTAAGTACGACTCAGTGATGGCAGCATTTCTTACTAGAGATTGGGGACTTAGAGGTCACGGTGAAATGAAATCTCCAGCTGGACAATCTGCATACAGTAAAACCTTGGATTGTGAGTAAGGGATGGTTCACACGGGCTTTATTCAAACGCCAGCGTTTAGACGCTAGCTTTTGAAGGCTTTTGGCAGTGGCGTAGCTAAGGAGCTTTGGGCCCCGATGCAAGTTTTACAATTAGGCCCCCCCAAGCACTCTATACATAACAACTGATATGACGCGCCAAAACCTGCCAATGGCAACTACAGTGTCAGAGGTGCAAGGTTAATGATTACCACCATTCAAAGTATCTATAGAAGTGATTATTATGAGCACAGGATCAATAGAGAGCTAATACCGTAGTTGAGGGAGGGCCCTGATGCGGTCGCAACCTCTGCAACCCCTGCTGCTACGCCCCTGGCGTTTGGGAAGCGTTCAAGGCTAGCAGTTCTGGTCTCTGCCATTGTTTCCTGGCGTTTACCGCCTCTGAAAGCAACATGTTGCTTTCGAGACTAGACGCAACGCCGGGATCTACCGCCAGGCTTTCATGAAAGCCTGCAAAAGCCAGCTCTAAACGCTCCCATTCACTTGAATGGGATGACGGCAGATCCCAAAAAACTCAGTGTCTTAAACGCCACAAAAATGTCCATGTGAACCGGCCCTAACTTGGTTTAAAGAGTAAGAATAACCAAGGATTGAACTTCAACTCAATCAGTAGCTGATCCCCCCTTTCCCATGAGAAATCTATTCCTTTTCTCGAATAGATCGTCAAGGGTGTCTGTATGGCTGATATATTGTGGTGAAACCCCTCCCACAGTGTGATGTCATGACCGTGGTCCTGACAGTTTGCTGTCTGTGAACCTTGTTGCATTGTGGGAAATAACGGCTTTTTCCAACTGCCAAGCAAGCAATATCTCCCTCTATGCATAGAACTCTCAGTAATGAACATTCCGTACAGATCGCCTGCCAGAACTAAAGATGTCACCGCCAGTGATGAACTTCAGATTGTAAATCAGGGAGAGGAAAGATTTTACAATGGGCCAGCATTGACTAAATAATCTATAAATGAGTATTGTGTACAATAAGCAATTTTATTCATTATGTTATTTTCACTCTTTAAAAGCGCTTTGCAAGACCAGCAAACGTTTTCATGAAATCTTGATTTGATAAGCAGGCAACAACTTGATATACAAGCGCAGGATGTACTCGTGTCACATTCATGGCCGGATTTCAGGTAAGGCCACATAGGCCATGGCCTAGGGCACCAGAAAAGCAAGGGGCAGGCTGTAAGCAGCAAGGTGGCAGTAGTAGTTAGCCTCTCAAACATTTATTCTGCTACACAGGGTTTGCACATAGCAGTGGGCGTCTATGAACAGCCACACGTCCAGCCTCCATAAGCATATCTGTGTCCCTCGCCATCCTCCTACGATGTCCCGTTTAGCAGCGGTGAGCCCCAGTTAGCAAGACAAAGACAAATAACATTTATATCGCGCTTTTCTCCTGGCGGACTCAAAACACCAGAGCTGCAGCCACTAGGGCACGCTCTATAGGCAGTAGCAGTGTTAGGGAGTCTTGCCCAAGGTCCCCTACTGAATAGGTGCTGGCTTACTGAACAGGCAGAGCCGAGATTCGAACCCTGGTCTCCTGTGTCAGAGGCAGAGCCCTTAACCAGTACACCATCCAGCCACTACTAGCAGCTCAGTGATGTCAGCAGCGAACCTTCTGCGCATGTGCTGAAGGCCCCGCCTGACGTCACTTAGTCATACTGAGTCCGACTGAGCCGCTTACGGGGGTTGACTGCAGGAGAACGGCGGCGCTGAGGACGGTGAGGGACACATCCATGCTTATGGGGCTGTAGGAAGCCCCGGGTAAGTAAAAAACTGCAGTGAGACTCATCTCTGGTTCTCTTTAATGTGAGTGTAGGGACTGCACAGTGTCACATTTCTGTGAGATCCTCAAAAGTAGGGAAAAGCAACTGTCACTGGATACGTTTCCTTGTTAAAGTCCCGCACACAAGAAAGGTTGGGGTGAGCCAACAGGTAGCCATGATTCTGTTAGTTATAGCAAACCTGAACTGAAAATCAAAAGTCAAAACAAACATACATGTGTCTATACTTACCTCCCATGTAGTCTACTCAGCAATCTCTTTCCCCTCTTTTGCATTCCTGTTTGTCCACTGCGATAAGTGGAATTGCCCAACTTTTAAAAAAATCTTAGCAGAACTGGAAGGAATTGTAAGAATAAAATGTTGAGCTTCTGAGAGGAACAGACAGCAAGGCAAGTACGTAATATTAATTTGCAGGTACATCATATTTTTATTTTAAATAATTTTACTTGGGTCAGGTTCCCTTTTAAAGTAAAAGTCTTTTTTACATTTTTACTTTATACAGTACTTTGTATTAAATGTCTTTCTATAAACATTTTTTGGATTGTGGAACTAATTATCTGAATTTCCATGAATCCCTATGGGGAAATTGACTTTGATATACAGTGGTTTGCAAAAGTATTCGGCCCTCTTGAAGTTTTCCACATTTTGTCACATTACTGCCACAAACATGAATCAATTTTATTGGAATTCCACGTAAAAGACCAATACAAAGTGGTGTACACGTGAGAAGTGGAACGAAAATCATACATCATTCCAAACATTTTTTACAAATAAATAAGTGCAAAGCGGGGTGTGCGTAATTATTCAGTCCCCTTTGGTCTGAGTGCAGTCAGTAGCCCATAGACATTGCCTGATGAGTGCTAATGACTAAATAGAGTGCACCTGTGTGTAATGTAATGTCAGTACAAATACAGCTGCTCTGAAAATCATACATGATTCCAAACATTTAAAAAAATAAATAACTGCAAAGTGGGGTGTGCGTAATTATTCAGCCCCCTGAGTCAATACTTTATGGAACCACCTTTTGCTGCAATTACAGCTGCCGGTCTTTTAGGGTATGTCTCTACCAGCTTTGCACATCTAGAGACTGAAATCCTTGCCCATTCTTCTTTGCAAAACAGCTCCAGCTCAGTCAGATTAGATGGACAGAGTTTGTAAACAGCAGTTTTCAGATCTTGCCCACAGGGGGCTGAATAATTACGCACACACCACTTTGCAGTTATTTATTTGTAAAAATGTTTGGAATGATGAATGATTTTCGATCCACTTCTGTACACCACTTTGTATTGGTCTTTCTCGTGGAATTCCTATAAAATGGATTCATGTTTGTGGCACTGTAAGTGCTTTGCATTACAGGCATGTTTCAGGAACCAATTATGATCGCAAACCAAGGTTCCATTGTATGGGCCCGTTTCCACTATCGCGAATCCGCATGCGTTGTCCGCATGCGGATTCGCACAGCCAATACAAATGGATGGGCCTGTTTCCACTTGGCAGTTTTGCTGTGCGTTTTTCTGTGCAGGATTTTTCTGCACGGCAGAGCCCTCAGAATTCGCCTGCGTGTGGAATGCAGCCGAATCGCACACAATGTATTTAATAGGGAAATCGCATGCGTTTTCCTCATGCGTTTTTTGCTGCGAATTCGCATAGGTACCAATGTAAATTCACCTATGCGAATTCGCATGCGAATTTGCGGCAAAAAACGCATGCGGAATCGCATCCGCATGCGATTTCATCAGCGGTGGAATGCAGGCGATTCCGCACCGCAATAGTGGAAACGAGCCCTAAGTATTAGGTAGCCAGAAGTACGCTCAATATTAAGTAGCTAGAGGTGCCCCTGACTGAAGGGAGATGATCAGTATATAAAGTACTCAACACCACCAAAGACCTAAAAGGAATTCCTTGTAAAGCTTTGGACCCCAGCGAGCGAGACTTGAGCCCCCCCCCCCCCTCCCCGAGGCACTTCGGGAGTACTGGGGGTACTTATACTTGTCATAGTCAAGTAATGTTTGAGATAAAAATGATAAATTGCACATAAACAAACTAATTAAGTAAAAGCCTACTCATTGAAAAGTATAAGAAGATGTTTGAGAAGCATTCCTATGCAATTAAAAAGCACGCCAAACAAATGGAGAGATATAATGTAAATAGTGTAAATGTGTCACAGGTTCTGTAGGTGAGGCCACTATGATGGGGGAATATGGTGGGGAGGGGTAGAGGACTGTAACTCAGTGAGGGCACTTCAACTGCGTGCATGAAATAGGGGCGCGAGGGAAAATGGGTGCCGATTTTTATTAATAAAATTATTGTTAATAAGTCTACCAATATTCTTTGTTTTTAAAGCGTAAATAGGAAATTATCATAATAGACTATTGGTATATATTAACAATATTTTACTACAACTTAACCTAACTGTACTTTCACACAGAACCCACCTTCCTGATGCCTAACTCTGAGACCTCCCTTCCTGACGCCTAACCCTAAAATCCCCTTTCCTGATGCCTAGTGTCATTTTGCAACAGGATCTGGATAGGATGGCTATATGGGCACATACATGGCAGATGAAATTCAATGTTGGCAAATGTAAAGTCATGCATTTTGGTCGTACCAATGGTCTAGCACCATACACAATAAATGGGATACAGTTGGGGACATCAAACTTGGAGAAGGACTTAGGAGTACTCATCGACAACAAGTTAAATAATCGTACTCAATGCCAAGCCGCTGCAGCTAAAGCGAACAAAATTTTGGGATGCATTAAAAGGGAAATAAAAACTCGAGATGCTAGCATAATATTGCCCCTGTTTAACTCTCTAGTAAGGCCACATCTGGAATATGGAATTCAGTTCTGGGCACCACATTACAAAAAAGATATTGCAGTTTTAGAGCAGGTGCAGAGACGAGCTACAAAATTGATACGTGGGATGGAAGGTCTCACTTACCAAGAAAGGTTAGATAAACTGGGTTTATTTAGTCTAGAGAAAAGACGCCTTAGAGGGGATCTAATTAACATGTATAAATACATCAGAGGGCAATATAATAGCTTGGTGGATGAGCTTTTTGTCCCTAGGCCTTCTCAAAGGATTAGAGGACATGATCTGGGCATGGAGGAAAAACATTTTAGCCATTTATTTAGGAAAGGGTTCTTTACAGTAAGAGTGACTAAGATGTGGAATGCATTGCCACAGGAAGTTGTTATGGCAAACTCTATACCTGCATTTAAAGGGGGCTTAGATGCTTTCCTTGCGTTGAAAGACATCCATGGCTACAATTACTAGGTTATGCCTAATGATGTTGATCCAGGGATTTTATCTGATTGCCATCTGGAGTCAGGAAGGAATTTTTCCCTTTTGGGGCTAATTGGGGTTTTTTTCGCCTTCCTCTGGATCAACAGGAGTATGTGAGGGAGCAGGCTGGAGTTGTACTTTGTACTGGTTGAACTCGATGGACGTATGTCTTTTTTCAACCAAAATAACTATGTAACTATGTAACTCTGAGACCTCCCTTCCTGACGCCTAACCCTAACACCCCCTTTCCTGATGTCTAACTCTGAGACCTCCCTTCCTGACGCCTAACCCTAAAACCCCCTTCCTGATGCCTAACTCTGAGACCTCCCTTCCTGATGCCTAACCCTTAAACCCCCTTCCTGATGCCTAACTCTGAGACCTCCCTTCTTGATGCCTAACCCTTAAACCCCCTTCCTGATGCCTAACTCTAAAGCCTTCCTCCTGATGCCTAATACTAACCCCCTTCCCCCTTCCTGAGGCTTAACCCTAAACCCCGCTTACTAAGCCTAAAATATTAAAATGATAAATTTCAAAATGATAAAACTTTCAAAATGAATAATATCTAAATACTAAATATTAAACATGTTAAAAATTATAGCCTTCTAATTTTTAAAACAACAATTTCAAAATGTACAGTATAACTTTGTAATTTTTAAAACAATAATTATCGTGTGCCCAATTTTCTGCTTCAGGCGCCTTATATCCGATATTTGCTGTCTGGTTTGATGCACTCCACATCCAAGGCAGTACTAGTAGTCCATAGTCCATAGAACCGTCCATTGGGCGCCAGGGGGCGTGGTGCACCGGGTGACTGACAGCTAAGGGGTGTCAAAAAGGCCTCCCACAGAGGCCATTAGCAGGAGGGGGAAAGGGGAAGCAGCGCAAGAAGGGGCAGCGGGGAAAGCATCGGGCAGGGGGGTAAACACCCGCCCTCCCTCACCTGGGTCCCCTCCTATCCCCCTCCAGATATGCGGCAGGCAGTGGCCGGGGAATTACTCACCTGACTCTTGCGTTCCAGGCGCTGGATTGCTGCGTCATCTTCACGTGCCAAGGCTCTGCCTTCAATGCCTCTCACTGTGCTTCCGCTAATCAGGAAGCTCAGTGATCGGCATCGAGGCCGGAGGCATGTGGCACGTGACGGTGATGCAGGGTTCCAGCGCCTGGAACGCAAGAGTCAGGTGAGTAATTCCCCACCCGCCACCACTGCCTTTTAAGGGCAGAAATCACATTGAATGCTAAATTGGAGGCATAAAGTGCTTTACAACATCTTGCATGTGTATACATCAAACAGGGAGTGTAATTAGAGTACTGCTTCACACTGACACACCAAACTCACTGTGTAACGCACCGCAAACAGCTGTTTGTGTAGTGACGGCCATGCTGGACTACTGCGCAACATGGCGTGATTGCTCTTCCTCACTCAGTGATGTCAGGTAATGTGTGACTTCCTTCTCAACTTTCCATGGCATTGTTAAAAAGCTTACGTTTTGTTTTTAATTTACATTTTCTACTTGCTGTGTACTTGTTCAGTACCGCTACAATGAGAATCCTGTGGAGGCGGGCAAGTCTGCCATTGTGACCCCGGGTAATGGCCGGGGAATGAGAGGTTTGAATCCGGTGTGGAGCCTGAGCAACGGCTACCACTACACATCCAAGGAGGGCAGCGGGCAGGCATGCACGCCCGCCCGCCCCGAGGTAGTGACCAAAAATAACAATACAGGAGGAGGACTTTCGAGGCCCTGCTGTGTATTTGAAATGAATGTACTTTAAATCCTTTAACGAGAACCAGTTATGGCGGGCAAAGATGACACCACATTCCTTTCACGAGAATCATATGGAGGCGGGCAAGTCTGTCATTTGTGACCCCGGGTAATGGCCGGGGAATGAGGGATGGAATCCGGTGTGGAGCCTGAGAAACGGCTACCACCACACATCCAAGGAGGGCAGCAGGTAGGCATGCACGCCCGCCCCGAGGTAGTGACCAAAAATAACAATACAGGAGGCGGACTTTCGAGGCCCTGCTGTGTATTTGAAATGAATGTACTTTAAATCCTTTAACGAGAACCAGTTATGGCGGGCAAAGATGACACCACATTCCTTTCACGAGAATCATATGGAGGCGGGCAAGTCTGTCATTTGTGACCCCGGGTAATGGCCGGGAAATGAGAGATGGAATCCGGTGTGGAGCCTGAGAAACGGCTACCACTACACATCCAAGGAGGGCAGCAGGTAGGCATGCACGCCCGCCCCGAGGTAGTGATCAAAAATAACAATACAGGAGGCGGACTTTCGAGGCCCTGCTGTGTATTTGAAATGAATTAACTTTAAATCCTTTAACGGGAATCCGTTATGGAGGGCAAGTCTGCCATTGTCACCGCGGGGAATGAAGATTGGATTGCGGCCCGAAGTGGGAGCCTGCTGAGACCCATGCTGTAGCTGCCCTGACCGTGCTTTGCAGACCAGGCATCTGTGGTCAGATGGACCCTTGAGCCAGCGGAAGACAAACCAAGTCGAAAGCATTTGCCAAGAATGTTTTACGGAGGGCAAGTTTTTTTGCCCTTTTTTTAAATTTTTTGAAAATGATAGATGGTTGTATTTTTAAATTGTTTGAAAGTTTAGATGGTTGTATTTTTAAATTGTTTGAAAGTTTAGATGGTTGTATTTTTAAATTGTTTAAAAGTGTATCCATTCTTCCTCCCCCCCAGCCACGAACAATACCATGGGAACGTGGAGCAGCAGAAGCCCCCTGTGACGGCTGCCACGGTTGTTCTCCGCTGCTTGTCTTTTGAGGGGTGCTTCTTTTCCTCAGGTGTTCTTGCCATAGCTGTTTGTGCCTTCTCTCCAGGTGCCTTCGTAAAGCACTTGTCCCTACGTGACAGTTGGCCTTTCCACGGCTCAATTTTTGCTGGCAGAGACAACAGATGGCTTTGCTCCGATCTGAGACACACACGTGAAAAAATTTCCAAACCGCTGAGGCCCCCTGGGGTGATGGCGCTACGGTGGCATCAGCAGCAGCTGACGTTGAAGGGCATGTGTGCTCCCTGGCCATAGCTGGCGATACATGGCACCGGACACTGCCCCCAGCTGTTTCTGAGGACGAGCTCCCTCTGCTTCTATCATGGAGTCGTCTCCTCCTACTCCTCTCTGACTCCTCCTCTGAACTGTCCCCCTGGTCATCTCCTCTACCGGGAACATATGTGCTATCCGTATAATCGTCATCATAATCCTCCTGGCCAGCTGCGCTTTCCTCAGACACCTCCTCAAGTGCACCAACTTCAGGTGGTCCACCATCATCCCCATCCACACACGTTACGTCCATACTATCGCCACCTAACTCAGACGTATGAGGTGGTGTACCTGCGCCTTCTTGTTGTTGTTGCAGTAGTGGCTGGGAATCAGTGATTTCACCACCACCACCAAATAACTCCTGCGAAGTGTCATATGCAGCGGATGTGGTGCTTGTTGTAGCGCTGGTGGCTGCGGGAGATGAGGTGTTCTGTGTTAAATACTCAATTACCTCCTCACGATTTTGGGAAGTGATGGCACGTGCCTTCTTCTGAGCACTGTATTTTGGGGCAGGTCCGCATGAAATCACAGCAACACCACCTCGCACAGCCACAGACCTGCCGGTGCCTGGTGGCCTTCCTCTGGGTCTGCCTCTACCTCTTCCTCTACCTGGTTTGTCCATTTTGTCCATCTCGGGGGTATGCTAGCTATATGCAGTGAGGTGGGTTCTCACTCAACACAACAGGTAGTTAGATGCAGTGAGCTGGGTTCACTCAACAGTAAAGGTACTTAAGATGCAGTGAGGTGGGTTCTCACTCAACACAACAGGTAGTTAGATGCAGTGAGGTGGCCAGGTGGGTTCACACTCAACACAACAGGTAGTTAGATGCAGTGAGCTGGGTTCACTCAACAGTAAAGGTACTTAAGATGCAGTGAGGTGGGTTCTCACTCAACACAACAGGTAGTTAGATGCAGTGAGGTGGCCAGGTGGGTTCACACTCAACACAACAGGTAATTAGATGCAGTGAGCTGGGTTCACTCAACACAAGGCTAGGTATATGCAGTGATGAGGTGGGTTAAGTAAACACAACAGGTACTGGGTAGTTAGATGCAGTGAGCTGGGTTCACTCAACAGTAAAGGTACTTAAGATGCAGTGAGGTGGGTTCTCACTCAACACAACAGGTAGTTAGATGCAGTGAGGTGGCCAGGTGGGTTCACACTCAACACAACAGGTAGTTAGATGCAGTGAGCTGGGTTCACTCAACACCACGCTAGGTATATGCAGTGATGATGTGGGTTAAGTAAACACAACAGGTACTGGGTAGTTAGATGCAGTGAGCTGGGTTCACTGAACAGTATACAGTAAAGGTACTTAAGATGCAGTGAGGTGGGTTCTCACTCAACACAACAGGTAGTTAGATGCAGTGAGGTGGCCAGGTGGGTTCACACTCAACACAACAGGTAATTAGATGCAGTGAGCTGGTTTCACTCAACACAAGGCTAGGTATATGCAGTGATGAGGTGGGTTAAGTAAACACAACAGGTACTGGGTAGTTAGATGCAGTGAGCTGGGTTCACTCAACAGTAAAGGTACTTAAGATGCAGTGAGGTGGGTTCTCACTCAACACAACAGGTAGTTAGATGCAGTGAGGTGGCCAGGTGGGTTCACACTCAACACAACAGGTAGTTAGATGCAGTGAGCTGGGTTCACTCAACAGTAAAGGTACTTAAGATGCAGTGAGGTGGGTTCTCACTCAACACAACAGGTAGTTAGATGCAGTGAGGTGGCCAGGTGGGTTCACACTCAACACAACAGGTAATTAGATGCAGTGAGCTGGGTTCACTCAACACAAGGCTAGGTATATGCAGTGATGAGGTGGGTTAAGTAAACACAACAGGTACTGGGTAGTTAGATGCAGTGAGCTGGGTTCACTCAACAGTAAAGGTACTTAAGATGCAGTGAGGTGGGTTCTCACTCAACACAACAGGTAGTTAGATGCAGTGAGGTGGCCAGGTGGGTTCACACTCAACACAACAGGTAATTAGATGCAGTGAGCTGGGTTCACTCAACACAAGGCTAGGTATATGCAGTGATGAGGTGGGTTAAGTAAACACAACAGGTACTGGGTAGTTAGATGCAGTGAGCTGGGTTCACTCAACAGTAAAGGTACTTAAGATGCAGTGAGGTGGGTTCTCACTCAACACAACAGGTAGTTAGATGCAGTGAGGTGGCCAGGTGGGTTCACACTCAACACAACAGGTAGTTAGATGCATTGAGCTGGGTTCACTCAACAGTAAAGGTACTTAAGATGCAGTGAGGTGGGTTCTCACTCAACACAACAGGTAGTTAGATGCAGTGAGGTGGCCAGGTGGGTTCACACTCAACACAACAGGTAATTAGATGCAGTGAGGTGGGTTCACTCAACACAAGGCTAGGTATATGCAGTGATGAGGTGGGTTAAGTAAACACAACAGGTACTGGGTAGTTAGATGCAGTGAGCTGGGTTCACTCAACAGTAAAGGTACTTAAGATGCAGTGAGGTGGGTTCTCACTCAACACAACAGGTAGTTAGATGCAGTGAGGTGGCCAGGTGGGTTCACACTCAACACAACAGGTAGTTAGATGCAGTGAGCTGGGTTCACTCAACAGTAAAGGTACTTAAGATGCAGTGAGGTGGGTTCTCACTCAACACAACAGGTAGTTAGATGCAGTGAGGTGGCTAGGTGGGTTCACACTCAACACAACAGGTAGTTAGATGCAGTGAGCTGGGTTCACTCAACACCACGCTAGGTATATGCAGTGATGATGTGGGTTAAGTAAACACAACAGGTACTTGGGTAGTTAGATGCAGTGAGCTGGGTTCACTGAACAGTATACAGTAAAGGTACTTAAGATGCAGTGAGGTGGGTTCTCACTCAACACAACAGGTAGTTAGACTTAGATGCAGTGAGCTGGGTTCACTCAACACAACGCTAGGTATATGCAGTGATGAGGTGGGTTAAGTAAACACAACAGGTACTGGGTAGTTAGATGCAGTGAGCTGGGTTCACTCAACAGTAAAGGTACTTAAGATGCAGTGAGGTGGGTTCACTCAACACAAGGCTAGGTATATGCAGTGATGAGGTGGGTTAAGTAAACACAACAGGTACTGGGTAGTTAGATGCAGCGAGCTGGGTTCACTCAACAGTAAAGGTACTTAAGATGCAGTGAGGTGGGTTCTCACTCAACACAACAGGTAGTTAGATGCAGTGAGGTGGCCAGGTGGGTTCACACTCAACACAACAGGTAATTAGATGCAGTGAGCTGGGTTCACTCAACACAAGGCTAGGTATATGCAGTGATGAGGTGGGTTAAGTAAACACAACAGGTACTGGGGTATATGCAGTACTGGGTAGTACAATGTGCAGCTCCCTGTCACACACACAGGCAGTCAGTCACTGAATGTGCTGGGCTGCTGGCAGTGGCACACACACTATCAATTAGCAAGGCTGTGCATGCAACAAAAGTGTCAGAAAAAAAAATGTACAGGTTGAGCTCTGAAAAGAGCTGTTGCTGGGTGCTTTAAAAGCAATATTAATCAGTCAGGAACAAGCAAAGCAGCCTAGAACCTAACTAATCTGTCCCTAAGAGAAAAAGTCTGCAGCAGCTGTCCCTTTCCTCTCTCTAGCAGGCACACGAGTGAGGCTAATGGCCGCCGGAGGCTGCCTTATATAAGGGGGGGTGGGGCTCCAGGGCTTACTGTAGCCTGAATGGCTACAATGTGCCTGCTGACTGTGATGCAGAGGGTCAAAGTTGACCCTCATAGTGCATTATGGGGCGAATCGAACTTCCGGAAAAGTTCGCCTGGCGTAGGCGAACGCGAACCCCCAATGTTCGCCTGGAACCGTTCGCCGGCGAACCGTTCGGTACACCTCTAGCAACTATACTATCTATACTGGGGGCAACTATACTAGCTATACTGGGAAAACTATACTATCTATACTGGGGGCAACTATACTAGCTATACTGGGGGCAACTATACTACCTATACTGGGGGCACCTATACTAGGGCAACTATATTATCTATACCGGGGCAATTATACTAGCTATATTGGGGGCAACTATACTAGCTATTCTGGTGGCAACTATACCATCTATACTGAGGGCAACTATGCTTCCTATACTGGGGGCAACTATACTAGTAGCTATACTGGGGCAACTATACTAGTAGCTATACTGGGGCAACTATACTAGTAGCTATACTGGGGCAACTATACTAGCTACCTATACAGCGGGCACCTATACTAGTTATATTGGGGCAACTATGCTACCTATACTAGGGGCACCTATACCTGGTTTTACCCGCCGTGACGTGCTTAGCATGCCGCACTTGCTCTTTTCTTTTTTGGATGGGGGTGTGTCTTAACACCCCAGCACTGGGTGTCATATGCCCCAAGTACACCACTGCATTATCTAATTTACTGAGGTGAGGGGTTGCACACAACAATACATCAGCTTAGTGCTGCCGCAATCACCAACAGAGCAGGCAGGTGGTCGTGGTATGCAGGAGGCTGTTGCCGTGGCTGCCCGTGGCTCCATCAGAGTGCAACAAGGAAAGGGGGCACCTGTCATGCATGTTTCTCTACACAGTGCCGGCCATCACACTGCCCAAGATCTATCGGATACATGCGTGGCAGCCTTGTCATTCAATCACAGTATTCATTTCACAGCAGTGTGCAATTTTGTTTAAAATAAATAATAAATGATAACATTTACTATTTAATTGTTTTAATTTTTAAAAAAAGGTAACAAAAACAAAGTGCTTATTCTATCCCAAAAAATTAAAATAAAACAAAATATGGTTGCTATGAAATTTTAAATTAATTTATTTTTATTCATTTCCATGACATGATCTTGTCTAGGATTTAAAGTGGACCTGAACTCAGAACTCCCCCTCTGCGCTAAAAGATAAGCAACAGCATAATAACTTTTAAAGAAAATTATTTCTTTGTTACAGCTGATACAAATCCTGCAATAAATCTGCAGTGTGTCTATTTCCTGCTCTCATGGAAGCAGACAAAGGGTTAGCATCCTGGGTTTCCAAATCAGCTGCTCTGCCAAGGCAGTCAGCTGACACAGCTGGGAGATCAAATTACAGTTGTGATTAGTCACAAATGAGGGGGAATTAGAAAGGCTAAATACTCTAAATACATGCAGGGGGCATTTCTATGTGTTTTCCTCCTGTCCTGTGCAAGTGTTCAGGTCTGCTTTAAGGCTTTAGCAGTAGAAAGCAGTGGAAGCAATAGGCATGCTCACCAACACATGTGGCATCTTGACAGCAAAGTCATTTCTAGAGGGGCAGACTTATAAATGTTCCTTTAGCCTTCCCCACACAGCTGGGCTGCTTTCTTTGTTTGACCTCTAGTTCAGCTAAGCCTGTAGAAGGCAATGATGTATTTCAAAATATTTTAGTGCTGACACTAGTTTTTAGGTTCTCAATGTTTCTAAAACAAACAGCCAATAAGTCAAGCTCTGCCCTCTAGTGGCCAAACCCCCAAATAACAATTTTCCCGAAGGTAGAACTGAAGACCAAGGGTTCCTTCTCCTGCAGTTTTGCGGCCGCAGTTTTCCACAATTTCGTATTTGCAATTCTGTGGGGTTTTTTTGCAATCTTTTTTAGCCTGTTCGCTATCTGCACACTACTCTGGGTCGGCATGGATTTTCTCAAAAGTACCAGCCAGTGAGACCTATGTTTCCTGTGCAAGCTGCTGCCTGATTACTGAGGCTTGTGCATGGCTGTAACACTACAGTATCATCCAGGCTGCACAGAAATGTGACAGAGCACACTATCAGTACTCCTATCTGCATTAACTGGTGAGACCTTTGCTTCCTGTGCAAGCTGCTGCCTGATTACTGATGGAATTACCTTGCTTGTGCATGGCTGCAACACTACAGGATCATCCAGGCTGCACAGAAATGTGACAGAGCACACTATCAGTACAGTACCTGCATTACCTGGTGAGACATATGCTTTCTATGTAAGCTACTGCCTGATTGCTGATGGAATTACCTTGCTTGTGCATGGCTGCAATGCTACAGCATCATCCAAGCTGCACAGAAATGTGGACAGAGGAACACACTATCAGTCCTGTACCTGCATTAACTGGTGAGACCTGTTCTTACTGTGTAAGCTACTGCCTGATTACTGATGGAATTACCTTGCTTGTGCATGGCTGCAATGCTACAGCATCATCCAAGCTGCACGGAAATGTGACAGAGCACACTATCAGTACAGTACCTGCATTACCTGGTGAGACCTGTCCTTACTGTGTAAGCTACTGCCTGATTACTGATGGAATTACCTTGCTTGTGCATGGCTGCAATGCTACAGCATCATCCAAGCTGCACAGAAATGTGGACAGAGGAACACACTATCAGTCCTGTACCTGCATTAACTGGTGAGACCTATGCTTCCTGTGCAAGCTGTTGTGTGATTATTGCATGCAAATGCATATTGAGCACTGTGCATTGTGATATAGCTTAGACACCATCTGTGCTCACTCCCTGAAGCATTGAAAAGTAAAAAAAAAAAAGACTCCCAATTATTGACTGATTTAAAATCAGTACTACAGTATACTTTATGTCCTTGAGCATGACCATTTCTGATATACTAACCTACTTTTCCCAGTCCCTTGGAGTTTACCATAAAGGGATTCTACTTGTACTAGGAGAGCTGTTACTTCATGCTCTGTTTGCAATATTTAAACTTATGATATGACACAGGTCTGTGCTGCAACTGCACTGATCTGGAACTATTTGTGCAGTGCTGAATAAAGAGGATACAACAGGAAAAAATTCCATCAGACCAGAGGTCAGCGGAACCAACAGTCATTTTCACAGAAGCCAAAGAAGGCAGATGCATACACTCCTACTTCCTGTGACCAAGCCAAGGAAGGCAGATGCATACACTCCCACTTCCTGTGACCAAGCCAAGGAAGGCAGATGCATACACTCCTACTTCCTGTGACCAAGCCAAGGAAGGCAGATGCATACACTCCTACTTCCTGTGACCAAGCCAAGGTGTGCAGATGCATACATTTCCACTTCCTGTGACCAAGCCGAAGAAGGCCAATGCATACATTCCCACTTCCTGTGACCAAACCAAGGAGGGCAAATGCATAATACTCCCACTTCCTGTGACCAAGCCAAGGAGGGCAGATGCATACACTCCCACTTCCTGTGACCAAGCCGAGGAAGGCCGATGCATACACTCCTACTTCCTGTGACCAAGCCGAGGAAGGCCAATGCATACACTCCCACTTCCTGTGACCAAACCGAGGAAGGCCAATGCATACACTCCCACTTCCTGTGACCAAGCCGAGGAAGGCCAATGCATACATTCCCACTTCCTGTGACCAAGCCGAGGAAGGCAAATGCATAAATTCCCACTTCCTGTGACCAAGCTGAGGATGGCAAATGCATACATTTACACTTCCTGTGACCAAGCTGAGGGAGGCAAATGCATACATTTCCACTTCCTGTGACCAAGCTGAGGAAGGCAAATGCATACATTCCCACTTCCTGTGACCAAGCTGAGGAAGGCAAATGCATACACTCCTACTTCCTGTGACCAAGCTGAGAAAGGCAAATGCATATATTCCCACTTCCTGTGACCAAGTTGAGTAAGGCTAATGCATACACTACTACTTCCTGTGACCAAGCCGAGAAAAACAAATGCATACATTCCTACTTCCTGTGACCAAGTTGAGTAAGGCTAATGCATACACTCCCACTTCCTGTGACCAAGCCGAAGAAGGCCAATGCATACATTCCCACTTCCTGTGACCAAGTTGAGTAAGGCTAATGCATACACTCCTACTTCCTGTGACCAAGATTCAGAGCCAACAGCTTTCAAATGTGGATTAAAAAAGTTTTAAAAAAAGAAGCCCATCGCCATTCAGAAAAATAAATAAAAGAAACAACTTGAGATTTATCAGTTTATTGTGGTTGCAGTTTCATAATACATTTTTGAAACAAATTATTCTATGCAGCTGAAATGATCACAGAAGATGGTTTTGCAGGCGTAACAAAGCAATTGCATAGGCTGACTCCACACACACAGAACCGGGTGCGTTTGCATAATGTCAGCAACTTTATCATTACTTAAGTTTAAGAATACAATTTTCAGCAAAGCAGTGGTTTTAATCTTTGGAATAACAAAACAGTGTGATTTTTTTTCTTTTTTGTACATTAAGATGTCAAAATAAAACGCTGTAACAATTTATTTTACCGCTTAAAACAACATTTGACAAGCCCACACTGTCCGCCATACAGTCAAAAACGTTTTGTTTTTTTCTTCTGCAGCGATTACGCCAAGGTTTACTATATACATATACAATGAAATCTGCCTGTCAACCTGGATGGACAAAAAAATAAAAATAAAAAAAAATGGAAAAAATACATAATTTTAAGAATAATGGAATATTTTAAACCCAGTGGCAGGATAGTGAAATTTACCATTTTTTAAAAAATAATAAAGTTTTTGTTCATAAATTAATTACGATTTTGTTTTTCTCAAATCCAATAACTAATTTAGTAAGCCTCTTTATAGTGTACCTAAATACTGATTTATTTTTATACATTTATCGATAATGCGGGGCTTACATTCTTTGTCTAATTTTGATTCATGATTTAAAAAAAAAAATCCTAAAACTATAGTGAATTAAAGAGAACCAGAGATGAAGCACCCTCTTGTATTTTACCTTATAAATCAGTGGGAACATGACAGTAAACACCTAATCTGCTCTTTGTTTCATTGTTCTCTGTTTAATCTGACTGTTATCACCTCTGATAAGAATCCCCGACTGAGCACTCAGTCTAGCTTTGCTACGGAAAGATTATAGCGGAGTCTGTCTTCTCTGGTGTCTTTTCAAGCCCAAGCCTGCCCCCTTGTGGCACTGCTATAATGACTCAGCTATAATTATTCCCTGCAAAACCAGACTGAATGCTCAGTCTGGGATTCTTATCACAGCTGATAACAGACACTTTTAGCAGTGAGGATGAAACAGAGAGCATGGTAAGTGTTTTCTCTAATGTTCTTACTGATATATATGGTAAAATACACAAGGGTGCTTAGTCTCTGGTTCCCTTTAACAAGAGCAGTGAAATTGGCTATTTATGTAAAAAAACAAAAAGAAAGAAAAGAAAAGGAAATTACTTGATACTGTATATTCTAGCACATATAAAAAGCATTTTTTTTTTTTCTTTTTTTTTTTTGCATTTAATAGTGCTGTGACGCTAAAAGCGACTTGTGTATAAAAATCGCAGTTGGTGGAATATAACACTATACGGTCAACCATAAAAGTACCAAAAGTTGACTATTACAGCCCAAAAAATTGGCTTTACCGGCAACAAAGTGAAGAGGTTGATATTAAAAGTAGTTTTCAAAAGAAATATATAATAAAATAGTCATTTGAGCTAATCAGTATTGTTTCATTTTTTTTAAACAGACAATGGTTGTTACATAGACTAATAAACTGTGTTCTACTCTAAAGTGCAGCGCGATTCTGTTGGTGCATAGTATCAGGAAAACTGCCTTCCTTATGTAATTGTAATGGGCGGTATTGCCGTTTATGTATCAGTAGAAATAAAAATTGATTCACAGCTGGTTCTTTTTCAAGGGATACACCATTCGGTCACAGAATTTCCTCTTGGTTCCAGCTAGTCTGCCTGTGGAGACACGTTTCTGTGGCCTAGTATGCAGAGATCGCATTCGCTCCTAAGAACTGCCTGGGGAACTTCTTGTTTAAATCCAAAACAGTGAGGAAAAAGTGGAGTTGTTAGGTCAGTCGTCTCAAGAAAGACAGATGACAGGAGACAACTTACAGATGATGTTTCAAGAGTTAGCTTAGACTGGAAGGCCAAGTAAACTTTTTTATATTATTTATTTATTTCTGTAAAGTGTGGGGACATGAAAAAAAAACCTGTTTTTTATTAAAGTATCCACTCCCATTAGATTTGGCCCTAAATTCTTGTCCCTGACATGAAAGACACGTGACAATGCCTCTTTTTGTACCCCTGCTGAAATGGACAAGCGACAATCATCCTCACAATTCCTCACTTCCTACCCCGTAACAATGCCTCTTTTCATCTCACTTTGAAAACCTCTTACTTCCTGTTCCTGTGACAATGCATCACTTCCTGTCCGTCTGACCATGCCCCGCTTCCTGTTCCAAAGCCCTTTTTCTGTGACAATGTCCCCAATGTCCCACTTCCTGTAACAATGCCCCACTTCCTGTTCCTGTGACACCTGGCAGTAGTAAAGAAAGTGATATGAATTCAAAGATGTTACATTTGCCAATGAAACAGGAGTATGGGGGAAATCTGAGTAAATCATGCGATTTCTCAAAGCTTTGGAGAGATTACCTCCAACTTCCTGTTATGTCCCTCGAACAGGAAGTGAGAAAACTTTTTCCAGGCGGAGGCAGACAGAGAAAAAAATAAACAGACAGAGGTAACAACCCATCTCTATTGTGTCCAAAATTATTGTAAATTGTAAATACCAAAAATACTTTGATGTCTACGTGACCAAAAATTCTGGAAATCTGCACCTGAGTGGAATAACCCTTTAAGCTCTTGTGCAAAGGCAGTTCTGTAGTCGTTCTAGTCCTGCTGACGGGAGGAGGTGGGTGATAAATACAGTGCTAATATACATGGTTGTATTCGGCATAATGAGAAACACATTTTTGGTAAGTAAACATAAATATAAAAAGGACAGTTTAGCACTTTATATATCCGAGTCGGTCTGGTGGCTTCATTGATCCTCTATGGCTCCTTTTCAAATCTTAATCCTATAAGGGAAAAAAAATAAAATTAAAACAGGATCCACTGGAAAATTTATTTTTTAAAGGGTATTTATCGGATCTGACTAAAGGTGGACACACAAAATACAATACAATTTCTACAGCAATTTGATAAAAAAAGATTGGTTGTTCTGAAAAACTGAAAGCCTTTTTTTTTTTTATAGTTGTTTGAGAAAACCTCCGTCTTTGATACATTAACTTTGACTGACATCTAGGTCCGGCCCGCAAAGATATCTGAGCCAATAGTAATGTGCACCTTCTAAAATCATTACTATTGCCCCAGATACCTCCACGGACGTAACCTTAAAGTCTCTTCTCTGCCAATACCTATGTACTGCAGGGCCGACAGCAATGGAGGAGCGGCTGTCCTGTGACAATGCATCACTTCCTGTCCCTCTGATCATGCCCCACTTCCTGTTCCAAAGCCCTTTTTCTAAGATAATGTCCCCAATTTCCCACTTCCTGTAACAATGCCCCACTTCCTTTGACAATGCCCCACTTCCTGTGACACCTGGCAGTAGTAAAGAAAGTGATGTGAATTCAAAGATGTTACATTTGCCAATGAAACAGGACTATGAGGAAATCTGAGTAAATCGTGCTATTTACGCATTGGAGGAGTGGCTGTTAGCAAGTCGGGACTCGGAGCAGAGCACGGGAGACATTGCGCTGGGGGGTAGGTCATTGAGGGTTCCGCTGCGATCTGCCATACATTCAGAGTATAACAAACACTAGTTTTGTGGGAGAAAAAGGGTTTCTTATATTCAGAAAAAATATGGTAACTAATTGTTAAAAAGTGGAACTGAAGTCAATTTATTTACTTCATTTCTTAAGAAAGCACCGTTAATGACTTACACAAAAATCAGTAATATTTAAGAGTAAAAATGTATTTTATTACAAAAAACAACAACAACAACTTCACAGATTTGGACCCACTCCCTTTTCTCCCTGGTGGCAAGCTGGAAAAATAACATATGCTAACACAGTTGTAACTGAAGAATGATTTTATTACAATAATAAAAGTGGGTTCAACGTCACTTTGAGTCCTACAGTTTTCTGTGTAGACTGTGTGCATTTATTACACAGCAGTAAAAGAAGGGCTTTCAGAAAATGACAAACCCCGACAGTCCCCTCATCACTTGGTATATTCTACCTGTACACCAATCAGTGTAGAAATGAAATGACAGCTTTCTGAAAATGAATGGCCTCAATTTACTAAGATCATGCTGGAGATAATAAGGCAAGAGAAAACTTACCTCACACAGTGAGAGAGTTATCTTATCTCTTCATTCCTTACGTTACCTCCTCTGTAGTTAATTTACCTCCTCTGTAGTAAATTTACCCCCTCTGTAGTTAATTTACCCCCTCTGTAGTTAATTTACCCCCTCTGTAGTTAAGTTACCTCCTCTGTAGTTATTTTCACACACAGTTAATTAACAGCCTGTCTTTAACTCTGGAGTTATTTCAAGGATTGGAGAGTTAACTTAAAGACAGAAGAGTTAACTTTAGGTTTGCCTGAGGTAAAATGTTTCCCTCATACTACATGCCTTATCACCATGGTAACAACTCTAGAAGAGTTATTAAAGACAGGAGATAAGCTTAGTGAATTGAGGCCATTATGTGATACGGATTCATTTGATGTATTTTAAAGACTGCTGAGTTTAATGCTATAATTGGAAAGATATTGTGGATAAACCTTACGTACCATTGCTGTCAGATTTTTTCCCGCCGACTGCCATCTATAATGAAGAAAGAAAAGCGTTTAGTGAAACAATTCAATTGACTTGTGATTTACAGCGGACCTGAACTCAGAACTTCCTCTCTGCTGTAAAAGATAAGCAACAGCATAGTAACCTTTAGAGAAAAGCCTTTTTGTGTGTTACAGCTGATACAAAGCCTACAATAAATCTGCAGTATGTCTATTTCCTGCTTTCGTGGAAGCAGACATAGGGTTAACATCCTCTGTTTACAAATTAGCTGCTCTGCCAAGACAGACAGCTAACATAGCTAAGAGATCAAATTACAGCTGTGAATAGTCACAGATGAGGGGGGAATTAGACAGGCTAAACTCTCTAAATACATACAGGGTGCATTTCTCAATGTTTTCCTTCTGTCCTGTGCAAGAGTTCAGGTCTGCTTTTTAAAGGAGAACTGTAGTGAGAGGTATATGGAGGCTGCCATATTTATTTCCTTTTAAGTAATACCAGTTGCCTGGCATCCCTGCTGGTCTATTTGGCTGAAGAAGTGTCTGAATCACACCAGAAACCAGCATGCAGCTAATCTTGTCATATCTGTCAAATTTGTCAGAAACACCTGTGCTGCTGCATGCTTGTTCAGGGCCTATGGCTGAAAGTATTAGAGGCAGAGGATTAGCAGGATAGCCAGGCAACTGGTATTGCTTAAATGGAAACAAATATGGCAGCCTCCATATACCTCCAGTCCCCGACCGCGGCTCACATTTCCGGTTTTCACGACTTTAATGTTGCGGGCCATTGCGCCTGCGAGTCCTTGCTCCCGTTGCCAGGTGTGTTCTGCGCAGGCGCAAGACGCTCCCGGCGATGTGTGCGAGGACGCACGCGGCCAGGGCTGCACAGGCGCAGTGGCTCGCGACAATAAACTCGCAAAAACAGGAAGTGAGCTGCGGTGGGGGACTGGAGGATTGTTTTGTCCCAGCGCGGGCAGAGGACGTCTGCGGTAGACTGGTAGAAGCTCCAGGTAAGTTAAACTCTCTTTTTGGGGGCTTCTCCTTTAAGTTTAAAATCGAGTGAAAGTATTGATCAGACAGGACGTAACATTTCCCTTAATGGGGGGCAGGGCAGTAGTCAAACAAAGGGCCATAGCAAGATTATCTCCTGGAATATATTGAAAAATCGATGTACTGTGTGTGTGAACAATCAATCACAATTTGGGCAGATTCTGATAGGAGAGATCAATCAGATGGCACATCAGCTCATAATTGGACTGTGCATGACTAGCTTTAGGGCTCATTCACACTACAGAACGCAAGCACCAGCTCAATTTCGTGCATCTGTTCCCATCACATGGAATGCATGTCGTGGTGCTTTAAAGAGAAACCGATACCAAGAATTGAACTTCATCCCAATCAGTAGCTGATACCCCATTTCCTATGAGAAATCTATACCTTTTCACAAACGGATCATCAGGGGAGTCTGTATGGCTGATATTGTGGTGAAACCCCTCCCACAGTGTGATGTCAGGACCATGGTGCTGACAGCACACTGTGGGAGCCTTGTTGCATTGGGGGCATTAACAGCTGTTTCCAATTGCCAAAAAAGCAAGCAGCATCTCCTTCCAGTGACAACACCTACCAGCAGAAAAAATGTTGCGTCAAAACAGACAGCGCAGCACATAATGTGAATGAGCCCTAACTGTCCAATCTTTAAAACATCTTTGGGCACCTCTTTCTCTACTGAGCTCACCTTGGTTGGTGAGGAAGGTTTGTCCGCTGGCTGCTTCTCCCAGAGGTTTCTCTTGCCAGACACGTCCCCGGGTCTTAAATCCTGAAAGTGAACATATGAAAAACATATAAATGATATTTTTGTTGCCATTTGGTTTTATGGTCACCTATGCAGCATGTTATTTGTTGAGAGTCACGTGATTTTGAAGCATTGTACAAACCACGCCCCCTTGCCTCTCCATGGATAGGAGTGGACATGAAAATGGACAGTACATACAACACACAGGCCCCTCCCCCTAAACACGCACACAGAGAGAGGCAGAGTCTGCAAGGAAGTTGTGTTGCATCTCCCAAATGAGGACTTGTGATCAGTGATGTCACATCCTGAAAGGAAGGAAGTTCATAACATTGCTCAAGAAAGATGCTGTTATAGTCAGCACTACTTTCCTTCAGGCTCTGCCTCTGAATGTACCCAATGATTTCTCCTGTACATATTCCATCCCCAACTTCCACTACAAGGTTTAAGTAAAAGTAACTGGAAGTTTCAGGGTTGGAAAAGAAAAAAAAAAGACACAAACAAACAAACAAACAAAAAAATACCCAAAGTAGCCCTGAATGGAGCTAACGTGTGCTTCCAAATATACTGCTGCATAGCTATAAATGTAAACCATAGCTGTCATGCCAGGCTCTGTCTTAATGATACGGGACTGAGGAAGGGGGAAGGGGTTTCAGGTTTAAATACTTACCTGATCTGAGGTAATTCATCCAGACAGGTGATCACTCTACCCCACTCGGAATAGCAGCCCCAGTGGTTTTTTTTTCAAATCTCTGCCAAGGCTCTGGCCGACCCCTCTGCATCGGTATGGCCCACTCACCAGCTTGGCAGCTGCGGCTTATTTGATAGTTGACAAGCTGGGGGTGGGACTCGGCAATACAGTTGGTGGTTTCTGAAGAGCTTTAGCAGACTTAGCTACCATAGCAGCTTCTGCGTTTCCAAGGAGGGGGCGGAGTGTTATCTGAGTCCTGATTACATCAAATCAGGTAAGTATTTAACCATGACTCTGCCGATTCTGCAGCACTAAGACAGGCGCTGTCTTTTTATGCTTAAGGTAGTCTTTAACTGTTTGACTGGGACGCTCGTTGAATATGGATGCGGAGAGGAAGCTGTCCTCCTAGTCTGTCTGCACCCAGCCCATCCTATTTTCCACCCAGTGTACGTCCCCTTGCTGTCCCTTTACGCGCTCTCCCCATCATGCTGTCCAGTTGCTGCTCCTTCGCGCTAGCTCCTCCTGTCATGCTGTCCAGTTGCTGCTCCTTCGCGCTTGCTCCCCGTCATGCTGTCCAGTTGCAGCCCTTCGCGCTAGCTCCCCGTCATGCTGTCCAGTTGCTGACAATTCGCGCTAGCTCCCCCTGTCATGCTGTCCAGTTGCTGACCCTTCGCGCTGGCTCCTCCTGTCATGCTGTCCAGTTGCTGCTCCTTCGCGCTAGCTCCTCCTGTCATGCTGTCCAGTTGCTGCCCTTCGCGCTAGCTCCCCCTGTCATGCTGTCCAGTTGCTGCCCTTCGCGCTGGCTCCTCCTGTCATGCTGTCCAGTTGCTGACCCTTTGCGCTAGCTCCCCCTGTCATGCTGTCCAGTTGCTGACCCTTTGCGCTAGCTCCCCCTGTCATGCTGTCCAGTTGCTGCCCCTTCGCGCTAGCTCCCCCTGTCATGCGGTCCAGTGGCTGTCCCTTTGCGCTAGCTCCCCTTGTCATGCTGTCCAGTTGCTGCCCTTCGCGCTAGCTCCCCCTGTCATAGCGTCCAGTTGCTGCCCCTTCACGCTAGCTCCCCCTGTCATGCTGTCCAGTTGCTGCCCCTTTGCACTCACTCCCCCGTCATGCTGTCCAGTTGCTGCCCTTCGCGGTAGCTCCCCCTGTCATGCTGTCCAGTTGCTGCCCCTTCGCACTCACTCCCCCGTCATGCTGTCCAGTTGCTGCCCTTCGCGGTAGCTCCCCCTGTCATGCTGTCCAGTTGCTGCCCCTTCTCGTTCACTCCCCTTGTCATGCTGTCCAGTTGCTGCCCTTCGCGCTAGCTCCCCGTCATAGTGTCCAGTTGCTGCCCCTTCTCGTTCACTCCCCTTGTCATGCTGTCCAGCTGCTGCCCTTCGCGCTAGCTCCCCCTGTCATGCTGTCCAGTTGCTGCCCCTTCTCGTTCACTCCCCTTGTCATGCTGTCCAGTTGCTGCCCTTCGCGCTAGCTCCCCGTCATAGTGTCCAGTTGCTGCCCCTTCTCGTTCACTCCCCTTGTCATGCTGTCCAGTTGCTGCCCTTCGCGCTAGCTCCCCGTCATAGTGTCCAGTTGCTGCCCCTTCGCACTCGCTCCACCTGTCATGCTGTCCAGTTGCTGCCCCTTCATACTCGCTCCCCGTCATGCTATCCAGTTGCTGCCCCCTTGGGCTTGCTCCCCCTGTCACGAATGAGCATTCAGTATGTGGAGGCGTGGACCCAGATGCTGTTACAGAATCGGTGCAATTTTTGAAATTTTTCTTAGACACACAACGGACAAACTGGAATAGGGAGGCCTGCAAGAGGATGCCGGGGAAAATCTGCAAGAGGTAAGTATTTAAAATGTGTTTATTTCCGGTTTTGTTTTTTGTTTGTTTTTTTAATTCAGAAGTAGAAGTCTCCACTGCAAACAGACTTCAGCACATCTGCTAAGGCTTCTACAATCATCGTTAGGCTTCTGGTAAAGCTGTAGAAAGTTTTATACAACTTCTCAGAGTCCACCAGAAAAAACATTAAAGCCACTCTAAAAACCAAGAACCCCATCTGTATTTATTAACAATATTACCTTCTTATCACAGTAAAGAGATCATAATCCAAGAAGGATAGAAGTAGGAAAGAGGAGATCTCTCGGAGAGGCCGATGGACAGACCAGTAAGGAAAGAAAATCAGCTGAAAGATAAAAGGTGTTAAATACAGACAAGAGACCGAAGGGAAATAACATGCAAATCTGACAAAGTATTGCAGAAAATGAAACAGAAATTAAAATCCTTTAGCAGGCAGTACTGATGTATAGAACGTAAAATATGCATATACTAATCTAGGCAATCCACCAACAAAAGAGTCACATTCAGCTCAGCTTTGAGGTTCCGGCTCATCTAACCCTGCAGGTGTTTGTAGAGTGACCTGCAGCCCTCAGCTCCCAGAGCACAGACTACGGGCAGCTGATCAGGCTGGCAGAGGAGCGGGGAGGGGAAGTAGCAATGGAGGAGGAGGAAAGCTTCACTTGAGTAATAAAGGAGCTGCCAGAAACCTCAGCAGCCCAGTTTCCAGAGACAGATACCTTGCCCTGAAACCTCTCCATACTCAGGGGGCCTGTATGGAGCTGATGGAAGAGCGGCGGATTTGGAAGACGGGTGGGCAAAGCGACACAGGACAAGTATTGTAGAAATGCAGACATACATGCACGTTTATACATTGCTGTAACAGCGCCGGGGGTTTTCTCGTGCTTGTTGCTCGCCGGTCACAACGCTGTCCCATCGCCGCAGGCTCCTCTCTCTGTCGTCTCTATGATGGCAGAACACTGTCAGCCGGTCAGGAGCCGCTTTCTTTGGCTCCTGACGCTATCAATGTGAGCCAATATGATTGGCTCTCCGTGATCACGCGGTCAGAAGCCAATGAAAGTGGCTCCTGACCTGCTCACAGTGCCTATAGACGGCAGAGCGAGTGAATTGCGGCGTGGAAAGAGCGGCTAGATCGGAGTAGCGGCGGAATACTGAAGCAGTAGAATCTACGTCCAGTCGAAGTCGCAGCACCAACTGCTGGGCGAAGATTCATACTGCTTCAGTCCGGAAGCAGTTAGACAAATTGTGCTCTATCCATACTGCTGCCAGAAAGAGATGGGGTGACTGACAGCTAACAAAGGGGCCCAAAACCAGCCTCTCCCCCCCCCCCCCCTTTTCTCATCGCAGGGACTCCTTGTTGTACTATTTAGCCAGTCTTGGCCAGCTGTAGCACTTATTTCAATAGGAGGTTCTCTTCAACTTACTGCCGGCTTAGCCGAAGGCGTCTTGTTGGTCTCTGGCGTCTTAGTTAGCCATTCATTAATACGACTCGAAACACCAACTTTTAATCCTGCCGTTTCCTGAAACCACAAAAGTAAATGAGTTATTCAGTTATTCATGTTTGGTTACTGAGAATTCTGAAGCCAGTACAAAATATACCTGGTTTCCTAGAAAGGGGTGTAGAATTACACATATCTTACCAGCCTAGGCTGTGACATCACTGTGAGGGTGGGGCTACATACCAATATACAGCAATATATAGATATAGAAAGTGTTTCTGATGCTGAAACCAGGAAAATTACTGTGAAAGTGGGAATCCTGAATCATTTGCTGCATTCTACTCTGTGTCACTACAGGGACTCTTTAATTTAGCCAATGAATGAAACATCCTGATGGAAAATGTCCTGCTATTTCTGGAAATGACTAACCAATTTGCTTTTGCTTCGTAAGGTAAAGTTCCTGCCCTTCCCCCTCTGTGTTTTCAATGGCTGCCAAGTTGATCACATGACTTGATTAAAGAGACTCTGTAACAAAAAAAATCCTGTGGGGGTACTACCTCGGTAGGGGGAAGCCTCAGGGCCCCAATGAGGCTTCCCCCTCCCCTGTAGATGCAGGCAGTCCAGCGCTGGCTCCCCCGAAGTGTCCCGGAATCCTCCCCTGACAAGCGCTGATAAATTTATCTTCCCTGGCTCCAGTGGGGGGCGCTGTTGTCAGCACAGAGATAGGCGGAAATAGCCGATCTCCGTCGGGTCCACAGATTTGCGCCTGCGCAATAGAGCGGAGCAACAGAGATCGGCTATTTCCGCCTATCCCCGAGCGGAGAGCCGATACTGCGCCTGCGCTGGAGCCGGGAAGGTAAATATTTACATCCCCGCTGTTCGGAGTGTTAGAGCAAGACCGCCGTGGGACACAGGAGGACTGGAAAGCCTCGATAGGGTCCGGAGGCTTCCCCCACCCGAGGTGAGTACCCCCCAGGAGAACTTTGTCGCTACAGGTTTTCTTTAAGAGTTACAGCAGTCAGCGATGTTTTATCATAGAAGCATCTGCTAAAGACGCCCCTAGTTGCCCCAGGGCGGACATACCTTGTTGGGTGACACCACCCCACCAGGCGAAGAGAACACGTTCCCCTTCTCCCACATGCTCTTGATGTTACGGACGCCGTCGGCTGGCAGCGGTAGGTCTGATGGCGGAGCTTTGGTAGGTTTGGCACTTTTGTTGCTCTAAAAAGTGAGAACATCCCAATTTCATCAAACTCTAAAGTGTAACTGCAGTCCCCCAAAACATTCCCACACAGTTCTCAGTGTGATCAGGCATGATAGCCTAACTAGAGCCTGGTACACACCATGCAATTTCCCATCAGATAGATGGGTCGAATCATTTCCGACAGGTCCGATCTGATTTCCGATTTTCTGATTGATTTGCATAGAAGTGATCAGAAAAAGGATCGGAAGGATCTGTTGGAAATTATCTATCGATCCATCTATCTGATAGGAAATTGCATGGTGTGTACCAGGCATAACATGTATTGTAATTATACTTATTACATCCTGAAATCCTGCTCTGAAAACTGCTGTACACAAGTCCAGTGTTCTGGTCTCTGACCATCATTACTTCATACTTCCGTGGCTTCTGAATCAGCAGATCAGAGCAGTACATTATAGGTCTGCTTATTGTATTATCTCTCCTGATCCACCTAGCTATACAAACATATGTGAACTGACATAAAGACGGCCACACATCAGGCGACTTGGCGGCCGATCGACCATCTGTTTCAATTGTTATAATCCGATGAAAATTGCCGCCAATTGAATGCCGGACCGACAATGCAATCAATGTCAGGCCAAAATTGGTCGCATTAATCGGTTGGACATGCTGCAAGATGTAGGGCGGACTTCCTTGATCCGGTGTGCGGCGGTAACAGCAAGCAATATCGGGACGAGCGCCGAGACCGCCGATGCTGTCCTCCCTAGGGATTAATTTATGGGGTGCGTGTATGTTCAGCAGAGAGCCCGGAGGCAGCGGCGGACGCAAACAAGTAATGTATAGCGTGCACCGGGCATGGGGAGGGAACATTAAACATTGGGGGGGGGAGGGGGGGAAGCGTCGGGCCGGACCTATTCCGGATCGATTTCAGCATAAAATTAATCGGTGATCAGCCTGAGGTGTATGGGCAGCCGACAGATTTCTTTCTAATCAGATTTGATAACAGAGTAACCAAGCAGCTCAGGGTGACCCAAACTACTAGGAATGTGTAGGGGGATAAAAGGAACCAAAAAGCCCTCCTACTAAAAAAGCAAAGCTTGGTGTAATTTGCCTTCTTAAAACAGAAGGAAATTTGCAATAATTCAGTTATAAGTGAACATATGTGGTTACCCACAATGCTCTACTGAATATGCAAATTATCCCTTTTTGCCCTTGTAAGCCAAGCAAGCATCCAGAACCGCTGGTGTATAGCAAGCATATAGCTTTAAGTTTTACACAGCCATATCAAACCCACATGTAGACAGCCTGTTTCGGACTTTTGGTCCTCATCAGTACATGGCAGGGATTGATAAAGCTGTATGAAATAGGGCTTGGACGAGTACAACAGAGTAACCAAGCAGCTCAGGGTGACCCAAACTACTAGGAATGTGTAGGAGGATAAAAGGAACCAAAAAGCCCTCCTACTAAAAGAGCAAAGCTTGGTGTAATTTGCCTTCTTAAAACAGAAGGAAATTTGCAATAATTCAGTTATAAGTGAACATACGTGGTTACCCACAATGCTCTACTGAATATGCAAATTATCCAGATTTGATAAGAGAGAGAGATTTGTCTCTTGGTCAAATCTGCCCATCATCACTAAATTTTTGGGGTACCTTCTGAGTGAAAAGGGGGAGGGGAGCCAGACGATAAGTAAAGGGCATTCTGCTGAGGTCACATGACCAGTAGTCTGTGGTAACAACTGTTGTTTCAGTTTTATTCATTTGGTCAACTTGCCACAGGTTACCAAGTCCGGGGACTTTGCTCTTGTTGTGTTACGCTAAGTACACAGGCAATACAAGGTCAGTGGAAATGTCCAAGAAACGTCAGATTTCGTTTTGTGAAAAATGTAATGCTAGGTACACACGCGTTTTTTCGGTCGATTTTCCCTCCGATCAATTCTCCGTTCGATTCCCTGATCTTTTCTTATCAATTTCCATTTCTATGAGAAATCGACCAGAAAAACGATTGGAAATAATATCAGACATGACGGAATGTATTGATCGATCTATCTGCCGAAAAACGTATGGTGTGTACCTAGCATTACTGGACGACAAAACCGATATTGAGCATTTTGCCTGATCCATTTGGAGGATCAATTCAGAGGACTGTAGGGCAGATATTGTGCCGTTGGCTACAGGTGTACAATGTCACGCGCAGGATTAATATCGCTGTGTGGGCAATGTTGTTGGAAGGACTCATCATTTGTGTTTGTTGCCAGTAAAGTAATTTACGCGTCGTCGCTAGTTTGTGGTGACTTGCATATAAGGTGTACGGACCCTTACAGACTCATTCACTGCAGCAGTAAAGTCACATGCATATAGCGTGTACGGACCCTCACAGACTCATTCCCTGCAGCAGTAAAGTAACATGCATATAGCGTGTACGGACCCTTACAGACTCATTTACTGCAGCAGTAAAGTCACATGCATATAGCGTGTACGGACCCTTACAGACTCATTTACTGCAGCAGTAAAGTCACATGCATATAGCGTGTACGGACCCTCACAGACTCATTCACTGCAGCAGTAAAGTCACATGCATATAGCGTGTACGGACCCTTACAGACTCATTCACTGCAGCAGTAAAGTCACATGCATATAGCGTGTACGGACCCTCACAGACTCATTCACTGCAGCAGTAAAGTCACATGCATATAGCGTGTACGGACCCTTACAGACTCATTTACTGCAGCAGTAAAGTCACATGCATATAGCGTGTACGGACCCTCACAGACTCATTCACTGCAGCAGTAAAGTCACATGCATATAGCGTGTACGGACCCTCACAGACTCATTCACTGCAGCAGTAAAGTCACATGCATATAGCGTGTACGGACCCTGACAGACTCATTCCCTGCAGCAGTAAAGTCACATGCATATAGCGTGTACGGACCCTTACAGACTCATTTACTGCAGCAGTAAAGTCACATGCATATAGCGTGTACGGACCCTTACAGACTCATTCCCTGCAGCAGTAAAGTCACATGCATATAGCGGACCCTTACAGACTCATTTACTGCAGCAGTAAAGTCACATGGTCGTCTCCTCACAGAACACTGGACAGCTATCGAGCGATCACAATTACATTACAACAAGTCTGCAATTAGGTGCTAATTGTCTGCGATATTTGCAAAAAAAAAAAAAAACAAAAGGAAAAAGATTTGGGAAAAATGATTGAACTGAAACTCATAGCATAAATATGTCCTAAATTGATGAACTTACCAGGATAGGAAGTGGTGGCTGGATAGTGTACTGGTTAAGGGCTCTGCCTCTGACACAGGAGACCAGGGTTTGAATCTCGGCTCTGCCTGTTCATAAAGCCAGCACCTATTCAGTAGGAGACCTTGGGAAAGTCTCTCTAATGTTGCCCATACACGGTACAATTTGTTTCATCCAATCTTACCATTTCTATGTAGTATAAGGGTAAATTAAGTGAATATACTGAAAGGATAATTTAGGCAGTTGCTTTATATTACATAGAAATGGTAAGATTGGATGAAAAAAATTGTACCATGTATGTGCAAATTGTACCATGTATGGGCACTATTACACTGCTACTGCCTATAGAGCGCGCCCTAGTGGCTGCAGCTCTGGAGCTTTGAGTCCGCCAGGAGAAAAGCGCGAAATAAATGTTCTGTGTTTTTGTTTCATTTAATTTCCGTCCAGAACTTAGGAAAATACAGTTACATTACAGTATATTCAATGAAGACATTTTCTCAGAACAAGAAAAAAAACATATATATCCAGGCACATCGCCTCTAGTTAGGACATTAAATAAGTTATTAAGAAAAAGGGAGGTGCTGAAGGGGGTGTGGCCAGAAAACAGCAAAAATCTATTAACCCTTCGCACTCTTGCATGCAAATGTTCAAACAAATGCATTCACAGATTCACTCATCCAGGCACAACTGTTATCCCTACAGCTAAGTTAAAAGCCGGGGTCGCATCTTACCAATCGCACAAGGGAGCCAACGTAATGTATCCATGCGCACCATGCACATACACCAGCATAAGCTGTGTGCATGCTGACAAAAAGAGCTCAAACAGGGGAAGGAGGGAGTGCACTGAATTAAAACCCTAGCCACAGGGGTCAGTAACAAGAAAAAAAAACAGATATATCCAGGCACATTGCCTCTAGGTTAGGACATTAAAGTCATTAAGGAAAGGGAGGTGCTGAAGGGGGTGTGGCCAGAAAACAGCAAAAATCTATTAACCCTTCGCACTCTCGCATGCAAATTTTCAAACAAATGCATTCACAGATTCACTCATCCAGGCACCACTGTTATCCCTACAGCTAAGTTACAAGCCAGGGTCTTAGTTCACAGAAGAATGCATTCTTATGCTTAGTCACCTATACTGCGCAGAAGTACCCAGGTAAACATAGGTGTCCTAACTCTGGCCCTGTTTTCTGGCCACACCCCCTTCAGCACCTCCCTTTCCTTAATAACTTATTTAATGTCCTAACTAGAGGTGATGTGCCTGGATATATATGTTTTTTTTCTTGTTACTGACCCCTGTGGCCAGGGTTTTAATTCAGTGCACTCCCTCCTTCCTCTGTATGTGTTTTTTTGTCAGCATGCACACAGCTTATGCTGGTGTACGTGCATGGTGCGCATGGATACATTACGTTAGCTCCCTTGTGCGATTGGTAAGATGCGCTATGTGTCCCAGGAGAGGACGTCAGGATGTGTGCTTCTTATCCATTGATAGGTTTGATGCAATGAATGAGTTTGCATGTCTGCACTATGCATGTTACAGGGCCAGAGTTAGGACACCTATGTTTACCTGGGTACTTCTGCGCAGTATAGGTGACTAAGCATAAGAATGCATTCTTCTGTGAACTAAGACCCCGGCTTGTAACTTAGCTGTAGGGATAACAGTGGTGCCTGGATGAGTGAATCTGTGAATGCATTTGTTTGAACATTTGCATGCGAGAGTGCGAAGGGTTAATAGATTTTCTCAGAACAGACACAGATGCAGGTATGTGGCAATGAAATCAAAAAGTAACATTTTTCACTTGATGAAAGTGTTGACACTTATAAAGTGTGATATGTGGTATTATCTCTACCTACCCCGACTGCGCTGGTGTACTGCTCCAGCCTGCTGTCAATCTTGGACACCACGGCCGGCTGTGCTGCTTTCGTACTGCAAAAAGAGACCGAATTTAAAAAATGTGTACAAATAAAACATTTCCACATGATATTATTATACAGGATGGACAAATGATTGACATTTCATAACAGGAATACTAGTCAAGCAGGTCTACTTAAAGGACTACTGTAGGGGGGGGGTCGGGGGAAAATGAGTTGAACTTACCCGGGGCTTCTAATGGACCCCCGCAGACATCTTGTGCCCGCGCAGCCACTCTACGTGCCTCCGCCTCCGGTTCACTTCTGGAATTTCCGACTCTACATTCCGAAAACCACTGGGTCTGCGCGGCCATGTCCTCGCTGCTGCTGATGTCACCAGGAGCGCACGGTGCAGGCACAGAACATACTGGGCTTGTGCTATACACTCCTGGTGACATCAGCGGTAGCGAGGACACGGCAACGCAGACGCAGTGGTTTTCAGACTTTAAAGTCTGAAATTCCAGAAGTGAACTGGAGGCGGGGCCGGAGCATTGGTGAGTGGCTGCGCGGTCACAGGATGTCTGCGGGGTACCATTAGAAGCCCCGGGGAAGTTCATCTCATTTTCCCCTGACCCCCCTACAGTAGTCCTTTAAAGGGACTCAGAGCTGACAAAAATAAAAAAGATTTATACGTACCTGGGGCTTCCTCCAGCCCCATCCGCTCGGATCGCTCCCACGCCGCCGTCCTCCGCTGCCCGCATCTTCGAGAACCGGGTCCCGTCACTTCCGTCAGTCGGAACCTGTCTGACTTAAGAGAAGTGCGCTGTTTGCATATCTCTCCAGTAGCCGCTGGAGAGATACATAGAGGGCGCACTTCTCCTGCGTAGACTGCCGATGACTGACGTAAGTGGCGGGACCCGGTTCCTGAAGCTGTGGACAGTGGAGGACAGAGGCGTGGGAGCGATCCATGCGGATGGGGCTGGAGGAAGCCCCAGGTACGTATAAATCTTTTTATTTTTGTCTGGAACACTTTAAAGAAAAGTGGAGATCTGCTCTTATTGGTCAGTCTGTAGCTAAAAGTATAGCTGTCGGTAGACTGGTACCAGTTGCCTGGCAGCCCTGCTGATCCTCTGCCTCTAATACTTTTAGCTACAGACTCTGAACAAGCATGCAGATCAGGTGCTCTGATTGAAGTGTGACTGGTTTAGCTCTCTGCATGCTTGTTTAAGGTCTGTGATTCAGACAGTACTGATCCCAGAAAGAGCAGCAGGACAACTAGGCAACGGCTATTGTTTAAAAGGAAATAAATATGGCAGCCTCCATATCCCTCTCATTACAGTTGTCCTTTAAGACAACTCCCCTGTGTCTGTTAGGCCTCGTACACATGCCTGATAACGACAGCCTCAGCCAATAATCAGGCGTGTGTGCGACCCGTAAGCAATCCAACAAGCAGATCTACTCACCCCCAGCGACGCTGATCCCATTGCTTGCACCCCTCCTCCTGTGTGACGTGAAGCAAAGGCCGCTCTTCATCCCACCGCATAGCAACACAGCGCGTCATCAGCTACACAGCTAACGCGTGTGTTTGCAGCCCGGCCCAGCACTGTTGCCCAAGGGGGATCAGGTCCTGACCCACGACGGGCGACATCCATTGGAAGTGTGTATGCGGCCTTAGACATGGTCAATTAGATGCTAATGATTTGTGTTAATGCAAGTTTGTGCGGCTTGGTATTGGGCCAATCAGAATGATCAGCCAGGATAATCCAGGCCTTATGCTTTACTTAAAAATTTTGCTGAGAAAATACGATCAGTGGGAGGCAAAAGCATTGCCTAAACTTCATATCAAGGTTCATATAATAGGAAAATAACTCTTAAAGTGTTCCTCACCTGTCTATACAATTACTCAGACATCAACAGCACATTTATACAATTCTGCAGGTTAATTATGGTATTTTTTGCATATGAGTCGCACTTTTTTGCTCCTCAAAAAAGGGGAAAGAAAGTCCCTGGGTCTTATATTGCAAATACAGTGAGTCCCCAACTTACAAATGCCCACTGTTACGAACCGCCGACCCACCACGATCCAATCAGCGGGGAGGGAAGGGACGCGGGCGGGGACCGGAGCTATGCAGGAGGCGGGGGGAGTGGCATGACTGACAGTACAGAGAAACACAGCCCGCTGTGACACGCTGCGTGTCGGCAGCGTGGCTGTGATTTATGGGGGATGGCAGAACGTAGGGGGGGCTTAGGGGGAATTGAAATCGCAACAGAGGCTGGGCAGTATAGGCAGACCCAGCCTCTGTATGTGGATTGCATTGTCAGAACCCCAACTCGGGTTCTCTTTAAATGTTGAAATTGTATGTCCCTCAACTGCTAAGACCTGCAATGTGCGGATAGTTCTGAAAAAGTCTTTTTTTTCCAGGTAATGGCTGCCCTCTGGTGTTGGCAGTGTGGAATGACAGCTGAAGACAGACAAGGGCAGAGAGGCTGAGCTCTTCCAGGAATATCAGGACTAATGGTACACGGTAATGAGCGACAACCTCCCACTTCCTGTGCTAATAGCATCACAGATTATAGATGACAGTCTGCGTCCCCGGGAATTGAAGGAGTCCGCTTTAATCAACGAACAAAGCTTTGGTTTACAGGACTCGTCACTCTGTGTAATGAGCATTTGCCTGGGAACAGAAAGCACTCTGTGCAGGGACGAGGTTGGAGGAAGTTGATGGAAGGCGGCAGAACAATTAGGGGAGGGGGGGTGAGAGACTGCAGACGGTCATCTCCGCAGCCAGACCCACCGGTGTTCCAACATCCTAGCATACTTATCAAAGCAGCATGCATTTATACGGCTATTAAATTGCCCACCAAGGGGGGGGGGGGTTATCAGTTCCTCAGGGAGGGGGCGTTATTAGTTTTCCACCAGGGGGCGGGTATATTTTCCCTCTGGGAGGGAGGGTTATTAGTTGCCCACCAAGGGCGGGGGCATTATTGGTAGCCCACCAACGGTAGGCTATTAGTTCTTTGGGGGTGGGGAAGTTATTAGTTACACGCCAGAGGAGGGTTCTGTGTGAGAGTAGCGACAGGTTAGGTTATACTAGCATACATGAACACCGGTGATGTCAGGGGATATAGAGCGAAGACGCACTATCTTAGAAGAGTCATCTGTCACCTCGATCCCTTCAAATACCCGTCCATTTTGTATTCTTGATTATCCGTCTCTCCAGAACCTCCCTTGGATTGAGCATTCAATATTTGAACTTTTAAAACTTTTTAAAAAAAATGTTGTCTATCAACTGCAGGAGTTTTAAATCTCAAGTAAACCCAAAACCAAACAAATTCTGCAAACAGACGTTGAGTAGCGTGAATTATAAGTGTTGTTTTTTTGTAAATACCCTTGTGAAGATGAATAGCAAATCCCTACAGGCTTAAAGGGAACTTGAAGTGAGAGGGATATGGAGGCTTCCATATTTATTTCCTTTTAAACAATACCAGTTGCCTGACATCCTCATGCATCAGTAGCGTCTACATCAAACTCAAATAAAAAAGGGGGCTGACGTTAAACACAGGGACCAAGTGGCAGGCCAGCCTCAATGTCTCATGGCCACCTTCCTCCCTTATAAAGTTACCTGGGGTCTATAGCCCCACCCCCTAAACAGTTCCCTGGTGTTTAAGGGTCCTCCCTCCCCTATATAGGTCCCTGGTGTCTAATGGTCCTCCCTCCATCCTCTATACAGTTTTGTGGTGTCTAGTGCCCCCGCCCCCTCTCATTCCCATACAGTTCGCTGGTGTCTAGTACTTTCCCCATCCCTCTACCTTATGGCTTCCCTGGTGATCTAGGGCTTCACCTCCAATATAGCTTCCCTGATGGTCTAGAGTGAGCCAAACATAATGCAAAGTGGGGTAAACCATCTGTGGGCCAAATCTAATGGCTTTGAGGGCCAGATTCGGCCCGTGGGCCAGAGTTTGACATGTATAGTATGTACTAGGAGAAAAATGAGGATAAAAAGTGAATTACGGTACATAGGGGCCAATATGTGTTATCCATTACTTCTAAGGAAGTGCGCATATTCATCAAACAGTTACAGTAAAACTCGTGTTCAGATTTGTTGGTCGGATTTGTCAGATTTTACCTTTTCTGAGAGGATCTGTTCAAGAATTCTGCCCGTTCTTCAATCTGTAAAGAGAGCAAAACTGGTTATAACAATCTTATATCACCCGAGCCTTGTTATCTAGTAATATTGAGCTCAAAACTCATATAGATAATAAAGATGGTCACTGAACTGAGGTGCAAATAATTAAATTGAAAATTGTATGCAGACAGAAAATCACTTCCGGCCAATTTTGGTTGGCCCAGTTTCAGACTCTGTACAATTTGTATCACATTTGCGTGCAAGGTAGAATTATTAGCATATAATCGACCATGAGAGTAAATATATGAAAGCACCAATCAAAAACGTCTGGACCCCTTCCACCGCCTTTTCTTTAAATACATAAACACACATACTTAAAGAGAAACACCAGACAAAATATTAAAAAAGGACATGCTGTACCCACATACTGAATAAATGACTTAATGAGAGGAGGGCCAAGAATGTCTATGGGTGATTTTCTAAGAACTCCACAAGTTCTTATTTAACTTCTGTATAAAAATAATTTAACCATGACAATTTAGGGATGTCCTAATGAGCATCTAATTGGTTCATGTCTGGTTTGGATTAAATCATCTCTTTGCTTCCTGAACATGAAAAGGAATTGTGGCCATGCAAAGAGCAGAGCTTATTCAGTATGATGAGGGGGCGGGGCAGAATCCCAGTTATTGGTTAAAAGCTCATACACACGTCCAACAGAATTCACAACCAACCGCACAAAAAGTTGTTAACACGACAAGTACATACACACACGCCAACCAACAAAACAACCAACCCCCTTAAAGAGACACTGAAGCGGAAAAAAAATATATGATATAATGAATTGGTTGTGTACTATGAATAATTACTAGAAGATTAGCAGCAAAGAAAATATTCTCATACTTTTATTTTCAGGTATATAGTGTTTTTTTAACATTGCATGATTCTATAATATGTGCAGATTACACAACACTCAGCATTCAAAATGAGTCTTTCAGAGCAGTCTGTGAACTAATGACCTCTCCTCTAGCAGAGAAAAAGTAAACATTTCAATTACAGTTGAGATAATAAAAGTCAGATAACAGCCCTCTCCACGACTAACTTGGTCGGAGAGCTTAATAGCTTTTTTTGCATAGAGATAACAACTGGAGTTTCTCAACTCTTCCTGTACTGGAAACAATTAGACTGATGTATCTGATCTTAATGTTTAATTTCTTAGCTGTACTACACATACAAATCATAATATCATAATTTTTTTTCCGCTTCAGTGTCTCTTTAAATACTATGCGTGCAGGCTAAATGTCAAACTGCACAACATGTCAGCGTTCAAAAACAACAAAGTTGTTGAAAAGACTTGTACACATGTTCCAAACTGCATGATAGTTGGGCAGGTTGACCCACCGGTTGGATCTGGCAAACGACCCGTTATCAGTTGGTCGTCTGGTTGTTTGCCAGCTGTACACACGCCAAATTTATCTTCCAACAGAACAAGTGTGAAAGATAGTTGTGCAGATTCTTTGGACATGTGTATGAGCCTTAAGAGAGCAAGTGATTAAATACCTGAGAGTTTAACCCCTAAACTCATTGTACACAAACGTCACAAATATGAAAAAAAAGAGATAGAAAAAAGAATCGAAATACACACTTGGGTGGATTCTATAAAGGATTGACAGATGAAAATAATTTTTTTTGCTTACTTTTTTTAATATTTTTTATTTATTTGCTGAAGACTTTTTATACATACGGTATGTAATTTTTCTGTGTCTTGTTAATTGACTTTCCTAGCTGGAGATTGTGTACCTGCTGGTACACACAGTGTACAGGCTTGATAAGGGTGACAAATAAAACTATTACTCATTGGGTCTTGCTGTGGGTGTGGTAGGAGGCAGGTGGAAGGGGGGGGGGGAAATGTGCTGTGATAGACGGAGAAATGGCAGAGCTGCCCAGGGAAGCAAGTGTGTGGACAGTGGAAGCTAGTACTTGGCACAGTTATGTATTGCGGGGGCGATGTAATCCCGACATGTCTTCTCGGTTCCGATCACATGATGTGACATGTGATCAGGATCCAGGAGGCCATCCGGTGGTAGAAGAGGGTGAAGGAAGAGTCTCTTCCATCACTTCTCTTCCACCATTGGGTGGCTCTGTAACACTGACACGGTCTCCTGGATCCTATGTCATATCATGTGATCGGGACCCAGAAGACCTGTCGGAAGTTCAGAGCCACTGGTGGAGGAAGAGAAGAAGCCACCTGGAACAGGTAACTATAACCACTCCCAGACGCTCGCACTAGGCAGCCAAATTAAATTTGCCGGCATAGGTTTAGAATCCACCAGCCGCTTTCTAACGGAAAATTTCGTTTGAAGCTGCAAATGGCTTAATGGTTGCAAGCTCTGCCAATCGGTAGCAACCAGATGACATTCATCACCCGGCAGATTGGTGGCCAAGCCACGTGGCAAGCACGCAGTTCTGCCGCTGGCGTAGAATGGGCCTCTCTCCGTTCCTTACACCCTTATACAACCCACCACGGCAAGCCACTAAAAGTCACATGTAGTTTTTCACATACGCTATATAAAATGATAATGGACCTCTGTTAGTAGAGAAAACAGTAAAACAAAGTTACACAGCGATCTCTGATAATCCAGATTATTTTATAACACTGTTTTAATCCTCTACTAAATGAATTTAGTAAAAGAGGCTCATCTAAGCAAAATGTTAGACATTGACACTTTAACATCGGCACTACATTATTTTGGCACAATACAGTAAAGTCTCGGTTATCCGGCACTGACAGGGAATGGCTTATGACTATTGGGCAGGTATCGCTCACGCTGACACAGCTCCTAATACAGGCCCTTTTAAAGAGAAACCGTAACCAATAATTGAACTTCATCCCAATCAGTAGCTGATACCCCCTTTCCCACGAGAAATCTTTACCTTTTCACAAACGGATCATCAGGGGGCTCTGTATGGCTGATATTGTGGAAAACCCCTCCCACAGTGTGATGTCAGGACCATGGTTCTGACATCACACTGTGGGAGCCTTGTGGGAAAAAAAGCAAACAGCATCTCCTTCCACTGACATCACCTGCCAGCAGTAAAAATGTCACCATGTGATAAATGTCAGAATGAAAAATCAGGGAGAGGAAAGATTTTACAATGGGCAATAATTGACTAAATCATTTATACATAATTATTGTAAAAATGAAGCACTTTTTTTTTATTTTTTTAAATTTTTTAAAAAAAACTTAAATTATTTTCACTAGAGTTCCTCTTTAAGTGCTTAAACGGAAAAGTATAATTTTTCTAATAATATTGGTTCATCCTTCTAAAGAGGTAAAATTGATATTGCCTATCGTATGCAAAGTTGTTGAATAGTTATTACCGGTATATAACCGGACGCCTCCACCAGTGTTCTTGTCCGGTCCCACACCCCTGAAAGCAAAGCTTGGCTTTGTGGTGCCTGCCACGTGCCGTGTAGTGCCGAAGCTTGGCGCAGCTACAGTGATACTATAGTCCGTGCCCCGCACATGGGTAATTTTGGGATCCGGCAGTTGCAGGACCCCAAATTACTTCTCCCTCTGAGTTGCGACAATTTAGAGGGGAAATAGTATTTAACGCACCCCCCTCCCCCATGCAGTTCATTATTTCGAGAACCGCTCATGCGCAGAACGCTCATGCCATCAGGTGGGCGGTCGCGACAGGCGCGTGGACAGGCCGTGCAGGAGCAGTTGCGCACGACTCCCGGCTAGATCAAGCTGCTTACAGATCCGCCAGCGGGACAGACGAAGGGACCCAAAGGATGCCGGGGGACCTCACGGTCTACAGGGGGGCTGGAGGGAGCCCCAGGCAAGTTCAGTTTTCCATTTTGCAGCTCTGCTCAGAGTCCCTTTAACCACCCAGAAGAAGAAACTCCCTTAACCAATTATGCCGCGCAGACGTAAGCTTCAAGTCTGCAGCGGCAGCTGCTAGAGCCGCTAGTCAGGTCCTGCAGTTTGGGGGGTTTGCAGGGGATTGTGCGGGGAAATGCCCATGACCGCGCTGTTACAGGGAGCAGGGGGAGATTAGCTGCAGGGGACAAAAGTCCCCTGTGCCAATCCGTACTTTACCGCCAAGAATAAACACTGTTGTTGTTCAAAAACAGTGTTTATGCTTACATAGAGCCACCGTGATTTCTGCCGGTTTCCGCCGCCCGATCATTCAATTTATGAATGGGAACATTAATCTCCCCGCCGGCACTGTGATCGCAGCAGGTTTCCATTGAAACCTTGCGTCACTTCCCTAGTTACAATGTAGCAATACATTGTATCCTATGTAGCGTACTTGTACGCTACATAGACCTTTGCTCAGCAGGGACATCTTGTGGCCAAATAGTAAAATACACCTACAGACTTTAGGGAAAAATAATAATAATAATAATAATAATATCTATGTCAAGAGGGCCTATCATTATTAAATAATGGGCTAAAAATTAGTGATGGATGTAAAACTGAAAAAAATGCACCTTTATTTCCAAATAAAATATTGTCACCATACATTATACTAGGGATATAATTTTAACGTTGCATTAACCAGGACAAATGGCCAAATAAAATGTGTGGATATTAATTATAGTAGCATGAATTATTTTAAAACTATAATGGCTAAAAACTAAAAAATAATGTGTTTTTTTTTTTCAATTTTTTCTTAATATTCCCAGTATAATGCATTTAGAATAAAATAATGCTTAGCATAATGTACCACTCAAAGAAAGCCTAATTGGTGGTGGAAAAAACAAGGTATAGATCATTTTGTTGTGATAAGTAGTGATAAAGTTATTGGGGAATGAATGGGAGGAGCGCTGAAATGTGACAATTCCTCTCGAAAAATACCCGCGGTCTGAAATGGTTAATCTAACACTAGCCTAAACCCCAACTCTAACATTAACCTTCACAATAACCATAGCCATAACAAAAACCTCGCCCTTTACCCGCCCCCTCATCTCCTGAATATACCGTCCTATGTGAATGTAACAGTCAGTGACCTTGTGCCGTACCTTAAAAGATGAGCCCTTCGGAGTAAAACATTTAAATGCTTTCTTGTCTTCTGATAATCCTTCGTCCGGCAGCTTCTGGCGTTTCTCTGCAGCCTCCGCCCTTCTCCTCTCTATCTCCTCCTTCATTTTCTTCTTCTCTTCCTAAGAATACAATGGTTGCAATAATTACATATATAAAAAAAATTATTAAATTACTCTCATCTTTAACCCACATTTTTCTTTCAGGGTCTATGGCTAAAAGTATTAGAGGCAGTGGGTCAGCCAGGCAATTGGCATTGCTTAAAGGGGAACTGAAGAGAGAGGTATATGGAGACTGCCATGTTTATTTCCTTTTAAGCAATACCAGTTGCCTGGAAGCCCTGCTGATCCTCTGCCTCTAATACTATTAGCCATAGCCCCTGAACAAGCATGCAGCAGATCAGGTGTTTCAGACTTTAAAGTCAGATCTGACAAGATTAGCTGCATGCCTGTTTCTGGTGTTATTCAAATACTACTGCAGAGAAATAGACCAGCAGGGCTGCCAGGCAACTGGTATTGATTAAAAGGAAATAAATATGGCAGCCTCCGTATACCTCTTACTTCAGTTCCCCTTTAAAGTGATCTGAAAGCCAGCATTTCTACTTTGCTCTAAAAGATTGCTCGCAGCTTGAAAGCTACTATCCCAGAAACAAATTCTAGCAGAACATCAGTGAAATGGTTAAACAAAGCACTTTCTCTTGCTATTCAGCTTCTAATCCGCATCCAAATTGGAGATAACAGTATATTTTTTACTTGTTAAACACAAATGTATCAACACTGGAATGTAAGCAAACACTCTCTGTGAAACTGTCTCTGCTTCAGGCACACACACAGTTCAGAATAGCTCATTAGAAGATTTTAATAAAATAATAAGCAGTTTTAATAGAAAATGAATAAAATGCAATGCCTTTCAGGGCAAGAAAAACTACACTTTGGAAACTTGTAATTTGATAACAGACAATATTACTTGTGCACAAAAGCAAATGTGATAACTGTATGAGTAATAAAAAGTAGGAAAACACATTTTTATTGAATGTTATGTCAGAGTTTCAGACCACTTTAAAAGGAAATAAATATGGCAGCCCCCATATCACTCTGGCTTCAGTCGTTCTTTAAAATGCTAAAGACAGAAGCCCACCTCTTCTCTGGCTTTCCTCTCCGCCTCTTCCTGTTTCTTCTTCTGCTCCTCCTCCTCCATGTGCTTCTTCCGCTCTTCGCGTCTCTTCTTCAGCTCTTCCAGTTCCGCCGCAGACTCTTGATGTTTCTGTTTTAACTTGTCAAACTCCCCGGTTTCTGTCTCCCCCCTGCGGCGCCGCAGTTCGTCCAGCTTCTTTCCCGCTTCCACCTTGTTCCCGGCATCGGGTTCATCAATGCTCGACTGCCCTTTAACCCCACTGATAGAAAAAAAGTAAAATACAAGCAGGAGGTCAGTAACACACAAGAGAACGTTCAGCTAAACTCTAACAGTTTACAGTTACCATAACATTCCCATCCGCTCAAAATGCCTAACAATCTCATTGACTATCCCTACTCATGGGCTATTTGAAGTGGACAGAGACAAAGTAGGAAATTCTCTTTATAGCATCATATATACCCCTTATCTCATGTGTAGCTCCAGTACTCAAGGGCCGAGGTCCTCACACATTTTTGGTACAGCTCAAATTAACTGATGGGAGCAAATCAGGAAAAAAGTGGTTCAACAAGTAGAACATATTTCGCAGCACATCCTAAACACTGACATGGATGTGGCCATGGAGGACTGGAGTTCAGAACCAGAATAGAACATCCGGCCGGTGGGAGATGCACTTTGGAGGGAAACAGGAAATTTGGATGTTTGGCTACAAATAGTGGGCATCTGCTATTTATAGCTGCATTTTGTGTAGTGGGCGGCTCCGGTACTCATTATTTTTGGCACCTATGGAGTGGCTTAACTTCCATGGCACCCAATATTTTGCCTATATAGTGACAATGGCGGTGCAGATATTGGCGGTTTTGCGGTGGAGGACAGTTGGGGTTCAACATAAATTGGGAATCGGTTATGGTTAGACATTAGTGAGGGGAGAAGGGGTAAATTATGGTAAGGCATTTGTGGGGAAATAGTTTAGGATAAGGCATCGGTGGGTGGGGGAAATTAGTTAAGGTTGGGCATCACTGGGGGGAGGCGGAAAGGTGTTGGTTAGGATTAGGCATTGGTGGGTGGGGAAATCAGTTAGGGTAAGGCACCACACCAATGCCTTACCCTAACTTTGGTAGAGTGGTTGGTTAGGGTAAGGCATTGGTGGGTGGGGGGAGATCAGTTAGGGCAAGGCATCGGTGGAGTGGTCAGTTAGGGTTAGGCATCATGGGTGGGGAGAGGTTGGTTAGGGTTATGCATCGTTGGGTGGGGAAATCAGTTAGGGAAAGGCATCGGTGGAGTGGTCAGTTAGGGTTACCAGTAGGAGAACAGAGGCGCCAGCAGGATAAAAGTGGATAAAAACTTTAAAATTTGCTGGGAGGAAGCGGTGGACTTACCTCCATAAAGCAGACACGAAAGACTGTCTGAATAGTAGCAATCACATTTATTAACTAGTACCCCAAAACAGTGCAACGCGTTTCGCAGGCCCAGCCCGCTTCATCAGGCAATAAACATGGGGAAAAGACAGAATTTCAGCAATAGCAGGTGTAGCGCCTCAGCACCCTGAGGCGCTACACCTGCTATTGCTGAAATTCTGTCTTGTCCCCATGTTTATTGTCTGATGAAGCGGGCTGGGCCTGTGAAACGCGTTGCACTGTTTTGGGGTACTAGTTAATAAATGTGATTGCTACTATTCAGACAGTCTTTCGTGTCTGCTTTATGGAGGTAAGTCCACCGCTTCCTCCCAGCAAATTTTAAAGCTTTTATCCGCTTTTATCCTGCTGGCGCCTCTGTTCTCCTACTGCTATACCGTGTCCACCCCTGGTGGAGGGGTGATCTACCCCCTTTCGCATCTACAGAGAGCGACTTCTTATCCCTGAGTGAGGACAGGTCTAATCTCCTCACCTGCCTATACAGTGGTTGCCTTTGTGGTAACCCACGTTTGTGAGTATAATTTTCTCACGATAACCTTTACTTCATTTATGCTTAACATACTACACTATATTGGGCTCTCGGTTTCTCTACACTTTAGTTAGGGTTAGGCATCGGTGGGTGGGGAGAGATTGGTTAGGGTTAGGCATTGGTGGGTGGGGAAATCAGTTAGGGTAAGGCATTGGTGGAGTGGTCGGTTCGGGTAAGGCATTGGCGGGTGGGGGGAGATCAGTTAGGGTTAGGTGTAGGTGGTGGTGGGGGGGTTGGTTAGAGCAAGGTATCGGTGGGGTGGTCAGTGAGGGTAAGGCGTCAGTGGGTGGGGGAAGACTGGTTAGGGTTAGGCATCGGTGGGAGGGTTTGTTGGGGTTAGGAATCGGTAGAGGAAGGGCTCATGTGAGAATAATGTTAGGTTCAGTGTTAGTAAAATATATTTTATTATCAGAATGACCACTACCTAATAGTAGAATGTTGTCAATGTTACCGATATTCTATTAGCAGCTATTTCTGACTCCCTTTTTGCCTGTACACATCTGGAGGGTCAGAGAAGAATGCTGGAGCATGAGAATAAGCAGGAGATGACTGAAGGAGCAGGACACTTTCCCAGGACATCCTCGGGTCAGAGGGGACAAGTTCACTGCGAAACGTTTCACATTTATACATACAAAGCGTCAAACGGTGGCGTCTGTGGAATCCAGGAAATAACGGCGGAGGAGGAATTTACTCTCATGGTCGGACATCAAACACGCATTGTACGTCTCAAACAGACGAGTGTTAATAAAGATACAAAAAAATGCATATTTTTGTGGCCATTCCAATCATTCTTGAACAAGTGTGTGAAGTGTTCTGAGGCCAGGCCGATGTCACACGGGCAATTACCTTCCTAGCGACCAAACCGCCGCTGCTGCTATCGCCATGACAATGGCTCTGATTTACAGAAGGTTAGAGATCAGAGCAGGGGGAATGTGATCCAGGGAACACAGGCTGCAGTCTTCCAAAAAGAATCATTTGATATTGAGCTGGAAAAGTTAACAAGAGATGGTAGTTTACCAGCGGCTAACCCCCATCCCATAATGACTAGCATGACCTCTGACCTGACATCAGCTGGCCTCTGATGCTCACAGACCAGCGGGTCTCTGCAGCAAACTACAACCCCATAGGCAAACGCAGGGGGGTATTACAGCTGCCCAGAATCCCCCCTCAGACCAGGGCTGGTGCAGTGTCTGGGGACAGGCACAAGTTGAAACACAAGAATATCTGCAAGTATCCTGCAGCTCCCTTTCTTTCCCTGCTACAGTTGACTTTGGATGTAGCAGCAGCGTGTGTACAGAGCATGGAGCAGCAGCGTGTGTACAGAGCATGGAGCAGCAGTGTGTGTACAGAGCATGGAGCAGCAGTGTGTGTACAGAGCATGGAGCAGCAGTGTGTGTACAGAGCATACAGTAGCAGTGTGTGTACAGAGCATGGAGCAGCAGTGTGTGTACAGAGCATACAGCAGCAGTGTGTGTACAGAGCATGGAGAAGCAGTGTGTGTACAGAGCATGGAGCAGCAGCATGTGTACAGAGCATGGAGCCGCAGTGTGTGTACAGAGCATGGAGCAGCAGCGTGTGTACAGAGCATGGAGCAGCAGTGTGTGTACAGAGCATGGAGCAGCAGTGTGTGTACAGAGCATACAGTAGCAGTGTGTGTACAGAGCATGGAGCAGCAGCGTGTGTACAGAGCATGGAGCAGCAGTGTGTGTACAGAGCATGGAGCAGCAGTGTGTGTACAGAGCATACAGTAGCAGTGTGTGTACAGAGCATGGAGCAGCAGCGTGTGTACAGAGCATGGAGCAGCAGTGTGTGTACAGAGCATGGAGCAGCAGTGTGTGTACAGAGCATACAGTAGCAGTGTGTGTACAGAGTATGGAGCAGCAGGGTGTGTACTGTACAGAGCAATGAGCAGCAGCGTGTACAGAGCATGGAGCAGCAGTGTGTGTACAGAGCATGGAGCAGCAGTGTGTGTACAGAGCATGGAGCAGCAGCGTGTACAGAGCATGGAGCAGCAGTGTGTGTACAGAGCATGGAGCAGCAGTGTGTGTACAGAGCATACAGCAGCAGTGTGTGTACAGAGCATGGAGCAGCAGTGTGTGTACAGAGCATACAGCAGCAGTGTGTGTACAGAGCATGGAGAAGCAGTGTGTGTACAGAGCATGGAGCAGCAGCATGTGTACAGAGCATGGAGCCGCAGTGTGTGTACAGAGCATGGAGCAGCAGCGTGTGTACAGAGCATGGAGCAGCAGCGTGTGTACAGAGCATGGAGCAGCAGCGTGTGTACAGAGCATGGAGCAGCAGTGTGTGTACAGAGCATGGAGCAGCAGAGTGTGTACAGAGCATGGAGCAGCAGCGTGTGTGCAGAGCATGGAGCAGCAGCGTGTGTACAGAGCATGGAGCAGCAGCGTGTGTACAGAGCATGGAGCAGCAGCGTGTGTACAGTGCATGGAGCAGCTCTGGGGAACTTAGAGTCAGGTATGAGCACAGCCCTTTGCCCTGCTGTGTGAATGCTTCACTTTCCCCTTCACTACCCATGCCGGTTGTCCTCATTATTATCTGTATTCAAACTGCTCCTGATCGATCCAGTTGTTAATCAGGAGTAGATCCGACAACAAGGAAATAATTGTCAGAGATCCTATCTGTCAGTTGGCCAGGATATTGCATTATGTGTACCCAGCATAATGTACAACCATATTATTATACTGTATTGTGCGTGGCTGAGGGAGACCTTTCAGGAATCCCCCCCCTTGAAAATCCTGGGTTTGCCCCTGAACCCTATTGGCTATGCTGAATATTGTGGGATAGGAGAGTCTGGAAAACCCGTGTCTACCATCCCTACTCGAAACGTGCACCTGCACACTTCAGAATATTCTGTGCCACTCAAAGGAACTTCCGGGAGGCGCGGCAACAACAAGGACAGAGGACAGGGAATGGGTGTGTGAGGGGGAAATCGTGTATGAGATGGTAAAAATGGTGGTCAATTGCCAGGGTGTCCTAAGTGAGAGAGTATACTTGCCTTAAGATTTGAGGTTTCAGGTTGCCTATTAAAAAGGGTGGGCAAGTGTTGAGGGAGGGAGTTCCAGAGGCGGGAGAGGATCCAGAGAAGTCTTGTAAGCAGGAGTGAGAAGTGACCAGAGAGGAAGACAGGAGGAGAATATGGTTAGCAGAGATTGCGTGTAGGATGGTATCTGGAAATAAGATTATTTAAATAAGGAGGAGCTAGGTTGTAAAGCGCTTTGTCGGTGAGAGTCAGGATTGGTGGATATTGGGTGAAACCATGGCTGTTTCAGGTGAGCCCACTGGATAGGTTACATGGCAAGGTTTGACAGGCGGACAGACAAGCAGGTGACGTGTTTACAGTTCTCGGTGCAATTTCCACTAAAACTAGAATTTAACTGCCGCACGCACGTCGCCACGGATTCTGCGTGAACTTAGCCAAAGTCCTTTTATGATGTAACTACTTTATTATGTGAATACTTTCCGTCACTCCTGCAGTTCTGACCCTCAGGTTGCTAAATAAAGGGTCATTTGCTTCTGCTACTACCAGCTACTGCATTTGCTCCTTTAGAAATACCAGAGCCAGAGGAATGCACTGCAAGAATTATTTTTCTTAACAACTGTTCCATGCTTTTATCTCTTACGCCTGTGATAACCACTTTGAACTTACAGAAACCAAAAAAGAGATAAGTTAGTTGAGAGGGGGAGAGAAGAAGGAGTTCACTCCCAAACAGATGATTCCAGAATTCTGATCTCTCAGTTATATACTGGACCCCGTAGTGGGGGGAGGGGAGTGGAGTCATGACGTACGGACTGTAATAGCTGTGGCTGGGCTCAGCTGTACACAGGAAATGGTAAGGCATTATTAGGAGGCACTCAGGCTTCGAATGTTGACAGAGAAAGTTCTTTACCCAAATTTGTCGGCATGTTTGAGTTTCTGTGGCGTAGCTTCGTGTAAACTCTCCCCATTCTGAGCTTTGCTTTCCGGAAATCCTTTCTTACGCTCCCAGCTGGCTTTTAACTCTTCCTTGCCGCCTCGCGCCTTCTCGTCCTTCACCTTAAAGAGACACGCACATAGAAACAGAGAGAGACAATCCATTTAGATTCAATTCTCCTTTATAGGGAATGTATAGAACGGTTTTCTTTTCTTTTTTAGCACATTCATTTTATTTTTACATAGTGGGAAAAAATTACATTTTATTTGTATTATTTCATATATTACTGTTCTGTCACCCACAGAGATCAGGACTCGAATCCTCAGGCAACAGATCGGGGCCGAGTTCTGTACAGACGTGCTGCACACCTACAGGCAGTTGCTATGACAGCACGCGGTGTACAACAGAGCAGTATGGAGCGGGCAGAGTGAGAACAACAAGCTCGCTCTGCTTGACTGAGACGGTGATCAGCAAATCCCGATCTATTGCCGAATCACTGGGGATTGAGGGCCGTCCTGCTAGATTCCTGGTAGAAGACACCCCTGTGGCCAAGAACCATTCAGTATATGTATAACGCTTAATGTGAACCCGAGGAGAGAGACATATGGAGGCTGCCATCTTTATTTCCTTTTAAACAGTGCACATTGCCTGGCTGTACATTCAGCCACAGACCCGAAGCAAGCATACAGATCAGGTGTTTCTGACTGAATTGGCCGGATGCTTATTTCAGGTGTGTGATTCAGATACTACTGTTGCCGGAAACATCAGTAGGATAGCCAGGCAACTAGTATTGTAGGGGTGATCGATAAGATGCAAATATTTCCGTATTCATGCAGATTTATGTCAATTGTTATGCAAATATATGCAGCATGCAAATGAACCAATGAAGCCCCACCCAGGTTTAAATTGATTGGTCCATTTTCAAGCTGCATAGTTATGCATAAAAATGTTCATAAATCTGGATGAACTCGGAAATATTTTCATCTAATTGATCATGTGTTTAGTATTGTTTAACCCTTTGCCGACCGCTCCCCGCCGATTGGCGTGAACGGCCTTCTGTGGGACTAGCAGGAGATTGTGCGCGCATCCCTGCTTGGAAGGCTCCGCCTTCAGTCTCCCAGCGGCGATCACCGCTCGGAGACTGTTAGACGGCAAAACCGATGTCTATTTATATAGTACAACGCTGTGGTCTACGGCAGCGCTGTACTGGGGAGAAGCGATCTGCTGTAATAGGCTGAAGCCTATCAAAGCCGATCGCTGTAATTGGCTGACGGGGAGAGGGAGGGAGGGAGAGGGAAAAAAATACAAAGTACAAAAATTTAATTAAAAAAAAAAAAAAGAAATATTTATAACAAAATAAACAAACACGCTGGGGGCGATCTGACAGCACCAACAGTATGCTCTGTTGGTGGGGAGAAAAGGGGAGGGAATGACTTATGTGCTGACATGCACGGCCCTGCAGCGAGGCCTTAAAGCAGCAGTGGCCTATTTCATGAAAAATGGCCTGGTCTTTAGGAGGGTTTAACACTTTGTTCCTCAAGTGGTTAAAAGGAAATAAATATGGCAGCCTCCATATCCCTCTCACTTCCGGTGTGCGCTAACAACTGTGACCTATTGATCTACGTGGAACTTATCTTCTCTTCTCTTTACCTGCACAGTCGGAACCAGCAGGTGACGCTTGAAGGAAATATACATTTTCATTTGTGATATTTTATATTTTTCAGATTAAAAAAGAAAAAATATATATATATAAAAACATACTGGTATACTGTACATATCACACATACACTTAATACTCTGTTTTGTAATACAAAATCTAACAAATAAAGGAGGTAAAAAATTCAAGAGAAATAGATACAAATAGGCATCTGTAATAGGCTGATTTCACACTTTAAGGGCTGATTCACACTACAAGAGCTTTTTAAATGCTAGAGATTTTAAAAACTCTTGCTAATGCAATGCTATGGGGGATTTTTTTACAAAATCACATCCCTCTAGTCACTAGAGTCTAGTGTGATCACACACACAGGATAACATTAGCAAGAGCTTTTAAAGGATACCCAAAGCGACATGTGACATGTGACATGATGAGATAGACATGAGTATGTACAGTGCCAAGCACACAAATAACTATGCTGTGTTTTTTTTTCTTTCTCTGCCTGAAAGAGTTAAATATCAGGTATGTAAGTGGCTGACTCAGACAGGAAGTGACTACAGTGTGACCTTCACTGATAAGAAATTCCCCTTTTTATCTCTTCCCTGCTCTCAGAAGCCATTTTCTGCTCGGAATGTATTTTATAGTTGGAATTTCTTATTAGTGAGGGTCACACTGTAGTCACTTCCTGTCTGAGTCAGCCACTTACATACCTGATTTTTAACTCTTTCAGACAGAGAAAGGAAAAAAAAGGAACATACCAATGTCTATCTCATCATGTCACATGTCACTTCGGGTATCCTTTAAAATCACAAAGCACTTAGAAAAGCTCTTGTACTGTGAATGAGCCCTAAGGGCCAATTCACACTAGAAGCGCTTCTCTGAGCATTTTGCGATTGATTAGCGGTTTTTAAAATCGCTCCCATTCACTTTCATTAAAACACGGTAAAAATCACAGCGAACGCGTACGCGAAAATCGCCGCAATTTTTACCGCGATTTTAATAAAAGTGAATGGGAGGGTTTTTAAAAAATGCTCAGAAAAGTGCTTCTAGTGTGAATGGGCCCTAACAGAGCACTCATTAACCCACCCATTTTTTTCAGAGGACAGGTAACAACTGGGAGATGAGCAGAGTAACTAGTTGGGAACTAGTAGACAAAGATGGTTGATAAAAAATGCTAACAATACTGTAGGCAGTTGTTTTTTTTTAATACTCACCTCTAGGGCAGAACTCATTTGCACCACATCCTGTGTTTCTAATAAAATGTAATGCAGAAAATTCTGTTGAAGGCCAAATTATAGTCTCATCTACTCACTACTTATTAATAGATTAGTCTCAGATGATTAAGAAGAGTTATGTGTTATTATGTTAACTAAAGTCAAAGTTTAGCCAATACATGTAAGGTAACATGCAGTATCCCATTCGGAGGACATTTCAGGGAATACAAGCCCTGTGGAGAGTGGAGGAGAGGAAAATGACAAAATAAATTGAAAAAAATCAAACAAGGTAAATAATGAAAAAAAAAAAGTTTCCACTTTAAAGCGGATCCGAGATGAAAAACTAACTATAACAAGTAACTTGTCTCTTATCTAAAGTTTAGATAGTTTACACAGCATATTTAGCTGCAAACAGCTTCAAAAGTTTATGATTATTTACTCCTGTGATACAATGAGGGCAGCCATGTTCTGTTTGTCACATTGTCACAGGCTGAGGGCTGGAGATGCTATCAGCTTGCCTGTGTGTAAATTCAGTCCCCTTCTCCTACTCCCTCTTCCTCCCCTCTGCCTCTAAAATCAATGGCTAGTAACCTCCTCCTCCTTCCCAGACTGAGCTCCCATAAGCCCTTGCTACAGTGCCAAGGCGCAAAAGGAACTGTGGGCTAGGCTTGTTTAGTTTATAGGGAATTAGAGATTTAAAACAAATACAAAAAAAGGATTTGGCTTGAGGAATGCCCTATACACTATATGAAAGGAACACAACTATGCAAACTATGTAAAAGTTTATCTCGGATCCACTTTAAGCTGCTCCAAAGTAGCAGGGTTCCGGTTGAATGGGATGATTTATAATTTATGATTCTACAAGGAATATTATTTAGTTTTGTTATTTTGAACTAAAGCCAGCAATGAGTAAAAAACTGTACAGGGGTGGGAGGTTGGGCCATTAGACACCAGGGAACTGTATAGGGGAGGGAGGGCCATTAGACATCAGGGAACTGTATAGGGGTGGGAGGTAGGGCCATTAGACACAAGGGAACTGTATAGGGGAGGATGAGGGGACCACTTGACACCAGGAAACTGTATAGGGGAAGGAGAGAGGACAACCGGGAACTGTATAGATGAGGGAAGGGGCCACTAGACACCAGGGAACTGTATAAGGTAGGGAGGAGAGCCACTAGACATCCAGGAACTGTATAGAGGAGTCGGGGGGCATTAGACACCAGGGAACTGTATAGGGGAGGGAGAGTAGACCACTAGACACCAGGGAACTGTATAAGGGAGGGGGGCGTTAGACAACCGAGAACTGTACAGGGGAAGTAAAGGGCCACTAGACACCAGAGAACTGTACAGAGGAGGGAGGGAGGACCACTAGACATCAGGGGCTTGATTTACAAAGCCGTGATAACTCTCATCACGGTCGCGCTAGCGTTTTGCGCATTCGCGGGCATTTTTACGGCTTTGTGAATCAAGCCCCAGGAACCTGTATGGGGAGGGAGGAGGCATTGGACACTAAAGAACCTCATAAGGAAGGAAGTGGCCACTAGACATTGGGGTAGTTATAAATTACTAATGTTATTGCTATTGAAAGCCTGATCCAGTGACACATCGCAGAGTTCCCCTTTAATAGCCTGGAAGATCTGCAGACAGTAAGGAATTCAGGCATATGTTCTTCAATGATATAAATCAAATCTTGAGCCAACTGTCTCAAATGATAAAGCCAATAAAAACAAATTCTGAGGAAATATGTTGTTAATACTACAGCAGGAAAATAATTACCTCCTCTTTTTTGAATCCCGCTCGCCCTTTCTCGTCCTTTTTAGCTTCAAACTTATTCTCTTTGTCTTCTCCCTTTTCGTATTTAAAGTTGAAATGTAACTATTGAAATCAGCCTGTTGGTATGCGTGCAAATATTTATCTCACGGTGCATTTTTGTCTCTGCAGGCAAGGTGGTGCTTGACAAGGCCGAGACGTGCTACAAGATGCATCCCTGCCTGGGCATCTGGAACCGCGACTAATCTGCCTCTACTTGGAATTTAGATATCACTGCAAGATTTCTTGTCTAATGGGCGATTCACATACCATGCTTTATACTTTTAAAAGGAAAGAAAACAGACTCCCCCCAAAACTTTAATAAAACAAAAACTGCAGTTGCCTCGAAAAATAAAAATATCGAGGCTGCAAAGTCTATAAGTCACCACATACTACTGCAATTTTATGGCAAGTGGTTTGCTGTCCTTCAGTTCACGCAATTTTTTTTTGTTATGACCTCTTTCTGCCTTCTGTTTTCCCCCTTTACTTCCCACCCACCCACCCTCCCCCCAGCCTTGCTGCAACTTACAGGCGAAACTCGGAAAATTACAATATAGTGCAAAAGTCTATTTAATTCAGTAATTTAACATAAAAGGTGAAACGGTGCGTACACACATGCGACTATAGTCGTTTGAAACGATCGTTCCCGGATCATTTCAAAGGACGATCGTTTAAAAAAAAAAGCCAACGATGATTAAGTCAAATGACGGACGAGCTAGATCGTTAAAAACGAAAGATCTGTCCTGGCGGATTTTTTTAAACGACGATCCATAGCAAAAGGTTGTTCATAGTAGGCAAGACATGCACACTTCGTTTTATAGTCACAGCACATTAAATTTTCTTCTCGCGATGCCCAGTGATGCGTTGCATACTACATGATTATACCATAATTTTTATTTTAACAGGACAAAGTGTATTTTTGTATGTTTTGTCAACACTATATTATCTAGATGCTCTACTACATACCGACAGTATGAAATAGAAATTTAGTCATATGTGTAACGTCAGTTTTACAGTGTAACATACGTTTTGAACCGTTCGTTACGTGCGGGTGGAACTTACTGTGATGTAACTTCCGGGAACAGTAGGTGATGTTGTTCCGGATCATTCGTTAAATGATCAGATTGTTACACACCTTCAAAAGCTAGGTCGTTCTTTCGTCAATTAAACGATCGTTCGTCGTTCACAACGAACGATCGTTGTCGTATGTGTGTACTTAGCTAAATACATGAAATAGGAACCCTTTGCAGGTGTTTTGCATAAATTAGCTAATTAGGGTCAGACACTTTGAGCCAAGAATACTGAACATTTTCCCAATATTTTAATGGGCTGAGATTTTGATTTGGGGGTTCTCATAAGCTGTGAGCCATAATCATCAAACTTATAACAAATAAAGGCTTGAAATGTCTGGCTTTGCATGTAATGAGTCTTTTCATATATTAGTTTCACCTTTTAAGTTGAATTACTGAAATAGATGGACTTTTGCACGATATTCTAATTTTTCAAGTTTAACCAGTGTGTCATAAGGTTTAAAAATTCCTAATTCCTTAATTTAAAAAAATTCCTAATTCCTGTAAATTCTCGTGATGTAGACTACAGCACTTTGTTAAGTGTGCTGCAAACCGGTAGGTGTGGGTCACATGATCTGCAGTTTTGGTGTCCAGATAGGTAGGCCCCTCTCATACCTTCCAAGAGCCCCCCCAATGGGAACACAGCCACCTCTACAGGCCACGCCCTTAGTGGTACATTGGATTTTTCAACAGTTTTTGGTGCTTATCATCTGAAAGTGTTTAGTCCGACTTTTATGGTACGGTATTCCTGTATTATTATTTTTTGTTATTATTTCTTTTATTTCTTAATAACTTTTTTTAATAACTATTTATTTCTTTATTATTTCTTTATAACTTCTTACATGTTATTAAACGAACACGGGAAGTAAGCAAGGCAAGATATATGGAACCAAAGGTGGACTTTGATATTCTTTTCCTGGGGCATTTTTGTTGTTTTAATAGTATTTGCATCTATATGTACTTCAAGACAACGATTTTTGTGACTGCATTGCACGGTGGTCCACACAGTGAAGGGCAACATGGAAGCTTGTGACACAAACACAAAACGCTGGCTGCAAACGTGACAGCACCAGTGGCACCCAACACGCGTGACTCAAAAATCTGATCCCTAATTTCCCTCACATGCCTTACAACCAGGAAGGGGAAGAAACGACTGATCATGCCATAGAAGAAGTGAAAGTTGTAAGCCAGGTGTTAATCTTTAAGCAGAAACCAGAGCTGTCAGCAAGTCAAGAGCTCAAGGAAAGGATAGTAAATTTCAGAGTGAAAAAAACCCCCAATCTATGGTGTGAGCGAGGCACAAAACTTTGGCCAGCATTCCATTTTCCAAAACACAGGTGCAGAACGTGCCGGTGGGAGGAAAAACATTGTACCTGCTTCTTCAGGAAGGGCGACTGGATCTTTTCCTCCGCCTTCTTTTCTTTTACCTGTTTCTTCTCGTTTTTTTCTTCCTCCTTTTTGGCCTCTAACCTAGCCTTCTCTTCTGCTGCTTTTTTCTCTTCGGCTTTTTTCTTTTCCTCGGCTGCCTTTTTCTCCTCTGCTTCTCGTTTTTTCTTTTCCTCCTCTGCCTTTTTTTGTTCTGCTTTTATCCTCTCTTCCTCGGCTTTCTTTTCAGCTGCTGCTTTCAGCTCTGCCGTCCTCCTCTCTTCTTCCAACCTCTTCTGACGCTCCCTCTCCTCTGCTCTCTCTTTTTCCTTTTGCTGTTCCTCTAGTCTTTCCCGTTCCTCAGCTGCCTGTCTTTCTGCCTCTCGTTTGGTATCTTCCTCCCTCTTTAGCTCCTCGGCCTTCCTTTCTGCCTCAAGTCTTTCCCTTTCTTCTGCCTCATGTTTATCTTTTTCCTCCATCCTTTCCCTCTCCTCCTCAGCCTTCCTCTCTACCTCAATTGTTATCCTCTCCTCAGATTCACTATGTTCTACCTCTCTGCTTTCCTGCTTACTCTTATCTATGGTCACAACAGCTTCTATCCTTACTTCCTCATCTACTGCAGCCTTAGATACTTCAACGTTTTTAATTTGGAATGTCACTTCTACCTGATTCTCTTCAACAAGAGGTTCCTCAGGAGACTCCTCCTGAACTTCCTCCTTGACCTCAACTTGATGTACTTCTTCTTCTTCCTCCTCCTCTTTGCTGCCATCCTCTGTGGGCTTTTCTACGGTATCAGTCTCTTCCACTTCATATTTTCTTCTAAACGGCTCGGAGTCATTCTCTTTTGGAGCAGTATCATTTTCCTGCACTTCGCTCTCCCCATTCCTGGTGCTCTTAGACTCCGAATAACTTTCATTGGTCGTTATGGATATGGTTGGATCGTATTCCTTCTGGCGCTCCATAGCCTCTTTTAAACGCTTCTGTCTCCTTTCTTCTCGCTTGGCCAGTCGCTCCAGCAATGCTGCCTCGTCATCGCCTGTAGCGTCAGTGTTCGTTATTGACGTGGTCCTTGTTTCTTCTATTGTGACACTGTTAAAATTAATCGTGATCATTAATTTCACGCCAAATGTTTTTATTAAGTCTTAAATTACAATGACAACAATGATCAGTATCAGCTGCATGCACGAACTAGCATTGCCTCTGGCCTAGGAGCTCCCAGTCAGTGCGTGCAGCTGCATAAGACACTGTACTATACACCTGAGGAAGCATGCAGGTGTGCAAAACGTGTCGTCTTTTCTTGTTTTCTTGTGATAATAAAATTATCTTTAAACCTCCCACCTTAGCTGAGATTGTTTCATTACCCACATTTAACCATTGCATACTACATAGGGGCAGCCTCCTCCCATTTTGTGAAAACGTCCATCATGTCTGGTAAGAGCTACATATGTGCTGCAAAAATTAAGGTTTGTGCTACTTTAATTTGAAGATATTAGCAATTATTTTTTTCCAGATGATAATCTCACCCAGCCTTCCTAAAGAAAATATCAGAGACTTCCATGGGACGACGAACGGCAAGTGAGGTGATGGACCATATGGGGCTGGAGGAAACCCCAGGCAAGAATAGATACAGCCGTAAGTACAGTCACAGGTACACTTTTAAGCGAACCTCCAGACTAAAAATCTACTCAGCAGCACTGAAAAGGCTTGGAGTTTCTTTAACAGTTTCACAGCATCAGAACTTTGTTTTTCTTACCCTAACCTCATTTTTAGCTGCACAGAAGGTAAGCTCCGCCCCATTGAAGAAATCTGCCCAGGCATTTTTTCCGCTGATGCTGTGCAAAGCATGATGGGATTTCTGATGTTGTTCTCGTTGCCTAGCGCGCACAGCTGGGAGGGGTGATCGGGACACTTGGAACTGTGTCTCATGCTCCCTGTCACCTCCTTTCAACCAAAAAGATGGCTGCCCCCATGAAAATCACAAACATTTACCTGTTCTTTGAAAACAGGGTGGGTAAGAGATTATATTACCTATCTATTTTAATTAACATAACTAATGTAACTTAATGACAGTATGTTTGTTTAGGCTGAAGTTAGTCCAGCACTAGTCTACCTAGCCAAAATTCTGGAGGTTCGAAACAAGTTACTCCAACCAGTCCATCTAGCCAAAACTTTATTCAATATAAATATGTGAAAACCAAGCCAATAACCTAAGCTACCATCAACTGACACAGTTACTATGAAACTCGCATTCTGTTGCAGTTTGATAGGCCAAAAACAAGTACACACCAGCAGGAGGTTATATTTACCTATTCTGAGAGTTCACATTATTCCCATCCACATCATCCCGCAGCTTCTGCCTCTCCTGACGAGCTCGTCTGCGCCTCTCTCTGGCCGCCTCCTCCTCATCGTCATCAGTTCTCTCATAGGTTACTCTGTAATGGAAGAAAGACAATGATTGGGTACTATGAAAGACTCAGCCACACACCATAGTTTTTTTAAATCTATTTTAAGATTTACAGTACGTTTAATGCTTCTGATTGCTTTAAACGTTTTGAAAATCTGACCCACGTATCACACACACACGGAAAAAAAATTATTATTGAAAACTGAAAAAAACTGTTCTACACATCAGTAAATCAGCAATCTACCCTACAAGATTCAAGTTTCATAAAAATGAATTCGAAAAATCCGCCCTTCCTGATTTTCTTTACAAAACAAAACAAAACCAATAAAAACAAAGACTCGATTTCTCAAACGAATAAAAAAAAGCTTTACATTTTTCTGTACAACCAGTTTTATTGAATTATGGTGTAAGAAGAAGTCACATGGAATGTCACATCCAAGATATAAAACACCTCTTTATTGATCCACTTGATTAAAACAAGCTCTAAAAAGTAGTTCACTTATCTGACACTGGCATCACAAGGAGGTAGGAGAGGTAAGGCCGGTCAACGTTTCGCCCAGCTAGGCCTTTCTCAAGACCATCACCCACCCCACCATCATGCCCTCTACCACCATGGTGCGCATCGAAAGCAGCAACAAATTTTGGCAACAATGCTCTATGCTTTATATCTTTATACATTCATAATATATAACAGCTTTATGCACAACCATGACATCACAGCTTCATACACACATATGACATCACAGCTTTATACACACATATGACATCACAGCTATATACACACATATGACATCACAGCTTAATACACACATATGACATCACAGCTATATACACACATATGACATCACAGCTTTATACACACATATGACATCACAGCTTTATACACACATATGACATCACAGCTTTATACACACATATGACATCATAGCTGTATACACACATATGACATCACAGCTTTATACACACGACATCACAGCTTTATACACACATGACGTCACAGCTTTATACAAACATATAACATCACAGCTATATACACACATATGACATCACAGCTTAATACACACATATGACATCACAGCTATATACACACATATGACATCACAGCTTTATACACACATATGACATCACAGCTTTATACACACATATGACATCACAGCTTTATACACACATATGACATCATAGCTGTATACACACATATGACATCACAGCTTTATACACACGACATCACAGCTTTATACACACATATGACATCACAGCTTTATACACACATATGACATCACAGTTTTATACATACATTGCATAACAGCTTTATACACCCATGTGACATACCTAATTTATACACACATATGACATCACAGCATTATACACAAACGACATCACAGCTTAATACACATGACATTACAACTTTATACACACATATGACATCACAGCTTTATACACACTTCATCATAATTTTATACACACATATGACATCATAGCTTTATACACACATACGACATCACAGTTTTATACACACATTGCATGACAGCTTTATACACACATAGGACATTACAGCTTTATACACCCATGTGAAATCACTAATTTATACGCACTTATGACATCACAGCTTTATACACACATATGGCATCACTGATTTTTAAACTATCCCAATGATTTACATATACATTTCACATCACAATTTTACTCACAGAAATGCCATCATGCCTTTTTATATATACATGAAATCACAGCTTTATACACACATGACATCATGGCCTTAAACATGCATATGACATCATAGCATTGCATACACATAGGTTTCCTTCTCATCACCATAACAACATATTTCACAGGAGGAAACCCGCCTCCTCAGGTAATAAATGACATAAAGCGTGCTGAGGAGCGCTGGAGGCGGGACCACGTCAGTCTCACATCTCTGTCATTTTATTATTTTCCTGAGCCTCCATCACACATTAACAGTTCAGTTGTCATGAAGAATACCTCAGCCACTTATAATGGTGCGCAGACTGAGTATTATTGGCCTACACTGTATAATAAGAAGTAGGAAGGTTCTCTTTCTCCCGTCATGTGACGCCCGCCGGTTCTCTAGACTCACCTGTGATCCATAGTCCTGCATCTCACAGCGGCCGTTCTACTACAGGAAAGGCAGCGTTCCCTTTTGTAGCTGGGCTTATGTACAGAGGACACCTAATCTACTTCATGAAATATGTATGAGGATGCAGGTGACCTGCACACTATCTGGCAAGGACAACTCTGCCTCTGCTGACAGGAGAAACGCTTCCCTGCTAGCTGACTCTATACATTGCAAACAGCTCATCCAGCTTTGGCGAGAGCTTAAAGGGACACTATGGTGAAATATTGTAAAATTTAATATATGTGCAAACATATACAAATAGGAAGTACGTTTTTTTCCAAAGTAAAATGAGCTATAAATTACTTTTCTACTATGTTGCTGTCACTTACAGTAGGTAGTAGAAATCTGACAGAAGTGACAGATTTTGGACTAGTCCATCTCTTAATAGGGGATTCTCAGGGATTTATTTATTTTTAAAAGCACTTAGTGAATGGCAGTTGCTCTGTCCAACTGCCAACAAACTGTGTAGCGAGCAGGGAAGCTGGCCAGCATTATTGTTTAAATCCTTTTTAGGGAATATCTTTATAAAGAACTAGCTAATTGCCCGGCATTGCCCGAGTATGTATTTGGCTGGTGTTGGCTCCGCCTATTGTTTCTAACCCTAACACACAATTACTCACTGACCAAGTTTGTGAGCTTTGCGGTCTTTGGTATCAATAATCTGCATTGAAATGAAACAAATCTGATTGAGTGTGTGTGGCTCCACTCCCTTTTCTGAATTTGAACCCCAGTCACCCAATAACCAACTGTCCCAGGTTTGAGGCCTGTGCCATTAACAGTTCAAGAATGGTAGTAATTAAATATTCCCCTTGAAAAGCAACAGGTGAAGTTTCATTTACTTTTGTAGGCTCCACCCACTTTTCTGAATATTAATCCCAGTCACCCAGTGACCAACTGTGCAAAGTTTAAAAACCCTGCCATTAACAGAATGGCTGCAGTGTACATTTTCCCAGTGAAATTTGTATTTGTCTCCACCCACTGATGACCCGGCGTTGCCCGGGTATGTATTTGACTGGTGTTGGCTCCGCCCACTTTCTAACCCTAACACACAAACACTCAATGACCAAGTTTGTGAGCTTTGGAGTTCTTGGCATCAATCATTTGTATATTCCCATAGAAATTAAACATTGATAGGCTGCTTGTGGCTCCACCCCTCTCCAGCATTTGAACCCCAGTCACCCAATGACCAACTGTAGCAGGTTTGAGGCATCTGCTATTAACAGTGTAAAAATGGCAGCAATTTAAATATTCCACTTGAAAATCAACAGGTGAATTTTGATTGGCTATTATAGGCTCCACCCACTTCCCTGAATATCTCAGTCACTCAGTGACCATCTGGGCAAAGATTGGGAACCCTGAAATAAATAGTGTAAGAAGGGCTGCAGTTTACACTTTCCCAGTGAAATGTGTTTTTGGCTCCGCCCACTTTTTGTAACCTTGACACAAAGTCACTACTCAATGCCCAAGTTTGTGAGTTTTGGGGTCCTTGGCATCAATAATTTGTATTTTCCCATGAAATGAAACAAATCTGATTAACTGTTTGTGGCTCTGTCCCCTTTTCTGAATTTGAACCTCAGTGACCCAATGACCAACTGTACCAGGTTTGAGGCTTGTGCCATTAACAGTGCAAGAATGGCAGCAATTTTAATATTCTCCTTGAAAAGCGACATGTGATTTTTGATTGGCATTTTTAGGCTCCACCCACTTTTCTGATTATTAATCCCAGTCACCCAGTAACCAGCTATGCTAAGTTTGAGAACCCTGCCATTAACAGTGAAGAAGGGCTGCAGTTTACAATTTCCCAGAAAAATCTGTTTTTAACTCCACCCACTTTTTGTAACCTTGACACACAGTCACTACTCAATGACCAAGTTTGTGAGCTTTTGGGTTCCTGGCATCAAAATTGTGCTAATGGAAGCAGTTTATCCAGCAAAGAAATCTGGCTGTTTTTGGCTCCGCCCCTTTACTGCATTTGAACCCCAAACACTTAACGACCGACTGTAGCAGGTTTGAGGCCTCTGCTATTAACAGTGTGAGAATGGCTGCAGTTTCAATATTCCCCTTGAAAATCAATAGGTGAATTTTGATTGGCTCTTGTAGGCTCCACCTACTTTTCTGAATATTAATCACCAATTAACAGTGTAAGAAAAGCTGCAGTTTACATTTCCCCATGTAAAAAGTTAGTTGTTTTTGGCTCTGCCCACTATTTCTAATTTTGACATACAGTCACTTAATGACCAAGTTTATGAGCTTTGGGGTCTTTGGCATCAATAAGTTGCATTTTACCATTGAAATTAAACAAATCTGATTGGCTGTTTTTGGCCCGCTCCCTTCAGAATTTAAATTTCAGTCTCCCAGTGACTGACTGTAGCAGATGTTAGGCCTCTGCCATTAAGAGTGCATGAATGGCAGCAAAGTAAATAGTCCCCTTGAAAATCAAAAGGTGAATTTTGATTGGCTTCTGTAGGCTCCACCCACTTTTCTGAATATTCGTCACAGTCACCCAGTGGCCAACTGTGTCATGTTTGAGAACCCTGGCAATAACAGAATGGCTGAAATCAATCTAACAAATCTGATTGGCTGTTTGTGGCTCCACCCCTTTAGTGAATTTGGATCCCAGTCACCCAATGACTGACTGTACCAGGTTTAAGGCCTCTGCCACTAACAGTGTAAGAATGGTAGCAATGTGAATATTCCCATTGAAAATTAATAGGTACATTTTGATTGGCTGTTGTAGGCTACACCCACATTTCTGAATATTCATCCCAGTCACCCAGTGGCCAATTGTGTAAAGTTTGGGAACCCTGCAATGTAAAAAATGAAGTTGTTGGCACCGCCCACTTTTTCTAACCTTGACATACAGTCACTCAATTATCAAGTTTATCAGCTTTGGGATCCTTGGTATCAATACTTTGTATATTCCCATTGAAAAATAAAAAAATCTGGCTGTTTGTGGCTCCGCCCCCTTCCTGAATTTGGACCCCAGTCACCCAGTGACCAACTGTACCAGGTTTGAGGCATCTGCTTTTACCAGTATAAGAGAATGGTAGCAGATGAAATATTCCCTTTGAAAATCAAAAGGGGAATTTTTATTGGCTGTTGTAGGCTCCACCCACCTTCCAAAATCTTAATCTGTGACCCAATGACCAACTGTGCAAAGTTTGAGAACCCTGCCATTAACGGTGTAAGAATGGCTGCCGTTTATATTTTCCCAGTAAAAGTTGTTTTGGCTCCACCCACTTTTTGTAACCTTGACAAACAGTCACTCAATGACCAAGTTTGTGAGCTGTCAGGTTCAAGGCATCAAAAATGTGTGAATGGAAGCAGTTTATCCACCAAGGAAATCTGATTGGCTGTATGTGGCCCCGCCCCTTTAGTGAACTTTGACCCCAGTCACCCAATGACCGACTGTAGCAAGTTTGAAGCCTCTGCCATTAAAAGTGTAAGAATAGCAGCAGTTTAAATATTCCCCTTGAAAATCAATAGGTGAATTTTGATTGGCTGTTGTAGGCTCCACCCACTTTCTTGAAGCTTAATCTCATTCACCCAGTGACCAACAGTAGCAAGTTTGAGAACCCTGCGATTAACAGTCTAAGAATGGCTGCAGTTTACATTTTCCCATTTAAAATGAACGGCTGAAATGTGATTGGCTGTTTTATGCACCGCCCACTTTTCCTGGATTTGTAACCTCACTCACCAAGTGACCAACTGTGCAAAGTGTGGGGACTCTGGCTTGATTACTGTGAGAATGGCAGCCTTTTACATTTTTCCATTGACTTGAATGTGTGGAATCTGATTTGCTGTTTGTAGCTCCGCCCAGGTGTGCAGGGGGGCCGCGAGACCCCCAGAACATATCATCCCAGGTAGTAAGGGATCTGTGTACCAAGTTTCGTTCAAATCGGTCAAGCCGTTTTCGCGTGATCGCGACACACACACACACACACACACACACACACACACACTCACACACACGATTTTATATATATATATATATATATATATATATATATATATATATATATATATATATATATAGATAAAAGCCTTGCTGAGAATCCCCTATGAAGAGATGGACTAGTCCAAAACCTGTCGCTTTTGTTAGATTTCTACTACTACTGTAGATTTCTACTACCTACTGTAAGTGACAGCAAGATAGGAAAAAAGTAATTTATGACGATGATGAAAAAACGTACTTCTTATTTGTCTTTGTTTGCACCATCACGGTACAATTTTTCCTTCAGATTTGATGTTTTGATGCAATTTGAAACTAATCAGAAGGCAATTATCAATTATTCCCACTGATGGAAGATTGAAGAAGAGTTTACATTCTGATTCGATCATAAAATCCAACTTTCAAATTAATATTTTTTTCTTTTTCCAACCGACCAGAGAATCGTATCACATTGATTTGCGCCACACACTGAGCAGTTTTCAATACAACTTGATCATAAAAATTGCGTTGAAAGATTGAATCTGGAAGAAAATTGTACCGTTAATGGGCACCTTTGATTGATTGTTCGTCTGAATGATCAGAAATGATCACGTGGGACCACTAATGGACAAAAATCTCCAAACCAATTCGCTCAGATTAAGTTGATTTGATTTTCGGATCCACCATGCCAATCTGATTGGATTGGTTAGGGGATTTTTCTAATCCAGAGTCAACTGAATCAGAGTAGCTGATCTGCCTTTGCTTGTTCAGGGTCTATGGCTAAAAGTATTAGGGAAACAGGATCAGCAGGGCTGCCAGGCAACTGGTATTGTTTAACCACCTTAGCGGTATGGACGAGCTCAGCTCATCCATTACCGCCAGAGGGTGCCGCTCAGGCCCTGCTGGGCCGATTTTGATGGAATAAAAAGCAGCACACGCAGCCGGCACTTTGCCAGCCGCGTGTGCTGCCTGATCGCCGCCGCTCTGCGGCGATCCGTCGCGAGCAGCGGCGAAAGAGGGTCCCCCCAGCCGCCCGAGCCCTGCGCAGCCGGAACAAATAGTTCCGGCCAGCGCTAAGGGCTGGATCGGAGGCGGCTGACGTCAGGACGTCGGCTGACGTCCATGATGTCACTCCGCTCGTCGCCATGGCGACGAGGAAAGCCAAACAAGGAAGGCTGCTCATTGCAGCCTTCCTTGTTAGTTCTGCTTGCCGGAGGCGATCGGAAGAACGCCTCCGGAGCGCCCTCTAGTGGGCTTTCATGCAGCCAACTGAAACTTAAAATAGAACGCCAGGGTGGTTAAAGTGGAGCTGAACTCTTGCAAAGGACAGAAGGAAAACAAAGAGAAATGCACTCTGTATGTATTTAGAGAGTTTAGCCTGTTTAATTCCCCCTCATTTGTGTCTAATCACAAGTTGTCATTTGATTTCTCCCCTGGGTCACCTGACTGCCACGGCAGAGATGGCAGATAAGCTCATTTGAAAGCACATGCTGTCAACAATATGTCTGCTTCCATTAAAAACCAGCCTGGCGTTCTATTAAGATCGACAGGCTGGCGACCGGACGTTTTTATTTAAAAAAAAAAAAACTATCGTATGCAGCAAACTAAAAGTTGGCTGCATGAAAGCCCACTAGAGGGCGCTCCTGATGCGTACTTCTGATCGCAGGTAACAAGAAAGGCCGCGATGAGCGGCCTTTCTTGTTTTGCTTTCCTCGTTGCCATGGCGGTCGCCATGGCGGCGAGCGGAGTGGCGTCATGGACGTCAGCCGACGTCTGCCGCCTTCGATCCAGCCCTTAGCGCTGGCCGGAACTGTTTGGTCCGGCTGCGCTGGGCTCGGGCGGCTGGGGGGACCCTCTTTCGCCGCTGCACGCGGCGGATCGCCGCGATGCGGCGGCGATCAGGTAGCACACGCGGCTGGCAAAGTGCCGGCTGCGTGTGCACCTTCTTATTTGATAAAAATCGGCCCAGCAAGGCCTGAGCGGCAGCCTCCGGCGGTAATGGACGAGCTGAACTCGTCCATACCGCCAGGCTGGTTAAAGCAGGAAGTAGACACACTGCAAATTTATGGCAGGATTTGTATCAGCTGTAAAAAAAGAAATGTTTTTCTTTAAAGGTTATTTTGCTGTTGCGCATCTTCTACAGCAGAGAGTAAGTTCTGAGTCAAGGCCCGCTTTAACGGGAAATAAATATGGCAGCCTCCACATCCCTTTCACCTCGGGTTCCCTTTAAGAGGCCAGAGACTGCTTGTATGGAAGTGGTTAATTACTGTATAGTTTTTTTTTATAATTCTGCTGTAAACCATGAAAGTCGCGGGGAAACGAGCGCGTCGGCCGGATCGGGGGGGGGGGGGGGAAGTGTTGCGTTCAGAGACTCTGGCACTACGTGACGCTTGTAAAAACTGCTTTCTAAAAAATGTCTATTTTAAATGTCCCATAAAACCGTCAACACGGTTACAGCGTTTAGCTGAGCCCGGGCGCGATCTGCCAAACACCACCTCATCCTCATCCATCATCGAGGCTGGAGGAGTCACAGCAGGACGCTTTCTATTCCACCAACAAAACCGCAAAAATTATTCCCTTATTAGGACAATGACTGTGTAATAATAAAAATCCCCCATCGCGGTGACAATAACCATGTGTGGCGAAGAAAAATGTCATAACATCGCAGAAACGGTGCAAAAGGTCACAAGCCAAACCGTATCTGACAGGCAGTGATTTGATTGTGTGTGATGGTGTTTTTATAGCTGATATAGTTTATTTCCATAGTGCCAACATTTTCCAGCTGCATATGCGATTGCATCCATATAACCCAGGGGTCTCAAACTCGCGGCCCGCGGGCCATTTGCGGCCCTCGATACAATATTTTGTGGCCCTCGCCGGCAAAAGCTTCCTTATAGTTCGCTTCAGTGCTCCCAAGTAATCCGCCGCATCCCCGCCGCTAAACGAGGGCTGCAGAGCCCCCAAATCCCCTGGGGGGGCAATCGGCCTGCATTTCCTGGAAGGGGCAGAGCTTTCAGCTTCAGCTCTGCCCCTCCTGCGTTCAATCGCCGCACAGATCGCCGCCTCTCCCCGCCCCTCTCTGTGAAGGAAGAGTGAGAGGGGCGGGCAGAGGCGGCGATGCACCGTGATTGTGAAATTCCTTATGCGGCCCAGCCTCATCCTGACTTTGCCTCCTGCGGCCCCCAGGTAAGTTGAGTTTGAGACCCCTGATATAACCCCTCCCCCCTGTGACTTTGTCTCCAAGAGGCGGGGACTGCATATTTCTGTCATAATTGGTCAATGTTTGTTAGCTTTTATATATACCAGTAATTCATGCTATGAGACCCTAAACCTGGTTTAAAGTGGACCTGAACTTTTGCACAGCACAGAAGGGAAACAGAGAGAAATGCACCCTGTATGTATTTAGAGAGTTTAGACTGTCTAATTTCCCCCTCATCTGTGACTAATCACAAGTGTAATTTGATCTCTCAGCTGTGTCACCTGACTGCCACGGCAGAGCAACTCCTTTGAAAGCACTGGATGTTAACAACATGTCTGCCTCCATGAAAGCAGGAAATAGACACACTGCAGATTTATTGTAGGATTTGTATCAGCTGTAATTTTCTTTAAAAGGTTAGTATGCTGTTGCTTAACTTTTAGAGCAGAGAGGAAGTTCTGAGTTCAGATCCGCTTTAATGCCCCACTTGTGCAAAATACTTTCCACCCCAAGGACCTAGTAAAATTTCTCTGGAGATGAAAATACTACCCCCAAAGTCTATAACGGCCTAAATTCTACTCCACCTAAAAACTAGCATGAACACACACACACATGAAGTGAACCAGAGACGAAGCATCCTCATGTATTTTACCATATATATCAGTGGGAACATTAGAGAAAACACATACCATGCTTTCTGTTTCATTCTGCACTGCTCAGCCTGCTTCTAATCAGCCCTGATAAAATCCCTGACTGAGCATTCAGTCTGGCTTTGCTATAATGACTCAGCTGTAATGATTCCTGAGCAGAGCCAGCAGGGGGCAGGCTTGGACTTGAAAAGACATGAGAGAACACAGACTGAGCTATAAATATTCCTGAGCAAAGCCAGACTGAATGCTGTCGGGGATTTTATCAGGGCTGATTAGAAGCAAGCTGTGCAGTGCAGAATGAAACAGAAAGCAAGGTAGGTGTTTTTTCTAATGTTCCCACTGATATATATGGTAAAATACACGAGGGTGCTTCGTCTCTGGTTCCCTTTAAGCCCCATACACTTGCTCAACAAAAGTCTTTTCCTATAAATAACTTTACAAACAACTACGATGAAAAAACTAAAAGATACATCTTGGCATGCAAACAACTATTATACACACAGAACGATTTGACGGACGACTTGATGAACAACTACAAATTTACATATCGTTACTCAACTGGTGAACGACTTTGGGCCTGTTTCCACTAGAGCGAATCTGCATGAGTTTCCTGCATGCAAATTCGCATAGACAATACAAGTGGATGGGACGGTTTACACTTGTGCGGGATTCTGTGCGGTTTGTCGTGCAGAAAAAAATCTGCACGGCAGACCCATCAGAATTCGCACGCCGCACAGGATTCGTTTCTTAATGTAACTAAATAGGAAAATCGCAAGCATTTTAGTCTTGCGGTTTTCCCGGCGTTCCCGCGTACGTTTCCGCTTAAAAACCCATGTCAATGCTTGCCGGCAATGACATGGTTAAAATCGCGTAGTGATTCCGCGTGGAAATCCGCATAGAAACGGCAACGAAAGGCAACCGCATGCGGATTTGTTACCGCGATTTCCCGTCGAAATCGCGCCGTAGTAGTGGAAACGGACCCTAATATGTTCTAGTTAGTAGTGGAAGTCATTGAAAAGTCATAGCAGACTTCTGTACACATTGCCATGTTGGATACAACTCAGTTGTTCGTCAAGTCAATCCCACAGTTGGATTGACTTGAACTGGGTCTTATCATTCCCATTGGACGCCTCTTATCAGTGATAACGCCTTGTCGTTTGCACGTCTTTTACTTGACAAAAATCGTCCAAATTATTCAAGTTTTTTTGATAATCATGCATTTAGGCCTCTTTCACAGTGGGACGTTGCGTTTGATGCAACGTTAAAGTCGCACAACGTGCCCCTAACACAGCGCATGTAGGTTATGAAATTGGACGTTATTTTGCACTGCGTTATGTGCGCCATTTCTGTTGCATACTGATGGAACGAAAACGGCGCGTGCGTTACATTTAAAAAAAAAATTTTTTTACTGAGCATGTGCAAAACACATAACGCAGCAAATGTATTGCTAAACGCACAGCATGCAGCACTCTCTAAATATTGCTACACTTTACACACAAAGCAACGTGTGCACTGTGAATGTCGCACAGACTTTGTATTCCTGTGCGATAGTCTGCGTTATAAAAGAAAGAGGCCTTAAAAGACTTTTGTTGAGCGTGTGTATGAGCATTTCAAGTGAACCTCAGAGTAAAATCATCTCAAATAAACACATAATACACCTGCAAATGAATATTACATAAATACCTCGCCCTCAGTTCCTTTTCAGAATCTCACCATTTTCTTTTTACAATGATTTCTTCCAGTTCTATCAGTTGCTTATAACTGAAAGGACAACTGATGTGCAAGGTAATATCCATGTTTCCCTATGGCTCAAGTGGGTGATATTACAGTTTAACAGTGTGCTGACCAGGAAGCTGATATGGGGTAATTGCCATTTTCAAAATGGAAGACAGAGAATTCCATTGCTCAACCAAAAGTAACCCCCTAAGTTACAATAAGGGTCCTCTTACACTTCCACTGTTGCGTTGTGTTGCGTCACACAAAAACATCACGATGCAGAAGCAATGATAGTCCTATGGTGCATCACTATGCTTGCTGTGCGGTTCAGTCGGAATGTACTATATTTTATACAGGAGCGTAAACAACAGGACTGACATTTGCATTTCAGACAAAAATGCAAACATCCCACGTTCCATCACTTTAGACACGACTTTTTGTAAACAGCAAACGACTGAAATACGCTGCCAGCAGTAAAGGGCCTCAAGTATGCCTGACGCGCCACACTCTCATGCTAATCTCTGATTGAACAGTGGAGTCAGCATGGTCCTTCCTCTGAAGCATGGGATTAGTTGTGGTTAAAACCTCTGTGACCCCTTACATGGAGGCCCCAAATGCCTAGGTGGCCTTGGACAGCTGCCCATAATGATTTGCCACAGCTGGAGTGACAAGTGGGCACTGCAGGATAGGTAGAGATGAAGCAGGCCTCACATGCAGAGAGTATCCAGTCTCTCCTGCCCCCGCTGTCAGCGGTACAGCTCAGACACATTGGCCACAATTCCCTACAATCATGCTGGTGATAATAAGGCAAGAGAAAACGTATAACCACACATCGATCGGTATTTTAAGTGTTAATTCACTAAAGAAGCTTGCTTTATTAACAATGTAGTGACAAGTTTTCATAGTGAGAGTGTTGTCTGATCACTTCACCTCTGTAGAAATTCTCACATGTAGTAGATAGGAAGGGGAGGAGCAGATGCAGGCAGGATGTAGCTCCACCCCTCCTGCTGTCTCCTCTGCTCGGACGATTACAACTAGCCTATGTAGGACAGCCAGAAAAGGAGAGAATGGGGCTGTGGCTGAGTGTATTTCTGTGTGTGAATTTGTGTGTTGAATTTGTGTGTATGTTTCCCTCTCTCTGTGCCTGTTGTGTATATTTATCTCTATAAAAAGCCCCTTCAGCATAAACTAGTTAGAAAATAAAGCAGACAGCTCAGAATAATGACCAGGTGATAACTCCTCAAACACTTTACATTTGCATTCCTCTCTGTGAATAAACATCCTGTCTTTAACTTTAGAATTCTGTTATTTTGAGAATTGAAACCTTAAAGAGAACCCGAGGTGGGAATTACTTTTACTATTGGGGCACAGAGGCTGGTTGTGCGCACTAAGACCAGCCTCTGTTGCCCCATCGTGTGCCTCCATGTCCCCCCTGCTCGCCGCTATACCCCCCGCATTGCTGGCGACACGCAGCGTGTCGCCAGCTCAATGTTTACCTTGCGCTGTCAGTCAGCGCTGCTCCCCTGCCTCCTCCGCATCGGCGCACCCGCCCGTGTCCCTTCCCTCCCGCTGATAGGAGGGAAGTGACGCGGCGGGTGGCGCCGATGCGGAGGAGGCGGGGGAGCGGCGCTGACTGACAGCGCAAGGTAAACATTGAGCTGGCGACACAGCCAGCAATGCGGGGGGTATAGCGGCGAGCAGGGGGGACATGGAGGCACACGATGGGGCAACAGAGGCTGGTCTTAGTGCGCACAACCAGCCTCTGTGCCCCAATAGTAAAAGTAATTCCCACCTCGGGTTCTCTTTAAGGTCACTCCTTATCTTAAGGTCTGAATTCTTATGTTAAGGTTTGCCTGAGGTAAATTTCATAGTGAACACTAAATGTTTCATCACCATGGTAATGACAGTAAAAATAGCCCAGAATCGTTATTAAAGTGTAACTGTCTTTTTTGCTTCTTTATTTCCCCTCAGACTTAACTAATGTACAGAAGCATAAAAGGACAACCCAGCATGCCCTGCAACTTCCTTTTTGCGGCAGCGCACCAAATAAGAGTCAGGTAAACCGGGGAATGATCATTTATAAACAAGAAAAGTAATAGAGATTTTAACTTTTGGATTGCCTGGTTAGCATCTTTATTACTTGTTTACCAGATAAAAATAAAGAATTGATTTTTTATTTTATGCCCGACAGTTACACTTTAAAGAGGGATTGTCACCATAAAAATCAAATTTCAACAGCAACTGGTCTGAGTGTATTAAGTGGTAAAGATGCTAATCCTGCATTCAAAACTTTTGCGGTTATGGTTTGGAGTTATCACATACGTTAGGAGCACTGGTCCTTCAATTACCATTGCCATCGGATGGCAAAACAGTTGCATGCTGGGGGTCTTTTTATCTATAATATATTCCTCCTCTTCCCTTTATTTCCCCCTCCTTCTAATGATATAAGACAGTGCACTTGCTAGTTTAGACCTCAGTGGGAGTGTCTGAAGACTCTGGGAGGAGGGCGGGTAATGAATACAATTGGCAAGAGGAGAAAAAAAGAGTGAGGGAAGAAATGTCAGGATTAGCTTCATTTAAAGGTAACCAAGATGGAAACTGTCTAGGATAGGATTCTCTGCTTTTCCTTTATAAAATTTACAGGAATCATAACGTGGACAGCGCAATACATCTGTTATGTAAGTAGAAGTATTATTTATCTACTTATATATGGCTTTTTTATTTCTAGGTTAGCATGGGTGTCACTTGTTCTTTAACCTCTTGAGGACCACAGTGTTAAACCCCCCCTAAAGACCAGGCCTTTTTGTGTGAAATTGGCCAATGCAGCTTTAAGGCCAAGCTGCAGGGCCGTCCAACACCGCACACAAGTGATCCCCCCCTCCTTTTCTCCCCACGAACAGAGTTCTCTGTTGGTGGGGTCTGATCGCCCCCAGCATGTTTGTTTATTTGTATACAAACATTTATGTTTAATTTTTTAAAATAAAAATTGGTATTTTTTTTATTCAGCTTCCCTCCGTCCGTCCCTCCCTCCCTCCCCCAGCCAGCCTATAACAGTGATTGGCTGTGATAGGCTTCAAGCCTATCACAGCGGATTGCTCATGTGTCCCACAGGGGGAGAGCCGTGTCACATGGCTGTCCCCAGTGCAGCGCTGTTGTAGATCGCAGCGCTATACGGGTAAATAGACGGCAAAACCGCCGTCTAACAGTCTCCCGAGCGGCGGTCGCCACTAGGGGCCCGATTCACAAAGCGGTGATAACTCAGTTATCACGCCTAAAAGACTTTAGGCGTGATAAGCCGTGCACTGCTGAGTTATCACCGATTTTTGCTGCTCTTCGCGCGAAGCTCCCGCGCGCAAACGCACAGGCGCGCGCGCAAAGTCCCATAGGGATCAATGGCCGCTGCGCGTGAACTTTGCGCGCGGAAAATTCGCGCGAGTTTTTTCTTATCATGCCTAAAGTGAGTTTAGCCGTGATAAGGGGCTTTTCACAGGCGTGCAAACACTTTGCACCGCTTTGTGAATCAAGCCCTAGGAGACTGAAGGTGAAGCTCAGCTCCGCCCACCAAGCAGGAGATGCGTGCGCAACCTGCGCGCGATCTCCTGCAAAACAGAGCCCCAGGACTTTACGCCGATCGGCGTTAGGCGGTCCTGAGGCTGCCGCTGCGGCCACGCCCATCGGCGTGACGCGGTCGGCAAGTAATTAAAGACAGCAGATGAGCTTAGTGAATTGTGGGCAATATCTGGGAAGGCGGCATTGTTCCACACGTGTAGCTGAGTCACGAAGACTCTCCAGTCCAACAAACAAGCATTTTATTACACAAACACAGAGCATGTAATACAGATTACTCCACTGTAAAGAAAAAAAGAATCCCTCTCAGGCTTAAAGATGATTATCAAACACAAAGCAGAAAAATTGCCTAATCTAGCGATTTAGCGAAGCCAAGAGAGGCCGCCGGCCGGGGAAAAATTAAGAGGTTACTTTAGAAACACACTGGATGAAAGCTGCCAAACTCCCAAACGCTAAATGCAGCCAATCAGCAGACGGCTCTGAGAATCAGCTGCTAAGCGGCAGCCAATCCAAAGAGGCTTCAGTAAAAGTAGGCCCGATGTGAGGTCCGGGCCGCGAGCCGCGCTGGCGAGATTAATTGCTCGAGATCAGGAGATTTACCGTCTTGTAATAATTCACTATATCCGTACTGTGCTTATATTAAACGAGGCACTTAGTCAGCGAGGAGTTGGATCTCTCGATCACACGCAATTAAAACGGCCTCACTTCAGCCAAAATGTTTTATTTCAGCGTTGGATAAAGCTCTGGATGATTTAAATCTTTGCGACAACGTTGCGGTGCGTTTCCCCTTTTTTTTTTTCAAAGATTTTTTATCTCTTTCTTTAACTAGTGACTGCTTGTCGCCTGGACACGCCTAAATGGGCACACAAGACGATAAAAGCCTTGCGGAGATTCTAGCTCTATATTTTTTTGCAATTGGACTCATGACGTCACACACATGCGCAGAGAGTGCCTGGCAACGGGAGCGCGATCTAGGACGCGCTACGCCGGGCCAGCGCAGACGTACTACTCCGGGTCATTGCGACCCGGAAGTAGTAAGAGCCACAGCAAAATGACAGGTTGGGCAGCCAAACAGTTCGGCTGCAGTTCGGCTAACACAGCCGAACTGTTCGCCCAACTCTACAGTAGAGCGGTCCCGACGGAGATCGGCTATTTTCGCCTATCTTTGTGCGGAAAGCCGCAACAGCGCCCCCGCTGGAGCCAGGAGAGGTAAATAAAACAGTGCTTAACAGCGCTTGTCAGGCATGTCGAGGGAGGATTCCGGGACTCTTCAGGGGAGCCAGCACTGGACTGCCTGCAGCTACAGGAGTAGGGGAAGCTTCATTGGGACCCTGAGGCTTCCCCCTCCCGATGTGAGTACCCCCCCAGGGGAACTTTTGTTTGTTACAGGTTCTCTTTAAAGAGTTTATAGAAAAACAGTTTCATTGGCTAAATGTGCTTGTCACTGCCATGCAGCTTGCTTTGTCTCCTCCCTGGATTCAGCTGCTGGGTAGGGAAGTCATGGAAGCTGGTGCAGTAATTAATCTTGTCTGTGCGCTGACAGTGCATGAAAAGTTTAGCAGGCAAATGTATGAAACACGTTATGCACCAACCTACACAATGCTGCTGTAACATGCGTTATATACGCCATTAAAAGATTGTAATAGCTATAAATATAAAGTGCATAATCTGAATTACATGCCGCTGCCTGCACAATGCTAATTGCATAATGCACATTAAGCACTTTATGTAACGCCCGGTAATCCTTACATGCACTGGCAACGCACAGTAACAACGATGTCAGTCAATAAATCTTCAATCAACGCTGTTCTCTTTCATTGCCTTTCCCATCGCAGATCGCTACTGATTTTGTTTTTGCTTGATTTCTCAATCGTATTACTGCACATTTTTCGGTACGATCGCATTTCGTTCTTGGCGGTTCATGGCGCAATTGCGGCAAGTGAAAAAAGCAACAACGACGAACCATTTGTGAAGTGTTTTTTTCCCCATAGGACCCAAAGCGCATAAGCTTGTCTCAGATAAGTACATAGTGATGTGTACAGGGGAAAAAGTAGTGATCATAAATGCCAGACTAAACAGGTGGCTTTTCAGTTTTGATTTAAAGGATCTCTATGGCGAAGAATTGTAAAATTTAAAATATGTGCAAACAAACAAATAAGAAGTACATTTTTTCCAGAGTAAAATGAGCCATAAATTACTTTTCTCATACGTTGCTGTCACTTACAGTAGATAGTAGAAATCTGACAGAAGTGACAGGTTTTGGACTAGTCCATCTCTTCATAGGTGATTCTCTGCAAAGCTTTTATTCTTTATAAATATATTCCCCAAAAAGGATTTAAACAATGATGCTGGTCAGCTTCCCTGCTCACTACACAGTTTTTTTGGGCAGTTGGAAAGAGCAACTGCCATTCACTAAGTGCTTTTGAAAATAAATAAATCCCTGAGAATCCCCCAGGAAGAGATAAACTAATCCAAAACCTGTCGCTTCTGTCAGATTTCTACTACCTACTGTAAGTGACAGCAACATAGAAGAAGAGTAATTTATGGCTCATTTTACTCTGGAAAAAAAATGTACTTCTTATGCACATATTTTAAATTTTACAATTTTTCGTCATAGTGCCCCTTTAACCACTTCAGCCCACAGTGTTGTTCACTTAATGCATCCGAGCAACTTTCCCCTCCCATTCATTAGCCAATAACTTTATCACTACTTATCGCACTGAAATGATCTACATCTTGTTTTTCCCGCCACCATTTAGGCTTTCTTTTGGTGGTACATTTTGCTAAGAATTATTTTATTCTAAATCCATTTTAACAGGAAGATTAAGAAAGAAATTGAAAAAAATCATTATTTCTCAGTTTTTGGCCATCATAGTTTGAAATTAATACATGCTACCGTAATTAAAACCCATGTATTTTATTTGCCCATTTGTCTCGGTTATTACACCATTTAAATTATGTCCCTATCACAATGTATTGCACAGATACATTTTTTCAATTTGGGTCCATCACTATTTACAAGCCTATAATTTAAAAAATGATATTAACATACTCTCTTGGCATGCATATTTAAAAAGTTCAAAACCTTAGGTAACTATTTATGTTGTTTTTTGTTGTTTTTTTAATTGTATTTTTTTTTTAATTAAACATTTTATTTGGGTAATTTTTGGTGTGTGAGGTAAACAGCTAATTTTAAATGTAAAATAATGTATTTATTAAAAAATGTACGTGGGTATAGTTTTACTATTTGGCCAAAAGATAGCCACAGTAAAACACACACGCTTCCAGGAACAGAATGAGGACGGGGAACTTTTTTTTCTCGGGGGGACTTAGATCGATGAATGGGAAGTATATTCAAACGGCAGGCGGCGGGAGCACCTCATTCAGCTGCAGCAGCAGCACAGTCTATCTGGACGAACATATTAGTCCAGATAGGCATAAGTGATTAATTGTGTCTAGGGTTGGAGCTCTATTGATTAAGTTTGGCATGGCATTTCACAGGGTTAGGGCAGCATAACAAAAAGCTCTGGCTTCAAAGCGGGGGCGTAAGTACAGGGGGGAGCAACCCCTGCAACTCCCTTCAGATCAGGTGTTTTTGTGGCTACATGCAATGCTGGGGGGTCATACTTTGACCACCCAGCGCAACAAGGCTAAGCGCTAGATAATGAAAGAGGTTACACAGGCTGCCCAGAGCAACTGCAGCTCTGGGCTTCCGATATCGCTACAAATAAAACACAATGGCAACGCAGTGCGATGTACTGACCACTATGACGGGCGGGGTATGAAATGGGAGGCAGACTTTTATGCTGGCATCAGCCAATGGACGCAGGTATGCAAATCTCCACACAGCTGAATGGTAATCACTCAATCCTGAGCTGGCTTGATTACCATTTGCTAGCTGGCTGCGAATGCAAAGGACTCCCATAACAAATACATGCAGTATTATGTAACAACATGCATGCAGGAAATCCAGGGCTATCCGGCCGCAGCTCAGCTGCAACAAGCAATTGGTGGAATGATGACAGCATCCTGACTTGCCCAGAACTGCAGAGCGATTGCAAATGACAATGAGACCCATTGCAAATGCACAACCGAATGCAAGCAGATAAGCCAGAACTGTCCGTTTGCAGCTCCACTGCAACGGACAGAATACGCTACAGGAGGGATCCTTACACTACACTTGTTATGGGTGTGACTATCATGATGGCCACACTTGTTTTATGACCCTTGTGAGATGGGCCCCCAGGCTGTGAGGGTCACCAAGGGTAGGCAAGAGAAAGGGCGTGAATGTTGGGGACCCATCAGAGTCTTGCAGGGGGACCCCAAGATTTGTAGCTACGCCCCTGCTCCAAAGGTTTTTAGTTGCACTCTGGCGGAGGCCAACTTTGGTAGGGATAATCAATGAGATGCAAATATTTTTGCGTTTATGCAGTTATGTACATTTTTATGCAAATCTATACAGCTTGAAAATGGACCAATCAATTTAAACCTGGGTGGGACTTGATTGGTACATTTTCAAGCTGCATATATTTGAATTAAAAAAATTACATAAATTTGCATAAACTCGAAAATATCTGCAAACACAGCGCGATCGTGCTTGCAAGTGGAAAATCAGCCTCAAGGTGGCCACTAATGGTCCAATTTCTAGTACAAAAATCGCTCGAGTGATCAGAAATTATGATCAAATTGGTTATAAACAATCTCAATTGATGGGTACAATCGATTATGAACAATTATGAAAATCGTCGTCCGATTGGATTTTTGTCAAACCAAAATTTGGATTTTCTTGTTTGTTGTGATAGATAGGAAGCAAAGATTGGTACGTTGATAATGTAGTGAGCGATTTTTCACTAGAAGTTGGACCGTTAGTGGCCACCTTAAGTTTCCAGGCCAGATCTGCAGGACATCTTGCCTTCTCTTCTTTTCCACAATTCAAGCACAATTCAGAGTTGTGTCACACAAGCCTATCACTGTATTCCTCCTTTCTACAATAAATATGCCACGCGGATTTACATAATCCGTAGGTCTAACCACCGGCGGTGATGGCTGACACACGCACAAACAGCTTTAGTTCCAGGTCGTCAATCACGGTGTTCTGTGGAAGAAGAGCAGAATGTGGCCACCTGCAGAGAGCGATCTTCTGCAGAAAATTACAGCGGGTTGTTCTTTATCACAACTGTCAACAGAAAACAGTCATTAAGATTCTTCAGAGATTTCATATGATTAAATCCACACCCGCATGGCGTCACCCAAGACACGGATGTTAAGCACGGTGAGAATCTCGTTCCTGGCAAGAAAATCAGAGGAGGGTTCAAGGAAGATATACTCACAGATATGAACACACGACCATCAATCTGGCTACAGTGGTGTGAAAAACTATTTGCCCCCTTCCTGATTTCTTATTCTTTTGCTTGTTTGTCACACTTAAATGTTTCTGCTCATCAAAAACCGTTAACTATTAGTCAAAGATAACATAATTGAACACAAAATGCAGTTTTAAATGATGGTTTTTATTATTTAGTTAGAAAAAAAAACTCCAAATCTACATGGCCCTGTGTGAAAAAGTGATTGCCCCCCTTGTTAAAAAATAACTTAAGTGTGGTTTATCACACCTGAGTTCAATTTCTGTAGTCACCCCCAGGCCTGATTACTGCGTCACCTGTTTCAATCAAGAAATCACTTAAATAGGAGTTATCTGACACAGAGAAGTAGACCAAAAGCACCTCAAAAGCTAGACATCATGCCAAGATCCAAAGAAATTCAGAAACAAATGAGAACAAAAGTAATTGAGATCTATCAGTCTGGTAAAGGTTATAAAGCCATTTCTAAAGCTTTGGGACTCCAGCGAACCACAGTGAGAGCCATTATCCACAAATGGCAAAAACATGGAACAGTGATGAACCTTCCCAGGAGTGGCCGGCCGACCAAAATGACCCAAAGAGCGCAGAGAAAACTCATCCGAGAGGTCACAAAAGACCCCAGGACAACATCTAAAGAACTGCAGGCCTCACTTGCCTCAATTAAGGTCAGTGTTCACGACTCCACCATAAGAAAGAGACTGGGCAAAAAACGGCCTGCATGGCAGATATCCAAGGCGCAAACCACTTTAAAGCAAAAAAAAACATTAAGGCTCGTCTCAGTTTTGCTAAAAAACATCTCAATGATTGCCAAGACTTTTGGGAAAATACCTTGTGGACCGACGAGACAAAAGTTGAACTTTTTGGAAGGTGCGTGTCCCGTTACATCTGGCGTAGAAGTAACACAGCATTTCAGCAAAAGAACATCATACCAACAGTAAAATTTGTTGGTGGTAGTGTGATGGTCTGGGGTTGGTTTGCTGCTTCAGGACCTGGAAGGCTTGCTGTGATAGTTGGAACCATGAATTCTACCGTCTACCAAAAAATCCTGAAGGAGAATGTCCGGCCATCTGTTCGTCAACTCAAGTTGAAGCGATCTTGGGTGCTGCAGCAGGACAATGACCCAAAACACAACAGCAAATCCACCTGAATGACTGAAGAAAAACAAAATGAAGACTTTGGAGTGGCCTAGTCAAAGTCCTGACCTGAATCCTATTGAGATGTTGTGGCATGACCTTAAAACGGCGGTTCATGCAAGAAAACCCTCAAATAAAGCTGAATTACAACAATTCTGCAAAGATGAGTGGGCCAAAATTCCTCCAGAGCGCTGTAAAAGACTTGTTGCAAGTTATCGCACGCGCTTGATTGCAGTTATTGCTGCTAAGGGTGGCCCAACCAGTTATTAGGATCAGGGGGCAATTTCTTTTTCACACAGGGCCATGTAGGTTTTGAGGTTTTTTTTCTCACTAAATAATAAAAACCATCATTTAAAACTGCATTTTGTGTTCAATTATGTTATCTTTGACTAATAGTTAACGGTTTTTGATGAGCAGAAACATTTAACTGTGACAAACATGCAAAAGAATAAGAAATCAGGAAGGGGGCAAATAGTTTTTCACACCACTGTATGTGCATATCATTTCTTTAGCTGACCAATCACTTTGATTGACTCTACCGAACTGTTACCTCCACCATGTCTGATGGATCAACTTTCGACTGAGCTTGAAAAAGGTGACTGGACATGTTGGAAAGCATGGCTGTGGAGTCGGAGTTTGAGTTCGAGCAATTTTGGGTACCTGGAGTTGGAGTCGGTGGTTGCTTAAACTGAGGAGTCGGAGTTGGATGATTTTTGTACCTACTCCACAGCTCTGTTGGAAAGTGTGAAGGAGTGGAGAGGGAAAGCGTGAAGGAGTGGAGAAGGAAAGTGTGAAGGAGTGGAGAGGGAAAGCGTGAAGGAGTGGAGAAGGAAAGTGTGAAGGAGTGGAGAGAGAAAGCCTGAAGGAGTGGAGAGGGAAAGCATGAAGGAGTGGAGAGGGAAAGCATGAAGGAGTGGAGAAGGAAAGTGTGAAGGAGTGAAGAAGGAAAGCGTGAAGGAGTGGAGAAGGAAAGCGTGAAGGAGTGAAGAAGGAAAGCGTGAAGGAGTGAAGAAGGAAAGCGTGAAGGAGTGGAGAAGGAAAGTGTGAAGGAGTGGAGAAGGAAAGTGTGAAGGAGTGGAGAAGGAAAGTGTGAAGGAGTGGAGAAGGAAAGTGTGAAGGAGTGAAGAAGGAAAGCGTGAAGGAGTGGAGAAGGAAAGTGTGAAAGAGTGGAGAAGGAAAGTGTGAAGGAGTGAAGAAGGAAAGCGTGAAGGAGTGGAGAAGGAAAGTGTGAAGGAGTGAAGAAGGAAAGTGTGAAGGAGTGGAGAGGGAAAGCTTAAAGGTGTGGAGAGGGAAAGTAAGAAGGAGTGGAGAGGGAAAGTAAGAAGGAGTGGAGAGGGAAAGCGTGTAGGAGAGAAGAGGAAAAGCGTGAAGGAGTGAAGAGGGAAAGGGTGAAGGAGTAGTGTGGGAAAGCGTGAGGGAGTAGAGAGGAAAAGCGTGGAGGAGTGGAGAGGAAAAGAGTGGAGGTGTGGAGATGGAAAGCGTGGAGGAGTGGAGAGAAAAAGCGCGGAGGAGTGGAGAGGAAATGAGTGAAGGAGTAGTGTGGGAAAGCGTGAGGGAGTAGAGAGGAAAAGCGTGGAGGAGTGGAGATGGAAAGCGTGGAGGAGTGGAGATGGAAAGTGTGGAGGAGTGGAGATGGAAAGCGTGGAGGAGAGGAGAGGAAAAGCGTGGAGGAGTGGAGATGGAAAGCGCGGAGGAGTGGAGATGGAAAGTGTGGAGGAGTGGAGATGGAAAGCGTGGAGGAGAGGAGAGGAAAAGCGTGGAGGAGTGGAGATGGAAAGCGTGGAGGAGTGGAGATGGAAAGTGTGGAGGAGTGGAGATGGAAAGCGTGGAGGAGAGGAGAGGAAAAGCGTGGAGGAGTGGAGATGGAAAGCGTGGAGGAGTGGAGATGGAAAGTGTGGAGGAGTGGAGATGGAAAGCGTGGAGGAGTGGAGAGGAAAAGCGTGGAGGCAGGGGCGTAGCAATAGGGGTTGCAGAGGTAGCGGCCGCATCGGGGCCCCGAAGGGCTCTCCCTCAACTACAATATTAGCTCTCTATTGGTCCTGTGCTCATAATAATCACTTCTATAGAAACTTTGAATAGTGGTAATCATTAACAAACTGTTCCCCATCCCCTTCTTGCACCTCTAACGATGTAGTTGCCATTTTTTGGTGCATCATATCAATTATGTATAGAGTGCTAGGGGGGCCCCATTGTAAAACTTGCAGTGGGGCCCACAGCTCCTTAGCTACGCCACTGCGTGGAGGAGTTTAGAGGAAAAGCGCGGAGGAGTGGAGAGGAAAAGCGTGGAGGAGTGGAGAAGAAACGGGTGAAGGAGTAGTGTGGGAAAGCGTGAGGGAGTAGAGAGGAAAAGCGTGGAGGTGTGGAGAGGAAAAGCGTGGAGGAGTGGAGATGGAAAGCGTGGAGGAGTGGAGATGGAAAGTGTGGAGGAGTGGAGATGGAAAGCGTGGAGGAGAGGAGAGGAAAAGCGTGGAGGAGTGGAGAGGAAAAGCGTGGAGGAGTGGCGAGGGATAACTGGCCTTATAGACTTCACTAGCAGTTTGACAACTTCTTAAAGTGGATTCGAGATGAAAAACTATAACAAGTAACTTGTCAATATAACTTATCTAAAGTTTAGATAGTTTACACAGCAAATCTAGCTGCAAACAGCTTCAACAGTATATGATTATTTCTTCCTGTGATACAAAGAGAGCAGCCATATTCTGCTTGTCATTATTACACAGGCAAGCTGCTCTGCATCTCCTCCCCTCAGCCTGTGAAAACTCCACTCCCCTCTCCTCCTCCCCTCTGCCTCTGAAATCTCTGGCTGGTAACGCCTCCTCCTCCTTCCCAGACTGAGCTCCCATGAGCACTTGCTATATGGGACTCGGAATGCGGTGGGCAAGGCTTGTTTAGTTTATAGGGAATTAGAGTATTAAAACAAAACAAAAAAAAAAAAAAAGTATTTGGCTTGAGGAATGCCTTTTTTTTGCCAAGGAGTACGGGAATTAGTTACAGGAAAGCTGCTTAGGCCTCACACACCACATTCCTCACTGCACCCTGCTGCTCAGCACACTCCTCTCTGCACTCTACTGCTCAGGCCTCACACAAAACCATCCTCTCTGCATCCTGCTGCTCAGGCCTCATGGCTCACACTCCTCTCTGCACTCTGCTGCTCAGGTCTGGATAGTTTAGCGCAGTGTTAATATGTAGTTTCAGTGTTACTTTAAAGCAAGACACCCTTTTCTATATAATTCGGCACCATCTGCCCTCCCAACTCGTTTATTTTCTGATGACTCAACGGCATTCCTAGACTTTCAATCACACGTCACGGAATCTCCCATGAATGGTCCGGAAAAACCACAGCTTTCACCCCTACCGGTCACCTTCCCAGCATGCACCATTCCTGAAACCCCCGAGGTGGAGAGAGCTGTGAAAATAAACAATGACAACAAAACATCATTGTCAGGCCACCCTGCGCCGCTTACCTCACCTCCTCTCCTCTCTCCCATAAAGCCGCCATTCTGCCGGCCTTCTCCCTAGTAAATGGCTTGTGGTAACGCGCTCACGGTTTATGGGGCTTCATTTGCCAGTGAATAATACGCAGGTTTATATATAGGCTTCCACAGATGGACTGCTCTGTTTGTTATTCACAGCGCAGGATGGTAAGTGGGGAAGAGCAATAAAGTTACCCCGACTCATAACACTCCATAGTAGCATTACTCCCGGCTGGTCTGAAGGGCTGTAGAGTGGGCTCTCTGCCCCCAATTCACTGCTAACTAATGTTCTGGCCCTTGATTTGTACAGCCTTCTATTGTCCCCTGCTGTTGCCCCTGTTATACTTATTCCCTCTATTACCTCCTAACAGAATAAGGCCCTCTATTACCCCCAGTTATAGTAGTGCCCTTTGTTTCCCCAAGTTATAGGAGTGCCCGCTGTTGCCCCTAGTTATATTAGGGCCCTCTGTTGCCCCCAGTTATAGTGGGGCCCTCTGTTGCCCCCAGTTATAGTAGTGCCATCTGTTTCCTCCATTTATATTAGGGCCCTCTGTCGCCCCAGTTCTAGTAGTGCCCTCTGTTGCCCCCAGTTATTATTATTACTTAGTATAGCGCCGACATCTTCCTCAGCGCTGTACATAGTATATATTGTCTTGTCAATAACTGTCCCTCAGAGGAGCTCACAATCTAGTCCCTTCCATAATCATATGTCCTATGTGTATGTATCGTGTAGTGTATGTGTTGTAGTCTAGGGTCAATTTTTTTTAGGGGTAAGCCAATTAACTTATCTGTATGTTTTTGGGATGCGAGAGGAAACCGGAGTGCCCGGAGGAAACCCACACAGACATGGGGAGAACATACAAACTCCTTGCGGATGTTGACCTGGCTGGGATTCGAACCGGGGAACCAGCGCTGCAAGGCGAAAGCGCTAACCACTATACCACCGTGCTGCCCAGTTGTAATAGTGCCCTCTTTTGCCCCCAGTTATAGTAGGGCCCTCTGTCGCCCCCAGTTATATTGGGGCCCTCTGTTGCTCCCAGTTATAGTAGTGCCATCTGTTACCTCCAGTTATATTGGGGCCCTCTGTTGCCTCCAGTTCTAGTAGTGCCCTCTGTTGCCCCCAGTTGTAATAGTGCCCTCTTTTGCTCCCAGTTATAGTAGTGCCCTCTGATAGAATAATGCCATCTGCTATAGTAGTGCCCTCCATTGCTAGAGATGCTATTTCCAGTTTACACGAAAATTTCCTGCAAGTTGTAAGCAATAGGAGAAATCCCAGCTGCATCTAGTGCTAAGCGGTGTACTCTCCAAACCTTTACGTTGTAAGCAGTTTGGAACTGGGCCAATCAAAATTGGCAGGAAGTTTATTTGATTGGCCAACTCTCCAAGCTGCATATAATTTGCATTAAAACTGCATGCAAGCTGGAATTATCAGCATCTCATTGGCTATCTCTATTCATCGCAGCCGCCAGACCTCTTGGCGGTTTATGAAGGAGGCTCAGTAATGGCAGCTTCCGTATCCTTCTCAGCTCAGGTTTCTCTTAAATGCGGATAACGAAAGTAGTCCAAAGACAGCAGATCTTAATTCATGGATTAGGAGCAGCGCTAAGTTTCCTCCAAATTCCACAGTCTTATCTGGTGAACGCTGAGCGCAGACCAGTGTCAACAACAGACCTGGACGGAGCTGAGCCCCTCGCAGAACGGTTTCCAAAAAACACACGCCGAAAATATCAGAACACAGCTCGGGACAGAATGCTCCGAAATCCTCCAAAATTAAAAATGCATGTCACAAGAATGGCAGTTAGACTGACTTTTGCTAAAGACCTCCACAAATGGGCCTCCCCAGGCTCTAGAACCACTTCCTGGTGTTCAGAACAAGCCCATCCGGCTCTATAACCACTTTCTGGTGTTCAGAACGGGCCACTCGGGCTCTAGAACCACTTCCTGGTGCTCAGAATAAGCCACTCGGGCTCTAGAACCACTTCCTGGTGCTCAGAACAGGCCACTCGGGCTCTAGAACCACTTCCTGGTGTACAGAATGGGCCGCTTGGTCTCTATAACCACTTCCTGGTGCTCAGAATAGGCCACTCGGGCTCTATAACCACTTCCTGGTACTCAGAACGGGCCACTCGGGCTCTATAACCACTTCCTGGTGCACAGAATGGGCCCCTTGGTCTCTATAACCACTTCCTGGTGCTCAGAATGAGCCCCTTTAGCTCTATAACCACTTCCTGGTGCTCAGAATGGGCCCCTCAGGCTCTGTAACCACTTCCTGGTGCTCAGAATGGGCCCCTCAGGCTTTGTATCCACTTCCTGGTGCTCAGAATGAGCCCCTTTAGCTCTATAACCACTTCCTGGTGCTCAGAATGGGCCCCTCAGGCTCTGTAACCACTTCCTGGTGCTCAGAATTGGCCCCTCAGGCTCTGTAACCACTTCCTGGTGTTCAGAATGGGCCCCTTTAGCTCTATAACCACTTCCTGGTGCTCAGAATGGGCCCCTCAGGCTCTGTAACCACTTCCTGATGCTCAGAATGGGCCCCTCAGGCTCTGTAACCACTTCCTGGTGCTCAGAACAGACCATTCAGAAATATGATATATAAAAATTGAGCATCCTTTCAAATTGAATTTCAGTATTGAAATGTGTGTCTGTGAATCCCCCTTCCCAGAGGGAGATGGTACATTGATAAATATTAGGAGACCAGGACTGTTCTCAGCAGCAATGAGGCAGTTAACCTCTAGCAGCGCTGCTGGTCTGGGAATATTGTAGTATTACATGTAGCAGGCAGCGCCCCTATTATTATCCGCTTACCAGAGTACATGTAATCCTCTCCCCTCCCAGTCACTGATCCGCACTACAGCCTTACACTACAGCCTCACACTGTGGCTTCACACTACAGGCCTCACACTACAACCCTGTGCTACAGCCTCACACTACAGGCCCACACAACAGCATCACACCAACAGCCCCACATTATAGCCTCACACTACAGCCCCACACAACAGGTCCACACTCCAGCCTCCCACTACAGGCCTGCACTACAGCCTCACACTACAAGCCCACACAACAGCATCACACTACAAGCCCATACCAACAGCCACACATTATAGCCTTACACTACAGGTCCACATTACAACCCTGCACAACAGCCTCACACTACAGGCCCACACAACAGCATCATTCACAATACAGGCCCACACTACAGCCTCACACTACAACCCTACACTACAGGCCCACACTACAGCCTCACACTACAACCCTACACTACAGCCTCACACTACAGGCTTGCACTACAGCCTCACACTACAAGCCCACACAACAGCATCACAATACAGGCCCACACTACAAGCCCATACCAACAGCCACACATTATAGCCTTACACTACAGGTCCACATTACAACCCTGCACAACAGCCCCACACTACAGGCCCACACAACAGCATCATTCACAATACAGGCCCACACTACAACCCTACACTACAGGCCCACACTACAGCCTCACACTACAACCCTACACTACAGGCCCACACTACAGCCTCACACTACAACCCTACACTACAGCCTCACACTACAGGCCTGCACTACAGCCTCACACTACAAGCCCACACAACAGCATCACAATACAGGCCCACACTACAAACCCATACCAAGAGCCACACATTATATCCTTACACTACAGGTCCACATTACAACCCTGCACAACAGCCTCACACTACAGGCCCAAACAACAGCTTCATTCACAATGCAGGCCCACACTACAGCCTCACACTACAACCCTACACTACAGGCCCACACTACAGCCTCACACTACAACCCTACACTACAGGCCCACACTACAGCCTCACACTACAACCCTACACTACAGCCTCACACTACAGGCCTGCACTACAGCCTCACACTACAAGCCCACACAACAGCATCACAATACAGGCCCACACTACAAGCCCATACCAACAGCCACACATTATAGCCTTACACTACAGGTCCACATTACAACCCTGCACAACAGCCTCACACTACAGGCCCACACAACAGCATCATTCACAATACAGGCCCACACTACAGCCTCACACTACAAGCCTGCACTACAGCCTCACACTACAGTTACACACTACAGCCTCACACTCAGGCCCGCACTACAACCCCACGCAACAATCCCACACTACAGGCCTTCACTACAGCCTAACACTGCAGGCCCGCACTATAGCCTCACACTACAGATTCACACTAAAGCTCAGCTCTACAGCCCCACACTACAGCCTCACATTACAGGCCCACACTACAACCCTGCACTACAGCTTCAAACTACTTGCTCACACTACAGCTTCATACTAAAGCCCTGCATTAAAGTATCACACTGCAGGTCCGCACTGCAACTTTGCACTACAGCCTCACACTACAGCCCAAAACTGTACCTTCACATTACAGACTCACACAACTGCCTTACACCACAGCTCCATACTACAGACTCACACAACAGCCCCACACTACAGACTCACACAACAGCCTTACACCACAGCCTCACACTTAGGCCCACACTAAATCCCTGCACTACAGCCCCACATTACAGCTTCATACTAAAGCCCTGCACTACAGCCCGACACTATGGCCTCACACTGCAGGCTCACACTACAGCTTCATACTAAAGCCCTACACTACAACCTCACACTACGGTCCCACACTACAACCCTGCATGACAGCCCCACACTACAACCCTGCATGACAGCCCCACACTACAGCCTCACCCTATGGATTCACCCTACAGCCTTACACTACAACACCACACTACAAGCCTGCACTAAGGCCTCACACTACAGCCTAACTCTACAGGCCCATACTACAGCCTCACACTACAGTGCCACACCAACTTGACCACACCAACAGCCTCGCTCTACAGCCCCACAACAACAGCACCACGCTACAGCCTCGCACTACAGCCCCACACCAACAGCACCACACTATAGCCTCACACTACAGGCCCACGCTACAGCCTCACCCTGTGGTCTCTCACACTACAGGCCCGAACTACAGCATCACACTACGGTATCACAATACAGGCCCACAATATGACCTCACAATAAAGCCTTGCACTACAGCCTCACATTACAGCCTCAACCTACAGCCTCACACTACAACCCAACACTTCATACTAAAGCCCTGCACTACAGCTCCACACTACAGCCTTACCCTATGGCCTATACTACAGGCCTGCACTACAGCCTTACCCTATGGCCTCATACTACAGGCCGGCACTACAGCTTTACCCTGTGGCCTATACTACAGGCCTGCACTACAGCCTTACCCTATGGCCTATACTACAGGCCTGCACTACAGCCTTACCCTATGGCCTCATACTACAGGCCCGCACTACAGCCTTACCCTATGGCCTCATACTACAGGCCCGCACTACAGCCTTACACTATGGCCTCTCACTACAGGCCCACATTACAGCCTTACCATATGGCCTCATACTACAGGCTCGCACTACAGCCTTACACTATGGCCTCATACTACAGGCCCACACTACAGCCTTACACTATGGCCTCATGCTACAACCTCACACTACTGCCCAACACTGTTAATTGACACTACAGCCCTGCACTACAGCCTCACACTACAGCCCAATACTGTAACTTCACACTACAGCCCCGTACTACAGCTTCACACTACAGCACCACACTACTACCTCATACTACAGGCCCACATTATGAAGCAGTGAAGCAGTTATGTAGGGATGGGTGCTATGGGAGGGAGATGTGGCCCAGGGGTAGTGTCAAGAAAACGGGGAGGAGTTTGTGAAGCAAGGAGAAGAATGGCAATTTTTGGTTAAGCAAGGGAGGTTTTAAAGAGAAAGATTTGTGTTTTGTCTTTGAAAATTCAGCCTTGCTTTTGAATTTTAAGAAATTAACGCGTACATTAAAAAAGGGCGCCGGGAAAAAAGGGCGCAGGGTTTTAACGATAAGCATGAATAACGTTTAAAAAAAAATTGTGCTATATTTCGTTTAAAAATAATGTTTTATAAAGTTATAAATCATTAAATAAATGTGTATGAAATCGGCAATTGTAAAAACGTTAATCTTCCCTGTTTAAAAAGTCAAATGTATAATAACGTTTTATAAAAGATTAATAAGAATTTTACTAAAACTATACCTAACCCTACTCTCACACAGAACCCTCCCTGTACCTACCCCTAACCCCTAGACCCCCCTGGTGGTGCCTAAACCTAAGACCCCCCTGTTGGTGCCTAAACCTAAGACCCCCCTGGTGGTGCCTAAACCTAAGACCCCCCTGGTGGTGCCCAAACCTAAGACCCCCCTGGTGGTGCCTAAACCTAAGACCCCCCTGGTGGTGCCTAAACCTAATACCCCTCCTGGTGGTGCCTAAACCTAAGACCCCCCTGGTGGTGCCTAAACCTAAGACCCCCCTGTGATAAGCATTAATAATGTTTTAAAAAAATATTGTGCTGTTTTTTGTTTAAAAATAATGTTTTAAAAAATATTGTACTGTTTTTCGTTTAAAAATAATGTTTAAAAAATTATAAATCATTAAATAATGTGAAATCATGAGAAGCAGTTATAAAACATTAAAAATCTCCGGGCGCCGCATGTAAAACGTTATTTTTCTCTGGCGCCCTTTTTTCCTGTTGGGCGCCCATTAAACAATATTTATTATGGGAGTGAATGGCGGCGCCCTTTTTGTCCACCTGCCTCATGCGCCCAAATTTCCTGCTTCCAAAATTAACAGGAAGTTGAGGAACTAGTACACCCCGGCAGCCAACCAGCAGCCAGTTTCCATGGCAGTCACAGAACGGATTCTGGAATATAAGGGACGCTTTTGATCACCATGTTTTGGGTGTCGTCGTCTCGGAACTGACTGAGTTGAGAACTTTCTGTAAACTTAGGACTTTCTGTAAATTAATAGCACTTTCCTATAAATACTCATTTCCTGTTTTCTGTAAACATGTAGGTTACTCAACACTTTTCAGCCGCTTAACGTTTCCTTTCAGTCACTGCAATCAGCACAATGGACGACCTCACTGACTGGCCTACGATCACTCTATGTGTCCCGAAGCTGTTACCGCCCGTGTTTTCGATAAAGTATTTGGGGCCTGCCGTTATTATTATTATTTAGTATTTATATAGCACTGACATCTAAAGCAGCGCTGTACAGAGTATATATAGTCTTGTCGCTTAACTGTCCCTCCACAATCTAAACCCTACCACAGTCATATGTCTATGTATGTATTGTGTAGTGCATGTATCAATTTCTAGGGCCAATTTAAAGGAATACTGTAGGGGGGTCGGGGGAAAAAGAGTTGAACTTACCCGGGGCTTCTAATGGTCCCCCACAGACATGCTGTGCCCGTGCAGCCACTCACCGATGCTCCAGCCCCACCTCCGGTTCACTTCTGGAATTTCAGACTTTGAAGTCTGAAAACCACTGCGCCTGCATTGCCGTGTCCTCGCTCCTGCTGTTGTCACCAGAAGCATACTGCGCAGGCACAGACCATACTGGCCCTGCGCAGTACGCTTCTGGTGACATCAGCGGGAGCGAGGACCCGGCAACGCAGGCGCAGTGGTTTTCAGACTTTAAAGTCTGAAATTCCAGAAGTGAACCGGAGGCGGGGCTGGAGCATCGGTGAGTGGCTGCGTGGTCTCAGGATGTCTGCGGGGGACCATTAGAAGCTCCGGGTAAGTTCAACTCATTTTCCCCTGACCCCCCTACAGTGTTCCTTTAAGGGAAAGCCAATTAACTTATCTGTATGGCTTTGGGATGTGGGAGGAAACAGGAGTGCCCGGAGGAAACCCACACAGACACGGGGAGAACATACAAACTCCTTGCAGATGTTGACCTGGCTGGGATTCGAACCGGGGACCCAGCGCTGCAAGGCGAAATCACTAACCACTACGCCACCGTGCTGCCCTATATGTTCAGTACTGTCCCTATCCATACATATATACTGCCCGTTCAACCCACCACCAATGTGATCTAATTTCTCCCTACTCTAAATTGGAGTCTCAAAGAGTAATTAAATTTTCAAACCCAAAATGGGAACTTTGTTGATTTTTGTAATAATTTGGAATAGACAGATCTGATTACAAAATGAGGGATGCACATTCAGACTCTGCATTAAATTATATGTTTGATCGAAAATCGTTATTTCCAATCAGAACTCGGGAAAGGGATTTCTGTGGAAATATGGCATCTTGCTAATTTTAGCCCAGTTACAGAACTCAGAAGTATTTGGCCAATTAGAGAATGCAAAAAAATACACCCCCCCCCCCCCCAAAAAAAAAAAAAACTCAGAAAACGGAAATTGGATTTCTGCAGAAATAACGCAAAATTACCGCAACTTTTTAGCCCAATTACAGAACTCTGAACCATTGGACCAATCAGAGAAAGTAGAGTCAACTCAGAAGTCTGATCGGCCAATCAGAGAATGCAAAAAATTACCAAAAAAAGGACCCCTCAGAAATCAGAATCGGGAAATCCAGAGAATTAGTAATCGTGGCATTGGCAGAAATCGGAATTTCCATGGAATCGGACGTTAGAATTTCCACCCACCCCTATTACAAATCATAGAACCTTCCTGTTATGTGTGTATAGCAGCCATTAGAGAAAGGCCATTGTTTTCTCTGACAGATGTGGATGGCGCAGGCTGGAGCAGTACGTGATCTGATCTCCCATTGTTTTCTATTGTATCGAGCATTGCAAAGCTGTCTGTGGAGGCAGTAAAAATCGATATTTCATTAGGTGTCAGAGATTTACTAAACCACTGGTGAAGGTGCCCTTGATGGTACACTGCTACTAGGAATTGTTATTCCTAGTGAACAAACCATTCGTAATGGAAAAGGTATATTTATTCATGCACAATAGACAACCCGTTTCATGGGTCGTGGCCAACTTCCTCAGGTCAGTACAAGTGGCTGCCAAACTTAAAATTCACACTCATGACCAAATGTTTTGCAGGCACCTGGATTGACCTGAGAAAGCGGGCTAACACCCATGAAACGGTTTGTCTATTGTACATGAATAAATATATATTTTCCATTACTAATGGAAAACACACACACCTTCCCGCCCAACACCGTCTCTCCACACAGTAGCACAGCGGAGCAATAATCACCTGCTCCAGCAATGTGTCTCTTCTGTTCTTCCTGGCAGCCGCCCGCTCTGTTCTTCCACACCTTCTTCCGATCACGTGACATGCATTGGGAGACAGAGGTACGCAGCATAGAGTGTGTGGCTGTCAGGAAGATCAGAGGAGACCTGAAGCAGCACTGGAGCAGGGAAATAATAAACTGCTCCACCGTGCTACTCAGCAGAAGGGGGGGGAGCAGCAGCCAAGGCCCCCACCCCGCCCAGTCACTATAGTTACGCCACTTTGTTTGAGACTGTTCAATGAATCTTAATACACTATTTGGCCCGCGACTTATGCTACGTACACACATGCGACAACGATCGTCCGTTGAGGACGACGAACGAACTTTTAATTGATAAAAGAACGACCTAAGTAAAGTTAGTTTTAAAAGGTGTGTAACGATCTGATCGTTAGAACGAACGTTACATCACGTAAAGCAACTATTGCGCCTGCGCATAAAAATGAGAAGTTTCACGGAGAAATTGGGAAATGCGCATGTCAAGCCTAGTACGAACGACCGTTTCCAACGATGTACTACTTTTGCAAACGATCGTCGTTGGTTAAAATCCGCCGAGACAGAACTTTCTTTTGTAGCGATTTGGCTCGTTCGTCGTTTGCCTTAATAGTCGGTGGTTCGTTTTTTGTAACGATCGTCGTTGGTAAAGATCGGGGAACGATCGTTACAAACGACTATAGTCGCATGTGTGTACGCACCTTTAGGCTATGGTTTAGATTTTGGCCCCATACGTGATTGAGTTTGATACCCCTGTGTTATAGTAAACAGAATGAATAAACAGTAAACACAATCTTTACGTAGCCCCCCCCCCCCTTCTAATACATGGATGAGGTAATATAGAACAAGCTATATATGGTCTCATAAATCATGGTCTCATGGTGTATGGCCTGCATTCCCAAATGGACCGCAAAGCCGCTAGGCACCAGAATGGGCTGAAGAATGCAAAACCTACAGACCCAGTGCAGGAAAGGGAGCAGTGTAGTTACAGTACCAAGCCCCCACATATCAGCTGTCAACAAATACATAAGTGCAAAAATGCATAATTGGCCCTAGACTATGATGGACACTATGACAATGGTAGGACTAGATTGTGAGCTCCTCTAAGGACAGTTAGTGACTTGACTATGTACTATGTAAAGTGCTGCAGAAGATGTCTGTGCTATAAAAATACATCATAATAATATGATTAGATTATAAGCTCCTCTGAGGTCAGTCAGTGACATGACTATGTACCCTATAAAGTGCTGCAGAAGATGTCAGTGCCATATGAATACATAATAATAATAATAATAATATGGTAGAACATTACACTATGACTATGGTAGGGATTAGATTGTGAGCTCCTCCGAGGACAGTCAGTGACATGACTATGTACCCTATAAAGTGCTGCAGCAGATGTCAGTGCTATATGAATACATAATAATAATATGGTAGGCAATTAGACTATGACTATGGTAGGATTAGATTGTGAGCTCCTCCGAGGACAGTCAGTGACATGGCTTTGTACTCTGTAATGTGCTGCAGAAGATGTGTCAGTGCTATATAAATACATAATAATAAAATGGTAGGCAATTAGACTATGACTATGGTAGGATTAGATTGTGAGCTCCTCCGAGGACAGTCAGTGACATGACTATGTACTCTGTAATGTGCTGCAGAAGATGTCAGTGCTATATAAATACATAATAATAATAATAATATGGTAGAACATTACACTATGACTATGGTAGGGATTAGATTGTGAGCTCCTCTGAGGACAGCCAGTGACATGACTATGTACTCTGTAAAGTGCTGCAGAAGATGTCAGTGCTATAAAATACATAATAATAATATGGTTAGATTATGAGCTCCTCTAAAGACAATCAGTGACATGACTGTGTACTCTGTAAAGTGCTGCAGAAGATGTCAATGCTACATAAATACTAAATAATAATAATAGACAGTCGAGAAACGTAATCGAGCGCGGTCGGCAAACACACATCTAACCTTTGATGCGATTGCTTTTTACGTTGAACATGAAAACACGCCGTCCATGTGAACAGGACTTTAGCACTATCCAGCGCACACCTAAGCAGCGCTGGGAATTTTGGAAAGTGTCGCTCTCTGCCCCGTCTACAAGGCTGAGGCTGGAAACAAAGGCCAGGTTGGAGCCAGAACAGTTGCAAAGAGAATGAGAAAGTTAATGACTCACTTGGAGAGAGCGTTGAGGCTGTGCTGCCTGCTGTACGATCTGCTGATCATGTTTGCCTGTGTAGAAGTCACTATTTCTTCCAAATACTCATCCACAGCGTGCAGAGGGCCAGTGTCATCCTCCAGCACTGGGCAATGGGGGGCGCTCTGTACTCCTAGACAGCTGCCTGTACCTGTGCCATGCCCAGCAGTCTGCCAGGCTGACTGTGACCCACCAAGCCTCACCATCACATGATTCCAGGAGAGTTCAGTGAACAACTCCCCCCTTCCCTCTGTCCTCTCTCTACCGTAATCTCTCTAGTATAGGCTCCTTGTTCTTTGTCTCCCAAATCCACATACATTCTTCCCACCCCCCTGATAAAGCAGGAATGCGAATGCCAGGCTGACATCAGCAGGGAAAAAATCACTCTGGGATATTTTAGGGTTTTGCTGTGGGCAAAGTAAGTCAAGAAGAATTTAAGGATTTTTTTTAAGTGTTTTTTTTGGGTAGGTAGGAATGTATGAGAACCTAATCTCAATTAAGTCCCAGTTTAAGTACATTTCTTTTATAGGCATTTAATAAAGCATAATTTAAAATTATGTTTGTTTTTTTAAATTTTGCAAAAAAATGCATTTTTTGCAAAATTGTAAATCTCAGAGCCGCATCATCCACAAGGCAACTTAGGCAAGTGCCTAGGACCCGGAGAGCGTCTAGGGGCCTGGTTGAGGCTAGCCCCCACCAAATCTTGCCAAGGTCATGATCCATCGCTGTTACGGCTGTTATAGATTCTCAGCAGATTCGTAATGCCTGCTCACTGCCCTCCCTGCCTTGTTCACATTGCGTTCGGCTCGCGTGTCCGTCCGCAGTGGGCTTTTTTTGGGCGTTTTTTAAAGCGTTTTCCATCGATTTTCTGCACGTTCGCTCATTTTTGTGGGCGTTTTTGTAAGCGCTTTTGTATAGCGCGTCCGTCTTTTGATCCGGAAAAAAATCTGGAATAAATACAATGTAATTTTTTTTTTAAACGCTCACGCAATAGCTTGCCAAAGCGATTTTGTGAGCGGTTTGCGTTTTTCCTATACCTTCCATTGAGACAAATCGTTTCAAAAATGGCCCAAGCACCGCTTAGAAAAGCGGATTGCAAACGAACTGCTCTGATATAAACTCTCTCATAGAGAATCATTGCACAAGTGCTTTCATGGCGATTTTGAAAACCGCCCGCGCTTAAAGAGACTCCGTAACAAAAATTGCATCCTGTTTTTTATCATCCTACAAGTTCAAAAAGCTATTCTAATGTGTTCTGGCTTACTGCAGCACGTTCTACTATCACCATCTCTGTAATAAATCAACTTATCTCTCTCTTGTCAGACTTGTCAGGCCTGTGTCTGGAAGGCTGCCAAGTTCTTCAGTGTTGTGGTTCTGCTATGAACTCCCCCATCCAGGCCCCTCTCTGCATACTGCCTGTGTGATATTTAGATTAGTGCAGCTTCTCTCTGTTCTATTATCTTTTACAAGCTGGATAAAGCCTCCTCTGAGCTGGCTGGGCTTTCACATACTGAGGAATTACATACAGGCACAGCTGTCTGCACTCTGCAGGAAGAAACAGCCTGACACTTCAGTGGAAGATAGCTGCAGGGGGAAAGAAACACACAAATGATCTCTTGAGATTCGAAAGGATGGCTGTATACAGCCTGCTTGTGTATGGATGTATTTTCTATGTGTGGACATACTGTACATCAACCTACTTCCTGTTTTGGTGGCCATTTTGTTTGTTTATAAACAAACTTTTTAAAACTGTTTTTAACCACTTTTAATGCGGCGAGGAGCGGCGAAATTGTGACAGAGGTTAATAGGAGATGTCCCCTAACGCACTGGTATGTTTACTTTTGTGCGATTTTAACAATACAGATGCTCTTTAAAATTTAACAAAAACGCCTCTAATGTGAACAAGGCCTCAGAGAGACTGACAGCTGTGATAGGCTATCTGTAAGCAGGGAGGTGTGGCTTGAGCTGGTGATGGTCAATGGGATGCTAATAAATACAATGTTAATGTAATAAATATATATGCTGTGCGTTATATAGTGACAGTATCTAGCTGGCTGGGTTCTGTAGCTTCTTTCTGCTAGCAGGTTTTCTGAGCCACCTCCTCCCAGTAGTGCAGAGAGATAATAGCCCTAGTTCAGGTTTGTGTTTGTTTTTATGCATATTATGTGGAATATATTATTATCTGCGCTGCACTAAAATTCATGCTTTTCCCAGAATCCATTTCTGCAATATTCATTTTTTTATTATTACCTACCTGGCTAGATAAGCGTGCAATGCTGACTTCCTGTGCTAACGCCAGATACAGCTTGGCTGGATTAAACAGCAGTAAAACTCCTCCCTCTTATTCCATCATCACCCTCTAATCCCATCTTCACCCACAGGAGGTAGTCAGGGAGGAGCTGGGAGGTGAAACTCCACCCACAGGAGGGAGCAGACAGAGGAAGTGGGTGGGGTTGAGTGGGAGGGGTTGAGCACTATACTTTGTGCACAGATCTGTGGGTCATGTGACTGACTCCAAAGGGAATTCCTCTGGTTGTATCAAATCTATGTAAGTAAAAACTCCCTGTTCACCAATTTGAAACTAGAGATTTGCCTCTTTGTGGTCAGCACTGCAACTCAGCAGCTTCATCATCTTTCTGCCCATTTCCTTTTTGTTCAATCTGCAATAAAGCATTTAACTTCTCCCCCCACCATCATCGCCCCCTCCCCCAGTGTGTTTCTAAAAGCCACATGTAGCTTTCACTACCCTGCCCTGAGACATCAACTATATATTTATTTGTATTACTGGATAGAACATCCAGAAATACAAATACATACATAGTTTGTTAGATTGAAGAAAGTTTTGAGTGTCTCATGTATCTATGCTCGCCACTATTAGTTTTTTTTACTATGCACAGCGCTACAGATGTTGGCGCTATATAAATTTAAAAATAGTAATAGCCTCTCTGTTATTCAGTTTAATCCTTTTATAAAGACACTGCAGAGGGTGAGTGTTGGATTGGTTAAATGCTTTTTGCACTCAAGGCATGGAAAAAGGGCAGGGAGATAACACTCCGATGAGCTGTTGTGCTGGCCACAGTGAGTTATATGGGTGGAATCAGGTGATCCGCTGTCTCTTTCTAGTCCCTCCATGTCTAGCTCATGTAGGTGATGGGGGGGCTGGGAAGTTTGGGCCACTGTCTCTCTAATAAAATTGTTGTCCCTTCCTAACTCCTCCTTGACCAGCTCATATAGGTGATGGAGACCACTGCCTCTTCAATAGGACTGAGCTGGAAATGGAGCAACAGGAGCCAGCCAGCGAGGTACTTTCAATATAATTATTGCAAAATGTACAGGTGTGCGATATTGTAATCTTTACCCATTTCTATTGCATGTCAATTGTGCTATCCTGCTCTTTAAAAATTAGGAGGTAGAACGAGAACTTTAAAGGACACCCGAGGTGAGAGACAAAACTTACCTGGGGCTCCTTCCTGCGCCCCCGGCCCCCCTCCCTCGATGTTACAGCAGCAAAAAAAGTGAGCACATCTGTCTATATAAACAGGAGGAAGGGGAGCAAATCTGGCTATATAAATAGAAGGAGGGAGGCAAATGTGGCTATATATACTGTATATAGGAGGAAGGGGGGGGGGGTCACATTTGGCTATATAAAAAGGGCATATCTGTCTATCTATGGAGGCACATGTGGCTATCTAAACAGCATTTAGCCATCTGTCTCCACCCCTAACCATGTCCATTTTGTCCCCGGGCGCTGAAAACCATAACTACGCCTCTGGAAGCTGCAATATTTATTTCCTTTTAAAGGAATACTGTAGGGGGTCGGGGGAAAATGAGTTGAACTTACCCGGGGCTTCTAATGGTCCCCCGCAGGCATCCTGTGCCCGTGCAGCCACTCACCGATGCTCTGGCCCCGTCTCCAGTTCACTTCTGGAATTTCAGACTTTAAAGTCTGAAAACCACTGCACCTGGGTTGCCGTGTCCTCGCTTCCCCTGATGTCACCAGGAGCGCATAGCGCAGGCACAGACCATACTGGGCTTGTGCTATACACTCCTGGTGACATCAGTGGGAGCGATGACACGGCAACGCAGGAGCAGTAGTTTTCAGACTTTAAAGTCTGAAATTCCAGAAGTGAACTGGAGGCGGGGCCGGAGCATTGGGGAGTGGCTGCACAGGCACAGGATGTCTGCGGGGGGGGGGGGGGGGGGGGACCATTAGACGCTCCGGGTAAGTTCAACTCATTTTCCCCCGACCCCCCTACAGTATTCCTTTAAGCAATACCAGTTGCCTGGCTATTCTGCTGATCCTTTGCCTCTAATACTTTTAGGCTGGGTTCACAGTTGTCAGTTGCATTACACACGCCTAAAAATGTGTGTAAACTACAATGGAGACTGGACAAAGCCTGCTTGCAGCGAGTTAGAATAAAGCAATCAGTTACTGTGAACAGGCCCATAGAATTGTATGGGCAGGAAGGTGACAAGCAGAATTACTCTGCAAAGCAACTGATCACTGTGATCAGGGCCTTAGCCATAGACCCTGAACAAGCATGCAGCAGATCAGGTGTTTCTGACATTCTTGTCAGATCTGACAAGATTAGCTGTATGCTTGTTTCTGGTGTTATTCAGACATTACTGCAGCCAAATAGATCAGCAGGGATGCCAGGGAACTGGTATTTTTTTTAACAGGAAATAAATACGGCAGCCTCCATATTCTTCTCACTTCAGTTGTCCTTTAAAGCGGACCTTAACTCAGAACTTCCTCTCCGCTCTAAAAGATACACAACAGCATAATATTTTTTTAAGAAAAACATTTCTTTGTTACAGCTGATACAAATCCTGCAATAAATCTGCAGTGTGTCCCCTTCCTGCTTTCATGGAAGCAGACATATTATTAATATCCTGTGTTTACAAATTAGCTGCTCTCCTGAGGCAGCCAGCTGACACAGCTGAGAGATTAAATTACAGCTGTGATAAGTCACAGATGAGGGGGCATTACACAGGCTAAACTCTCTAAATACATACAGGGTGCATTTCTCTATGGTTTCCTTTTGTCCTGTGCAAGAGTTCAGCTCCACTTTAAAGGGAACCAGAGACGAAGGCTAGATGAAAAATAAAAAAAAAAGATGTTATACATACCTGGGGCTTCCTCCAGCTCCATAAGCCTGGATCGCTCCCACGCCGCCGTCCTCCGCTGCCTCTGTCCGCCGGTACCGGGTCCCGTTACTTCCGCCAGACACGACCAGTTGTACGGAGAGAGCTAACTGCGCTTGCGTCGGCTGGCCAAAAATACAGGACCCGGTACTGGCGGACAGAGGAAGCGGAGGACGGCGGCGTGGGAGCGATCCAGGCTTATGTGGCTGGAGGAAGCCCCAGGTATGTATAAATTTAGTATTATCTCATCTCTGGTCCTCTTTAAAGGAGAAACAAAAAAGAAAACCAAAAGGACATGTCTAATGGAGACCATTAAGGAACGATCTAGATTCTCGCAATAAACAAACGAGGCGTCTTCTCCGCAGGAGTAACTTGTCATTCAAACGCAGGCCTTTTAAGTACACAAAAGGGGGAATATTTGTATAGAGAGTGATAGAAAGCGCCGGTGTTCCGACGTGATAACCTACACGTCGAATTTGCCTACATCCACTATCAAACGTATACCAGGAGGGTTAGGGGTTAGGGTTGGGGGAGGGGAAGGGATAGTAAAAGTCTATGGGATGTAGGTTAGTTCGACGTGTAGGATAAAGTGTTGGAGCACCGGTCACGCTCGGCTTAGTGGCTGGCCTTGTGGAAGGGGGGCATTTCCTGCCCGCCTATAGAGAGTCACAGGGAGGAATGCAGGCGTGTGAGTGAGGACTTAATGCACCATTGTGGCTTCTACACGGGTTTCCTGATCTAACATTACCGACACAATGCAATTTATGTAACACTCCCTACACTGAGGAGCAATGAGGCCTTTCTGCGAGTCACAGGAGCACCACCGCCATAGCTACAGACCTCGGGATCCCGATGTGGAATTTGGACCCGCCCCCCCTACATTAAATAATGCCCCCACCCCAGTATGGTAGCAAGATGTGCCCCACTCCTTCACCCCACCCCCGCAGCCAGGTATTGGTGCACTAGTATAGGTAGCCAGTAATAGGTGCCCCCAGTATAGGTAGCCAGGAATAGGTGCATACAGTATAGATAGCCAGGAATAGGTGCCCCAGTATAGATAGCCAGGAATAGGTGCCCCAGTATAGGTAGCCAGGAATAGGTGCATACAGTATAGATAGCCAGGAATAGGTGCCCCAGTATAGATAGCCAGTAATAGGTGCCCCAGTATAGGTAGCCAGGAATAGGTGCATCCAGTATAGATAGCCAGGAATAGGTGCCCCATTATAGATAGCCAGTAATAGGTGCCCCCAGTATAGGTAGCCAGGAATAGGTGCATCCAGTATAAATAGCCAGATGTAGGTGTCCCCAGTATAGGTAGCCAGCTATAGGTGCTCCCAGTATAGGTAGCCAGCTATAGGTGCCCCCAGTATAGGTAGCCAGGAATAGGTGCATCCAGTATAGATAGCCAGATGTAGATGCCCCCAGTATAGGTAGCCAGCTATAGGTGCCCGCAGTAGAGGTAGCCAGCTATAGGTGCCCCCAGTATAGGTAGCCAGCTATAGGTGCCCGCAGTAGAGGTAGCCAGCTATAGATGCCCCCAGTAGAGGTAGCCAGCTATAGGTGCCCCCAGTAGAGGTAGCCAGCTATAGGTGCCCCCAGTAGAGGTAGCCAGCTATAGGTGCCCCCAGTAGAGGTAGCCAGCTATAGGTGCCCCCAGTATAGGTAGCCAGGAATAGGTGCCCCAGTATAGGTAGCCAGGAATAGGTGCATCCAGTGTAGATAGCCAGATGTAGATGCCCCCAGTATAGGTAGCCAGCTATAGGTGCCCGCAGTAGAGGTAGCCAGCTATAGGTGCCCCCAGTAGAGGTAGCCAGCTATAGGTGCCCCCAGTAGAGGTAGCCAGCTATAGGTGCCCCCAGTAGAGGTAGCCAGCTATAGGTGCCCCCAGTATAGGTAGCCAGGAATAGGTGCCCCAGTACAGGTAGCCAGCTATAGGTGCCCCCAGTATAGGTAGCCAGCTATAGGTGCCCCCAGTATAGGTAGCCAGGAATAGGTGCATCCAGTATAGATAGCCAGATGTAGATGCCCCCAGTATAGGTAGCCAGCTATAGGTGCCCGCAGTAGAGGTAGCCAGCTATAGGTGCCCGCAGTAGAGGTAGCCAGCTATAGGTGCCCCCAGTAGAGGTAGCCAGCTATAGGTGCCCCCCAGTAGAGGTAGCCAGCTATAGGTGCCCCCAGTAGAGGTAGCCAGCTATAGGTGCCCCCAGTAGAGGTAGCCAGCTATAGGTGCCCCCAGTATAGGTAGCCAGGAATAGGTGCCCCAGTACAGGTAGCCAGCTATAGGTGCCCCCAGTATAGGTAGCCAGCTATAGGTTCCCCAGTACAGGTAGCCAGGTTTAGGTGCCCCCAGTATTGGTAGTCAGGTATAGGCACCCCCAGTATAGGTAACCATCTATAGGTGCCCCCAGTATAGGTAGCCATCTATAGGTGCCCCCAGTATAGGTAGCCAGCTATAGGTGCTCCCAGTATAGATAGCCAGGTATAGGTGCCCCCAGTATAAGTAGCCAGGAATAGGCAGTGGGGGGCGCATCGGCGGGGGGGGGTAATCAGATACTTGGTTGGGTTCCATGTGACACATACTTACTCCTTCCTGTTCCTGCGTTCCAACTTACAGTAACAGAGACAGGAAGTAGGTAGTACATGCAGCGCTGAATCCTGGCAATGTGAGTATCTGATTGCCCCCTCAGCCGTTGCTCGTGCGTCCTCTGCTGCGCCCCCTTCCCCCACGTGGCACCAGGGCCCCAGTCGCACAGATGACCGCTGTGACCATGACACCTACACCACTGGGGAGCGCAATGTGCGGCTTCCACGCCATCTCATCATCTGCAACTACCATCACTGCTAACAAGAAATAGTCATTTCCGACCATCCTGTGCCCTCCTGCTAAATGGAGGTGGTAAAACTGGTCAATGATTGGCCAATCAAAATTGTAAATGTGTACCAGGCTGTAAGTTCGTTTCCAGTTATCCCTAGAAAAAGCTAAGCCTTGCAGAATAAAATCAGCGCACGTCTTGCTTTGAGAACATAATTACGGCGCCCAGAACAAAGGGCCATTCAGTCCGTGTGAAAGTGGATGACAATCAATAACCTTCCAAAATACGCTCGCTATTGCTCTTGTACGGACGCCTGAAAGCAGATACACCGGCTGGTCCTGTGTAAACCGAGACCGACTTCCGCATGATGTTTGTACAGCGCGCAAAACGCCGCAAAGGAAAACGTGTGCCTATCATTTAATGAAAACAGGGAGCGATTTAATAATATCAAGAGAAAAGACACGATAAGCTGGACGTATCTGCAACACGATTGCTGAGTTCAGTTTAAAGAGGAACTGTAGTTAAAATAACACAATGAATAAAATTGCTTATTGTTTACAATATCCATTTATAGGTTATTTAGTCAGTCAGTGTTGGCCTATTGTAAAATCTTTCCTCTCTCGGATTTACATTCTAAAATGTATCACTGGTGGCGCCATCTTTAGTTCTGCCAGGTGATCTGTATGGAATGTTTGTTACTGACAGTTCTATGCACAGAGGGAGATAGGGCCCTTTTCCACTAGCTGCGTTTTTGCCAAAAACGCAAAACGCATGCGTTTGCTTATTCTAAAGTGCAGCCTGTTTAAAATAATAATCTTGGGTGGTCTTTTCCACTGCTGCGTTCCGATTTTTTAAAAAAACGCAAACGCATGTCTGTGCGATTATTATGCGTTTTGCGTTTCAATGTAAAGTATAGGAATGCATGAAAAACGCATGAAATATGCATGAAAAATGCATAGAAATGCGTTTGCTATTGATTGAACCACTAGTATCTATTTTTAAACACTTGCCAATGAGAAAAACGGAACCGCAAACGCATAAAAAATGCGCAAAAAACGCACATCAAAAATAGGTCAAAAACGTTTTGCAGTGGAAAAGGACCCATACTGGTTGCTTGGCAGTTGGAAAAAGCAGTTTTTTCCCACAATGCAATGAGCTTTGCAGACAGGAAACGGTCAGGACCATGGTCATGACATCACACTGTGGGAGGGTTTTCACCACAATATGACTCACACAGACCCCCCTGATGATCTATTTGAGAAAAGGTAAAGATTTCTCCTGGATGAGAGACACACAGTCTCTCCTTGCAGCGTCGTGACCCAGAGGTCACAAAAGTGAAAGTGGGCCAGTGCGGCCCACGGGAGCAGCGGTTTTTCGGCTACCTGATCCACTCAGCCCCGCGGATCAGGTAGCCTACTTTTTTTTTCCATTTTTGAGCCCACCTCGGGCTCTCTTTAAGGTTGCTTTAAATATGTCATTTCATGGATGAAGATAGGGTGTCAGAATGTGGGCTGGGACCCACTGGGGCGATTTTGGCAGCGTTTTGGGATTGCCGACACTCACCAGCAATTCCCAAAAATGCTTTGCCAATGAAAGTGAGTGATGGGGAACCCACTAATGCAATTATGATTACGGGTAATCGCAATCCCAGGACATGCAGCAATTTGAGCGTGTTTACGTTCAATGCTAAGTATAGAAGCGCTGCAAAATCGGTTTCCTTTTTTTTTAAGTTTCTTTTTATTTCAATTTGTGGACATACAATTATATTTAACCCCAAAAACAGTCACCAAAAACAGTCGGGGATAACCAGAAAAACAAACAAACAGAGAACCATTCAGAAGAAGCTTACAATGTGCATAACATATACATCATCTGCAATGTATAAAATATACTCAGCATCTAGATGATAATATTTTGCATCTTACTGGTATTCCTTCTTTTTTACTCAAAATCATATATACAATTGTACATCCCTCCTCTCTCCCCCACCTCCTCCCCCCAGTGATATTCATGAGACAATAAAACCCACTAGACTCTTTATAGCCCCCTATATATTTTTTACTTATTTTTTTAATTTTGTATACACTCATTTAATGGGCGCTATGCAAAGTATTTAGTGTTGTACCCATATAGAGAGAACCTGGTAAGCCTTATCATTTACTCAGTGGCATAGCTAAGGAGCTGTGGGCCCCGATGCAAGTTTTACACTGGGGCCCCCCAAACACTCTATACCTAACAACTGATATGGTGCACCTTAACCTGCCAATGGCAACTACAGAGTCAGAGGTGCAAGAAGGGGGTGGGGAACAGCTTGTTACTGATTACCACTATTCAAAGTATCTATAGAAGTGATCATTATGAGCACAGGAGCAATAGAGAGCTAACACTGAAGTTGAGGGAGGGCCCTTCAGGGCCCCTTTGGCCCAAGGGCCCCAATGCGGTCGCAACCTCTGCAACCCCTGTTGCTACGCCCTTGCATTTACTCTGAAGACAGTGTGTCATGGCTTTTAGTCCATATACCCCAAACCTTCTGGAATTTAGCAGCACATCCCCTGGCTATATATGGCGCTTTATATAAGTGCAATGATGAATGGATTAGATTTTTCCAGTATGCGTTTGTTGGGGGATCATGCTGTTTCCATTGCAGTAAAATGCATTTCCTGTAGTAAAATAATAATAAACCTAGTAACGCTCTCTGTGCTCTAAGCTGACACTTCCCAGAGAAGACCCTTATTTTAGTTAATCGAGAAATGTATGCACATACTTCCTCCTATTGTGATGCTATTGTGATTTGCGGATTCCTCACCACATCTCCAGCACTTGGCATGGTCCGAAGGCTGACATTTTGCGAGCTTAGTAGGTGTCATATAAGCCCTGTGAATTACTGTAATTTTTGGACTATAAGACTCACTGTTTCTCCCCTAAAAGGGCGGAAAAAGTCGCTGCATCTTATAGTCCTAATGCAGGGAGTCCCTGACGTGTGAACGCCCGCCAATACGAACCTTCAACCCGCTGCAATGCCAGGTATTCCCTTTACTGTGTCCATGCAGAGGAGGACACAGGGGATCAAGCGGAGGACACAGGGACACAAAGGGGCATAGAGGAGGACACAAGGGGGACCCAAAGGGGCATGGAGGAGGACACAAAGAGGACAGAGGCGAACACAAGGGGGACAGAGGCGGACACATAAGGGACAGAGAAGGACACAGGGGGACACAAGAGGTACAAAGGGGGCCGCATAATCCACAAGATGCCCCTTCACCATGGATGCACCAGGTTTAGTATATATTTTTTCCCCTGGTTTTTGTCCTCTAAACCCTAGGTGCGTCTTATGGTCAGGAGCGTCTTCTAGTCCGAAAAATACGGTATTTTAAATTGAATTAATTTGTCTTTTGAGGCAATTAAATATTCAAATGGTTTTATGAGAGCATTTTCCCAGTCTTCATCGTCAATGGTAGGAATTATGGCAGAACATGGTTGTTTATAGACAGTAGAGTGGCGTACGAGAGAGAACGGCGCCGGAGACTTGGGCGCAGGACACAGCCAGTATATGACTGATCCTGCTGCCGCACAAGTCCGGGCCGTGTTAATTACTATTCCCCCTCCAGGCCGACATGGATAGTGGGGGAATGAAATAATTCAGGTTCCAGCAATTGCTGGAAGCCGAATTATTGTTTTAAAAGCAACTTCAGGTCCGTCTTCTGACGGCGCTGAAGTTACTCCCTGTGCCTGCGATAGCCGTAGTTCCTATTACGGCCTATGGTGGCGCCGGCTGCGCCCAACTCTCCTGCGCTGCTGCGCCTAAGTCTCCAGCGCTGGATTTACCGTGTTCGGTAGAGTGGGGTGCTGTGAGTAGCAAAATGGCTTTTCAAAGTCATTTTGCAACCCTGTGGGGGGGCCGAGCGAATACAATTGAAATAAACTTTATAATAATCACTCACCAGGTGTCCAGCTTTCCGACTTCCGTCAGTAGCCCCGCCCCCTAAAGGGAGAGGTGACAGCCTGGGGCTTCTCGGATTGGTCCTAGGGAAGCATCCATGACCTCTTCCTTTAGAGGCGGGGCTATGGATGGAAGCCATATGTCTGGCAAGTATAATAAAGTTTATTTTTTTTTTTTAAAAAGTGAATTGCTTATCAGAAGCGCTGTACAGTTTACTGTACAGCGCTTGTAAGCGTCAGGAATCACAAGCTCAATCGCCCTGGGAATCGCTGCTGCACACAGCTCTGAGGTGATTTTAAAGCGCTGCAGCGAATCCAGGGCTCAGGGATGGTCAATAAAATGCCAATAATTCCAAGTTGATGCAGTATGATGTAAATTTTGTATGACAATTTATGCAAATCACACCTGGGTTTAATCTGACTGGTCCATTTTCAAACTGCATACATTTGTATAAAAATTTGTATAATCCTGCATCAACTCGCCATTATTTACATCTCATTGACCATCTCACCTAGCTACTATATAGGCATGGTTGCAAATGTCATTCAGTGTAAATTCCGATTTACGGCAATGCCAATTTCCATTTTTCCAATTTTTCCCGACGTCCTATTTCTGAGAAGTATTTTATTTGCCATTTTTTGCATCAGAGAATGCAAAAAAATGACAAAAAAAAAATTGGAACATCGGAATTAGAAAAAAAAACACAAAAATCATTCATGTGATTGGTCTAAAATGACTGCGTTAATCTGATTTGTGCAGGAAAAACTCTGATTGGTCCAGTGCTTCCAAGTTCTGTGATTAGGCTAAAATTACAGAGTTGCGGTAAATTGGATTTCTAATTGGAGTTCCAATCACAAATGTAAATTTTCCATCGGAAATGCTGAAATTTCAATCCCGCGGAATCTGAATGAGCATATTTACTACTATAGGATGCGGGCGGGGCCAGTCCTGCTCTGTCTCCGCCACGCCAGGTGCCCGCAGCCCGACCACGCCATTATCTCGCAGATCCCGGAGTCGCTGTCTGAAGCCTTCTTTCCGCCTCGTGTTTTGGCGGGAGAAAAACCTTTCTGTGATTTTTAACTGACAACTGAAATAATCTTAAAAAATGCAAGACAGATAAATGGTCCTCTGGACGCACACATTCCGGGAATCTGTTTTCCATAATCTGTCGGGGAGAACCGCTCACGCTTTTATCACGCGAAACAATACAAGTCACATGAATCGTTTGTCGAGGAACGAACGTCAAGATAAAATGTGGGACAATGAGAAACAGCTGCGAAATCTGAATGGCAGGCCAGAAATGGATGTACAAATAAGTAAACAGGGGCCAGGTGGACATCTTGGCGCTCGAAGGGCGAGTTTTAAGTGATGTAAACCAACAGAAAAACGTATCGCTAAGCATCACACTTTCTTACTTTCAATGCGGATGGCAACGGCTGCATTTTGATTGACCTACTTGCTAGAGGCATATTGTATATTTGCTTAAAATAACATAAAATGTGTATCAATTACGATCAGTTTCCACATGACGTGATTTCTTCTGATTACCCGCAAACAAATTCAGATCCGAAATGACATTAAGGCCTAATGGAATCGATCGGCTGCTTCCAAATCTCCTCCCACTCTTCACTGACTGCATGAGCATGCCCTCCCTCAGTTTTGACTGGAGCCTTGCTGGGTCAGAAGAGGGTCTAACCACTTCAGCCATTTTTTTCACCTTATGCATCCGAGCAATTTTCACCTCCCATTCATTCGCCAATAACTTTATCACTACTTATCACAAGGAATTGATCTATATCTTGTTTTTCCACCACTAATTAGGCTTTCTTTGGGTGGCACATTTTGCTAAGAATTATTTTTTTCTAAATGCATTTTAACTACTTGAAGACCGCCTCACGCCAATGGGCGTGACCGCGGCGGCAGCCCCAGAACTGCCTAACGCCAATTGGCGTCAAGTCCTGGGGCTGCAGTTTCCCAGGGAACGGCCGCGGGCTTGCACGATCGTTCCCTGCCCGTTCACGGGCGGAGTTCCGTGAATAGCCTGCTAGCCGCCGATCGCGGCTAGCAGGCTGCTTGTAAACGTAAGGGGAAGAAATCCCCTTTGTTTACATGCGAACAGGGGGCTGCAGCGCTGTTCGAGATCGGCGATCCCCGGCCTCTGATTGGCCGGGGAGCGCCGGCCTCTCATAGGCTGATGGCTATGAGAGGAGGAACAGGACGGATCGCCGTCCTGTTCCAATGCAGGCATCGGAGGGGAGGAGGGAAGGGGAGGGAGGGAGGGAGGAAGGGGAGAGGAACAGCCTCGATGAGGCTTGAAAAAAAAAAAAAAGTGGCAGCAGCGATCGGACCCCTCTGGCTGCATGTCTCCTTAGGGACAAAAAAAGGAGGAGAGTCCGATCGCTGAGCACCTAAGCTGGGCTGTGCGTAAGGCTGAAAAGTCTGCACAGCCCAGCGCTGCAACAAAGGGCCTGGTCTTTAGGTGGGGTTACCACTGCGGACGTCAAGTGGTTAACAGGAATATTAAGAAAAATATGAAAAAAAAAATTTCTCAGTTTTCGGCCATTATAGCTTTAAAATAATACATATTTGCCCATTTGTCCTGGTTATTACACAATTTAAATTATGTCCCTATCACAATGCGCCAATATTTTATTTGGAAATTTGGGTGATTTTGTCCGCGATTTTTCCAACAACCCACGATTGTTTTGAATGACGAGCGATCATTTCTGCAATCTCGCGATGGGGGTAGAGGCGTGCGATTAGGTGAACAACGCTTTGAGATATGGGGATAACAACGTCCCAGGAGATTGGATCTTTACAGCTCCCAACGACTCCGCGCAAAGTGCCGCAATTGCGTGTTCCCGCGAGTAGGAAGACGAATCGGGGAACCTTGTTTTTCTGGAGACATTGCTGTGAGTGTTTCCCAATTGATCGTCAGGTAAGTAATCAGCTTTCAACCTTCAGAGCTGTCAGGTGTAAATATACCCAGATGAGTCCCTATTTTCCTAAAAATAACTCAGACTTTCAGTGAAGTTTTCCAGCATTCAGTAATTGAGGACTCCTCTTCCTCGGGGATCCAAGCGTAAGTTTGGCCGCAGTTTTCACAGGGAGTGTATTCGCCTGAAAGGCCCCATTCATTGCACATCGCAGTGACAGCTTACAGTGAAATCAGAGTTTTATTTTAAATAGTTTCATGAAACTCACAGAATCCCCACAGGATTGCGGGAGAGGGAAATGTATATTTGTGTTAAGTCCGGCGGTTTTGGAAACTTGCAGAGGGAGTGGACGAGACATAGGCCTTAACAGCAGAATATTAACACGATTTCAGCATCTGGCCCTATTTCACAATACAGCTTGGTACATAAAGAGGCCCTGTAGTGACATAGTGCTGTAAGTTATTCAGGATACCCACTTTTACGGTAATTTTCCTGGTTTCAGCATCAGAAACACTTCCGATAGCTATATATTGCTGGATATTGGTATGTAGCCCCACCCACCAAGTGATGCTTTACCTAGGCTATTTAACTATTTTGGGAGACCAGGTATTATTTTCTACTAGCTTTAGAAATTGCAGTAAACAAACATTTCGCAATGAAGCACCTGCCAGCATTGAAGGGACTCCGAGCACCTCTCATGGGCATGCCTTTAAGCCAGATGACTTCCAACAAAGTCGTGCTATGACCCCCTCTGGAGGATCCTCTTGCAATGGCCATGCATGTCACTTCCTCTTCCTGCTTCATTCAGTGATGCACTTCTTTAACAGAGGAGCTGTTAGGTATAAGGTCTCAGAGAAAATAAACACATATATCAGTAGCTAAAGATTGGCTGTACTTACATTACATATGCATTTCACTGTCCACGTTTGTACTTCACAGAATTTTTATATAGTATATGCAGAGATTGATGCTCCTGACAGCTCATGGCAGGTTCCATGTTTTTCTGTCTTCTATGAAGCCAATTGTGTCGTCATGTCCTGCCTGCTTCCTGATCACAGAAAAGCTCGTACTGAATAACACAGTGTGCAGTGAATATTAATGAGCCATGTGGCTAGGAACAATAGCTGACTCCTGCAGTGTACTCTGCCCAGAGATTTATCAGTGCTACGCACTGGACTGATTACAAGCCGAGGGGAGAGCCCCAGAATGCTTTGCAGTATGGTATGCGGCTTGCGTCTTCTTAAGAATAACAGCTTTGCTGATAAGCACACATCAAAGGTAAGATAGATTTTTATCTTCACTAATGCCTTTTTGGCTTCCTTCTAAACTGTTTAACACAGGAGAATAGAGGTTTAATTTAGCGTCTGCAGCCTGACAGTTACAGAAGTCTGGGGTGACCCGGAAGTTACCGTATAACATAGCCAAGAATGCAGCCGCGATTTTTAAATTGAAATCGAACGAAAACTATTTAGTGTAGAACGGCATTCAGGCATCAAATGAAAGAGGTGAGCACAAGCTACAGAATGGCATGCATCTTTAAAGCGGAACTGTAGATATAAAATAAACACATTGTTTCACTTACCTGGGGCTTCCCAAAGCCCCCAGCAGCCGTCCTGTCCCGTGCCGCTCCTCAACGAGTTTCTGTTCCCCCGCTGCTGCTCAGTCCCGTACCTCGACTTGTAAGTCGATACCAGCGCGGCTCCAGCCAAGCGTATCCTTTCTTCGCATTCCCCTCTGCAATAGCGGGGAACGCGCAGAAAGGATATGTGTGGCCAGAGCCGCGCAGGCGCAGTGGCGAAACCGAAAGTAGCTGGCGGCGGGAGAACGGAGGCTCGTTGAGGAGCGGCGCGGGACAGGACAGCTGCTGGGGGCTTGGGGAAGCCCCAGGTAAGTGAAACAATGTGTTTATTTTATATCTACAGTTCCACTTTAAAGGGGAACTTCAGCCTAAACAAACATACTGTCATTAAGTTACATTAGTTATGTTTATTAGAATAGATAGGTAATATAATCTCTTACCCACCCCGTTTTAAAAGAACAGGCAAATGTTTGTGATTCATGGGGGCTGCCATCTTTGTCATGGGGGCAGCCATCTTTTGGTTGAAAGGAGGTGAAAGGGAGCATAAGACACAGTTCCAACTGTCCTGTGTCCTGATAACCCCTCCCAGCTGCATGCGCTAGGCTTCAAATGTCAAATTCAAAATGTAAAAAAAAAAAAAAAATTGCACCAGAACAGCAGAACGAGAACAACAACATCAGAAATCCCATCATGCTTTGCACAGCATTAGGGGAAATATGCCCGGGCAGTTTTTTTTTCTGTGCAGCTAAAAATGAGGCTTGTATATGAGAAAAAAAGTTCTGATGCTGTAAAACAGTTAAAGAAACACCAGGCCTTTCCAGTGCTGCTGAGTCCATTTTTAGTCTGGAGGTTCAATTTAAGCACTGTGCAGTACTGATCGGAAGTACCCATGAGAGGTTCTTGGAGTTCCTTCCTGAACATGGACTTAATAATTTTCAAATAGATATTGTAGGAAAATAAGCAATTTCATTCATTTTGTTATTTTCATTAAAGTTACTCAGGCCGGTTTTACACTTCAAATGAGCATTTGTGGTGCAATGCCCTGCCCCTGTGCACCGTAACGCAACGCACCACATACCTAACAATAGAGGGCGCCGACAGGGTCATATGCATAGTGCCAATCTGAAGCCAAAATACAACATTAGTAGCCAAGAAAAGAGTCTCCATATTGTTTTCCGTTAACGGAAGAGTTATATAAAACTTCAGTTGTTATCTGTGCAAGAATGTTTTTCTGAGCTCTTCCACCAACTTGGTTGAATACAGTCCTGTTTTCTGAAGCCCTCAAAGAGACAATGAAGCGAAAAAAATATATGATATAATGAATTGGTTGTGTACTATGAATAATTACTAGAAGATTAGCAGCAAAGAAAATATTCTCATATTTTTATTTTCAGGAATATAGTGTGTTTTCTAACATTGCATCATTCTATAATATGTGCAGATTACACAACACTCTGCATTCAAAATGATTCTTACAGAGCAGTCTGTGAACTAATGACCTCTCCTCTGGCAGAGGAAAAGAAAACTGTTCACTTAGGGCCTGTTTCCACTACACGCAGATTCTGCATGCAGAAAACTGACTCCAATTAATGTCTATGAGCCTGTTTCCACTGAACGCGATTTTTCTGATGCAGATTTGCCAAAGACATTCATTGGAGTCAGTTTTCTGCATGCAGAATCTGCGTGTAGTGGAAACAGGCCCTTACAGTTGAGATAATAAAAGTTAGAAGACTTTGAAAGTCATAGAGATTAATGGCTTTTTTGCATAGAGATAACAACTGGAGTTTCTTAACTCTTCCTGTACTGGAAACAATTACACTGATGTATTTGATCTTAAGGTTTTATTCCTTAGCTGTGCTACACATACAAATCATAATATCATAATTTTTTTTCACTTCAGTGTCTCTTTAAACAACCAAGAAACAGTGAGAGACACCTTTAGATAAGGTTTTATTGCAGGAAAGTTAAAAGTGTCATTTATTCCTGCTTTGTTTTATAGCTTAACTACTTTCACCTTTTGGACGTATACGCTACGTTCAAAAGGCTGCTGCTCCCAGGGCCGATCGCGCTACGCTGCCCATTAGCAAGGAGATCAATGAATGGGAACACATTGATCTAAGTCCTTGTTAGAAAGACCGACGGCTTCTATTAGAAGCTGCAATCTTTCTTACGTTTCACATCCTCCCTATACTTCCTGTAAGCGAGAGCACTCGCTTACAGGAAGAAAAAAAAAATTGACTGAAGTCATCTTGTGGCCAAATAAGAAAACTACATCTACATACATTTTTTGTAATAAATTCACAAACCATTACATTTACAATTAACTGTTTACCTCCCACACTACAAAAAATATCCAAATAACATTTTTAACAAAAAAAAAAAAAAAAATTAAAAAAAATTACAATTTAAAAAACAAAACAAAAACATAAATAGTTACCTAAGGGTCTGAAGTTTTTAATATGCATGTCAAGAGGGTATATTACTTATATTTTTTCAATTAAAAGCTTGTTAATAGTGATGGACGCAAAACTGAAAAAAATGCACCTTTATTTCCAAATAAAATATTGGCGGCATACATTGTTATAGGGACATAATGTAAATGGTGTAATAACCAGGACAAATGGGCAAATCAAATACGTGGGTTTTAGTTATGGTAGCATGTATTATTTTAAAGCTATACTGGCCGAAAACTGAGAAATAATTAATTTTTTCCATTTTTTCCTTAAGATTCCCCTTAAAATTAATTTAGAAAAAATAATTCTTAGCAAAATGTACCACCCAAAGAAAGCCTAATTGGTGGCGGAAAAAACAAGATATAGATCAATTCATTGTGATATGTGATAAGTAGTGATAAAGTGATTGGCAAATGAATGAGGTGATAATTGCTCGGATGCATAAAGTGAAAAGCGATTGAAGGCTGAACTGGTTAAAATACAGTGTATGGTTTTAAAACTGCAACTGTGACAGAATGATGCAATGTTATTAAAAAAGCAATATAATTAAAAATAAAAATAGGAAACTCTTTTCCTTGCTACTAATGTTCTATTTATTATCTGTACTACACATACAATCCATTATATCAGTAAGTCATGACAAATGGTCTCTTTAGTCAGCAACCAAGTCAATGATAGTTTGTGGATTTCCCCTTTAAACCAAACCACATAAAGCTCCATAGAGAATGATGGAGGGAGCTATTTCTGTGCATTAGGAAGTGACTGGGGGCTTTCCGCCTCTTTGATGGACACGGCATCATTATCTCTTATGGGAACAGCTTCCTTCCTGTATGTCGGCGTTAAACCCATCAAACTCAAACTCATGTTTTGGCTCAGGAGACAAAGAAGAAGACATTTAGCCTTTTATTACATCTTCTCATCACTCTCCCCCCAAACTCAAATTGACCAGTGCATCAGAATTTAAAGGAAACCCCTGAAAAAAAATTGCCCCAAATGGTTACTTATCTAGTGAGAGGGAAGCCCCTCCCTCCCATGGGTACTCCCCTAGGGAGAGGGAAGCCCCTCCCTCCCATGGGTACTCCCCTAGGGAGAGGGAAGCACCTCCCTCCCATGGGTACTCCCCTAGGGAGAGGGAAGCCCCTCCCTCCCATGGGTACTTCCCTAAAGAGAGGGAAGCCCCTCCTTCTTTCCTTTGCTGGGCCGCTCCAGCGCAGTGTATCAAGCTGTGGGAGGAGACAGCATTTGCAGGATTATGCAAATATATTCAGTTGAAAATGGACTGTGGATGATCCCATTGGCCTTTGCTACTTTCGCATCAGAGATTTCCAATTTTGAGTTGAAATCTGAAGTTCTCAGAATACCAGCATCCAATTTCCAAAAGTTACACAAAATTACATTGGTGTAATACCCAAATGTTTTATTTGGCAACAGGTGGCAACATCTTTTGTCCTGTCAGAGGCAGCTCTGCCAAATGTTTGTTCACTGAGAGTTCCAAAATCAGTGAAAATAATGTCAGGCCTCTAAGAATGCTCTGGGAGGAGAATTCATGCATAGCTAAACAGCCTAGGCTAAGCATCACTGGACAAGCCAGGGCTTTTTGGCTCCCGCCGCTCGCCGTGTAGCGGCAAAGCTTGGCACGGCTATATCAGTATTGCTATAGTCCGCACACGGGTAATTCTGGGATCCAGAGATTGCCGGACTCCGAATAACTTCTCCCTCCAAGCTGCGATGGCTCAGAGGGGGAATAGTTTTTAACACCCCTCCCCCCCCCCCCCGAATTTGTGCGGCAAAGTGCTAAGTATGCTCCAGGGGCGTAACTAGAACTCACTGGGCCCCCCTGCAAAACTTTACATGGGGTCCTCTTCCCCTGCACACTTCATAGGTACTGTCTACAAGTCTTTGTCTACAAAACTTTGTATGGTTCGTTATCAGTGACTGAGCAGATGCAGTCATTAGAACAATTGTGCACAGAGCAGAACGTTTTTTTCTCTCCTTGCCGTGAGTTGTCAGCCTCTCAGGACAGGGCCCCCTCTGGCTTCTGGGCCCCCCTGCGGCTGCATCCCTTGCAGGGTCTATTGTTACGCCCCTGGTATGCTCACAGGGAGGGTGGGGCTAAATACCGATATACAGAAATATATAGACATAGGAGGCGTCTCTAATGCTGAAACCAGAAAAAATTACTATAAAAATGGGTATTCTGTAGTGATGAGCAGAAATTACGCCTGTGCGTAACTACGCATCATCATTTGCATTTACGCATTGTAATGCGAAATTTCGTAAGTGATTGTAAACATTCGTAATTACGGGTAAATTTACGTGTAATTTACAGTAAATAGCAAAGTCCCCATACAGAATATTGCTACTAAAATTGAATTATGAATTAAAAAATTGCTACATATGTTAAGGAGAATAGTGGGTACGAGTTAAAAAAAATAATTTTTCAAAAAGACCTTGTAGTTTGAGAAAATACATTTTAAGACTATAAAGAAAAATGTTTTTTAAACTGATTTTTTGAGTTTACAAACCAATTTTCTTTGCATATTTAAAAACCATGTTCTCAAAAGGTCTTTTTCAAAAACATTTTTTTGACTTGTACACATTACTTCTCATATGTAGCAATTTTGGTAGCAATAGTATGCATGGGGTTACGAATGCTTATACAAAATCAATTCAATTAACAATTCGTAATTACGTATAGGCGCAATCATAATTAGCTGATTACGCTCATCACTAGTATTCTGAATAATTTACTGCATTACATTTCACTACAAGGCCTCTTTAAAGGATTTTTTATTAAGAATAAAATGCATTAAAAATATAAAATACATTTCTTATACACACAATCAGAATAAAATGACCCAAAAATTTACTTTAAAAACTAATCTGAATGACTGTCTGTAAAAGACATAAGAGGAAAAAAAAAAAGTAATATTCTGTAACAAAAATCAATAAATAAAATTCACTAGAGTCTGTTGCAGTTTCCCTTTAAGCCATTGTTGCACAAGTCCTTACAAACAAATCTGATTATTATTATTGCTGGGAGCATAAAATTCCCATCTCTGAAAATCTGCTGTTATTTTTTCCGACCGTTAAACATTGCATAAGTTGTATATCGCCGCAGTGTTTAATAACTCCCTGTAGAAAGAGTGATTTTACAGAAAGGCCGTCCTGTCTGCAGCTGCACAAGAGTTTGGATCGCTGCGCAGAAACATCAACAAATACCAAATGCCAAGACGCTTTTAAAGTGGGATTTGTGGATTACAGTTGGGGCTGGAAGGTCACTCTGCAGTACTGCGATGGGGACTGCAATCGCTCCTATATGGGCCACATGTGAGGTATGAGGGGCCGTTTACTATCACAGGCAGTGGCGTAGCTAAGGAGCTGTGGGCCCCGATGCAAGTTTTACATGGGGCCCCCCAAGCACTCTATACATAACAATTGATACGGCATGCCAAAACCTGCCAATGGCAACTACAGTGTCAGAGGTGCAAGTAGAGGCTGGGAAACAGTTTGTTAGTGATTACTACTATTCACAGCATCTATAGAAATGATTATTATGAGCACAGGACCAATAGAGAGGTAATAATGTAGATGAGGGAGAGCCCTTCGGGGCCCCTCTGGCCCAAGGGCCCCGATGCGGTCGCTACCTCTGCACCCCCTATTGCTACGCCCCTGATCACAGGCAAAGTCTACCCCATCATCCTTGCATATGTCATGTGTACATAGAGAAGTGGGGTAATGCCAAGGTGCTTTTAAAGTAGGATTTGTGGATTACAGTTGGGTCTAGAAGGTCATTTTTGCAGTACTGCGATGGAGACTGAAATTGCGCCTACATAGGCCACGTGAGGTATGAGGGACCATTTACTTTCACAGGCAAAATCTCCCTCATTATCCCTGAAAATGTCATGAGTATATAGAGAGGTGGGGGAACGCCAAGGGGCTTCTGGCATGGCATACTCAGAGAAAGTCCCTCCTCCTCTGCTTAAAGGTTAGTGTAGGATCAACACCATAACATGGTTTCATCTACGCAACCATGGTGTTTTTGCCTCCAGCCAGTAGGAGTCACTGTTACATTACCTAAACTGTAATGTATGTCAAGATTCCTTCTAGCTCTTGTGATATTTTCCATTCTTAGCAGGTATTATACAGAACTGGATCAGAACTGTACAAAAAGGTGTGGTTCTGATCCAGTTCTTTATAATGCCTGAAGAAGAAACTTAACATTTCTAAAGCTTGCAGTAAGCGATGCACAGATAGTCATTTAAGGTATTATTTAAGTCAACAATTTGTTGGATGGATGTCTGCATAAGACCCAATTGGCGCCTGCAGCGCCAATGTATAGATTGTAAAGCTAGCAAGATTTTGTTTTATTAAAAGAGGCGTAGTGGTTAGCACTCTCGCCTTGCAGAGCTGGGACCCTGGTTCAAATTCCAGCCAGATCACTGGCGCGAGTTTCCTCTGGGCACTCCGTTTCCTCCCACAACCCAAAAACATACAGATAAGTTAATTGGCTTCCACCTAAAATTGGCCCTAGACTACGCTACATACACTACGATACATACATAGATATACAGTATAACTATGGTAGGGATTACACTGTGAGCGCCTCTGAAGGACAGATAAGTGACAAGACTACATACTTTGTACAGCGCTGCGGAATATGTCGACGCTATATAAATAATAATAATGATAATACACGTGAGAGTTATATACTTTTTAAACAACCACCTTTTTGACATTTACAATCTTACAATCTTTTTTTTTCCCTGAAATCGCAGCAAACATGAACACGTGTGTGCTAAATCTAACAATTTCTTCAAATCTTCTATTGAACTGAAAAATTGGATTGGTCCAATTGAATCAGACAAAAATTGTAATGTATGTGGCCACCTTTACACAATATTCCACCCCTCCTTCCCGCAGGCCACACACAATTCAATAAAATAATGCAGGTTTACAGTCATTTGATAAAAAAAAAAGTTGTACAGAAAATTTGAAAGCCTTTTTTTTTGTTCAAGATATCTGATTAACTCCACCCCCTCCCCACCCCCTTTTTTCTTAATAAAAGAAAAGTAGTGGATTTTTCTGATTAATTTTTATAAAAATTAAATGGTGTAGAGCAGAGCTCCTCAACTCTGTCCTCAAGTACCACCAACAGTACATGTTTTTCAGGAAACCACAAACATCCACAGGTGGGGTAATTAGTGTCTGATTACCTACCTCTGTGGATTTCCACAAAACATGCACTGTTGGTGGGCCTTGAGGACAGGGTTGGGGAACACTGGTGTAGAGTGTCAGATTTATAGGCCCGAGCAATTTTTTTAAATCTTTTTTTTTTTTGTATTTCATAATTGGGGAAAGTTGTAGAAATCTGTGGAATACTTGGTGAGATTGAAGAACTGTTTTCCATATTTCTTCCTAAATACAGGAAGTGCTTTGGATGTCTTCTTAAAAATATATATTAAAAAATCAAGGCGTTATTGCTATCAACATTTTTGAAGCAAATCAGCTTGAAACCTTCCTCAGGGTAAATATATACTGTAGGTGGACAATTTTTTTCCAACTGTAACAGGGGCGTAAGTAGTAACTACAGGGGAGCAGCCCCCACGACTGCAGGGGAACCCAGAGATGTAAGGGGACCCAAAATGCTACATATATTGTTGTGGTTACACTTGTTATAGGTCTGAAGATTATGTTTTATGGCCCTTGCAAGATGGGTTGTGAGGGTGATCAGGGGTAGGCATGGCAAAGGGTGTGGACATTGGGGGGCCCATCAAAGTTTTCTTTGTTGGGGGGGGGGGGGGCACGTAATTTAAAACTATTCCACTGACCCTGCTACAACACTGAAACTCAAAAACAGATAGGATTTTTTCTTCTCTAAACAATTTTACTTTAAATCATAAAAATAACGAAATAATTAAAAAAAAGAGTGAAACAATAAGTTGAACCATTAGAATTGAAATTCTTGCGTTTGCTTGTTCCATGCAGATTCCAGTCATTTTTTTTTTTTGTTCACTGCAATACATTCAGGAAATAAAAGGAACTATTAGAAAGTGATGATCTCATCAATGTGGGTTATAAATAGCTCGCTCGCCCAGAACACATTCCTGACGTGCAGCGTTTGGACCCTCTTCCAGTGGGCGTGGCCTGCCTTTATTTATGACCATTTTTGGGTATACAACATGGCCGGTGAGTTCATGGTGTGGAAAGCGCGCTTGCCAAGTGTGACTTGTCTGCCCGACATGGGAAACCTCCAATTCAAACACTGGAAACATGAATCTGACATGATGAGCTAGGCCTTGGCAAGCCAGCCTCAAACCACATTACCTCTCTGATTCTGCTCTCATCTCCTCGCGCTTCTGTCTCCGGAGCTCTCTGCGACGCTCAAAGTCATCCATGGCGGCTGTGCGAGCTGGTCAGTCGGGGATCTGAAAGGAGAAATTAGGCGTTCTGTTAGGCAAACAAGCAAATCACATCTACAATGAGATCTGCACATAGACAGGGCCGGATTTAGGTTAAGGCCACTTAGGTTATGGCCTAGGGCACCACAGGAGCAAGGGCACCAAAGCAGCAGGCTAAACTGGTGCAGCATTTGCAAGCTTGCAAATGCTGTAATGCAGGGAGATCAGGTGAGTGCCTGACCATGTTACTAGAGGGAAAGGGGGAGGGGTCATCTGTCTACCTATACTGGGGGGAGTGGTCATCTGGCTACCTATACTGGAGGGAAGGGGGGAGGGGTCATCATGCTACCTATACTGAAGGGGGCAGCTGGTGACAATGACCTTGGGCGGTAATGAGTACAAATCCGGCCCTGCACACAGATAGAGGTCATAAAGATAAACTTACAAAACTATGTAAAGCAACATCAGCAAACAGGATAAGGCACAGTAATAACATCAATAATAATCATTTGTGTTGCAAAAATATTTAAAGCCCAATTCTAGGAACTTTATTTCTTACTCATTACCTCCTGCCTCCCCATCCGTGAATGAAAAATGGAACCCCTTCTCTGCTGAACCCTCCCATACTCGCAAGGCTCCACAACTTCAGGGATGGTGTCACTTCCCTCCGAGCGTACTGGGTTGATCCTTCCCGCTCTATCCACAGCTTCCTGTCCCCGGACACCGTCCCTCAGCGGCCAGCAGTCCAGGTGCCGATTGTGAGGTAGGCTAATCCCCACATTGTAAAAAGCCAACCATTTGTGCTTACCAGAACCCCTTTATCAAGTGAGTGATAGGTTAGTTCTTGATAAAGGGGTTCTGTAAGCCCCAAAACACTGACTTCTATTTGTAATATCTGTTTACAGCAGTCGCCTCTCAATCCATGTGCCTCCCCTCTTCCATGTGTGACATCCATGTACAGCAGCTCCTCCCATTCCATGTTTAGCCCCCTCTTCCATGTTTGACATCCATGTACAGCAGCCCCCTCCCACTCCATGTGCAGCCCTCTCTTCCATGTGTATCATCCATGTACTGCAGCCCCTCCCATTCCATGTGCAGCCCCCTCTTCCATGTGTATCATCCATGTACAGCAGACCCTCTCCCATTCCATGTGAAGCCCCCTCTTCCATGTGTAATATCCATGTACAGCAGCCCCCTCTCATTCCATGTGCAGCCCCCTCTTCCATGTGTAATATCCATGTACAGCAGCCCCCTCCCATTCCATTAACTTAGCTGTAGGGATAACAGTTGTGCCTGGATGAGTGTATCTGTGAATGCATTTGTTTGAACATTTGCTTGCGAGAGTGCGAAGGGTTAATAGATTTTCCCTCCCATTCCATGTGCAGCCCCCTCTTCCATGTGCATCATGCATGTACAGCAGCCCCCTCCCATTCCATGTGCAGCCCCCTCCTCCATGTGTAACATCAATGTACAGCAGCCCCCTCCCATTTCATGTGCAGCCCCCTCTTCCATGTGTAACATCCATGTACAGCAGCGCCCCTCGCATTTCATATGCAACCCCCTCTTCCATCTGTATAACTCATGTGCAGCCCCAGATTCATGCCAAGTTAAGACGTGTGCATTGTAAACAGAGGTTGAATTACTCGTTGCAACTGGATGGCCAAATTCCTTACCCTCACTCTGATACAGGGACCACATTTCTAACTCAGTTCTTGTGGCCATAACTGTTATGGGTGGGCGGAGCCATGGGGGAGGTCATGTTAGGATAACTATGGTTATCACTACAGGGGAAATGCGGGGAAACCATCAAAGCTTTTTTTGGGAGGGGGTGAGGGGTTGTGCTTTTTAATTTGTAACAACACTCATGTCAAGTCATCTGCACCTCAAGGTAAAATGACCCTACTTGGAGGTTGACATTTGACCCAAGGTCATCAACCACTGGAGGCGGAGCCTGTGCTTAGTAAGCATGTGTGCTGCTGCTGAGCGGAGAAAAAGTGCAAAGGACCCAAACGGACCTCCTCGCTAGTTCACCAAGGTGACACCTGACCAGACAGGCAGAATGGTTGATTAAATGTGATTTTCAGTTATCATTGTGTGATGTCTGGCCAGATGTGATCCCAGTTATACATCCAGGCATCGCTAGCAACAAGAGAGACAGAGGGAGCAGACTAATACAAGCCACATGCTGAAATACTTTGCAGTAAATCTGCGGTGTCTCCATTTCCCCTACATTTCTAGGAATTGAAATAAAGGCATTTGTTTAAATTGAAGCAGGCATAGTTTTATATGCATTTAAAAAAAGTGAAAAAAGAAAATACCATCTTCTGCACCACCAGTTTATAGATTCTCCTCTCCTCCACAGTGACCCACGGCTGCCTGTTCACTCTCAGGCAGTCTACACCACGCCCCTTTTGGTCACATGGGCATGTAAGAGCAGAGGGACAGCCCTGTCAGCTGAAACCACGCCTCTCTGCTGACTCACAGTTTATAAAATCTTTTCTAAGGAGGTGTGGCTTCACAAACACCAGGATATGGAGGAGATAAGGGTAAGCAAGACCGTAAACGGGATCAAGTTGTCTTGTTTCCCCTTTCTTTCTATGTCAAATATGGGGGCTTCTTAGAAGATACCACCGATACGTTTTTAACATAATAGCTCCATCCTGAATGCAGATTTAATGCAAATAGTGTGGGGGCTTCTATAGGAGCCAATCAAATTCACTTCCTGTCGATTTAGACTGGCCTAATTCCAAGCTGCATACAAATTGCGTTAAATTTACATGAATGCAATTATTAGCATTTCATTGACCATTTCTACTGGTTATGTTTGGAAGTAAACAGTGAAAAATGGGCGAGGCCGTGACATGGGCGTAGACAGGAGTCAAGCGAAGCTAATATAATGGTGTAACTGTGAGGCAGTGGGCCAGAGTTTCCTCCCAAAACACAGTTAGGCGAAGTGACTCTAAGAGGCCTTGTACACTTGTGCAGTGCAGTGCGGCATTTTACCACAACCTAACGCTAGGGCAATGAAAGTCTATTGGGCATGTCACACTACACGTGACGTGGTGCGGCTATTCTATCGCAAACCTATGTTACCGTGCGACCTCTACGGCGACGTGCGGTGGACCGTAGGTCATGTAAGTCTATGGCGACATGCAGCATGCGGGAAGCATATTTTAGCAATACTGTACACTTCCAAGCACGGCATAGATTTGGCCACAGGAAGTGAGCATCACTTCCTGCTTGGCCTGCTGCCAGACAGGGATATCCGCGTGCTAACGCGATATTCCCCAGTGGCGTAGCCAAGGAGCTGTGGGCCCCAAAGCAAGTTTTACATGGGGCCCCACAAGCACTGTATACATAACAATTGATACAGCGCACCAAAACCTGCCAATGGCAACTATAGTGTCAGAGGTGCAAGAAGGGGATGGGAAACAGTTTGTTAATGATTACCACTATTTAAATCATCTATAGAAGTGATTATTACCAGCACAGGGCCAAAAGAGAGCTAATATTGTGCTTGAGGGAGGGCCCCCCAGAGCCCCTCTGACCCAAGGGCCCCAATGCGGTCGCTACCTCTGTAACCCCTATTGCTACGCCACTGGTAATCCCTGAAGGCTGTTTTAGGCGGTGCGGCCCCCAGGCTTCACTGCAACCACAGAAATTCAGTGTGAAACTGGCTTAAAGGTAATTAGACAATGTTACACACACACATAAAGGCACATGTGGGGAAACAGGAGATTCACATTATGGATCTGCAGAAACTGCTCCTAAGCTATCTATTATTACAATTTAGTAATCATGAGCCCCAAATGCTGCAACAATAACCCCAAAGTAGCAAATGCAGCCATTATGACCATCAACTAATGAATGCAACAACTGTTACCCCGACACATGAAATGCAACAACCGTTGCCTCCAACACATGAAATGCAACAACCGTTACCTCCGACACATGAATTGCAAAAAACGTTACTTCTGACACACAAAATGTAGCAAACTTTACCTCCAAAAAAAAAAAAAACGCAACCAGGCAGGAAAGAAAAGGCTAGCTAGCCTCAGGTGAAACACTGTACCTGTGCAAAAAAGAAGCTGCAGAAGCCATGCTTTATGGCTGCTGCCCGTGCTGGGTGTGTCTGTATCGCTTGCCAATGGTTGGTCTCTGCTTATCGCATCATGGCTGGCCTGGCTACCTGGGCTGCGTCTGACGGCAGAGCAACGCTGGGGGCAGGGCTTATGTATGTGGCTAGGCTGTTGTGCCTACCGCTACTATGATTGATATTGAAGAGGAGGCTGGACGCCACTGGATAGGAGGACGTGGGGTAGGAGGCGGATCATGCGGCCACTCAGAGTCCCGCTGCCAGGATGTCCAGAGGGTCAAAGTGGGCCGTTACCAGGGACGTACTTTAGCCCGGGAAAGGGAACCCCAAATCGGGGTCCCGGAATAAAGCGGGATGTCTGGTCAGGGTAGCTTAACACTGCTGCGATTCCTCCGTCCACTGGGTTTAAATCCCTGTTTTTCCAACAAAAGTTTAACTTTTATTTTCACAAAAACTTGGAGGTCTTACTTTTGTTTTGTGACTTCCCACACGTAGCCCTGACATACATAACAAATTCAGCAACAACTGCCAGCTTAATGAAACTACAGCTACTGTATTTCAACTTTGAAATAACGGTTTTCGAAAGCGAAACTCGTAAATCATAAAATCGTAAACTCAGCACTAGTAAGGACGAGCACAAATGAATGATTGTAATTATGCATAATCGTAATTTTGCATTGTAAATGGCAATTATGTTGCAAAATCGTAATGCAAAATTTCAGGAAAATTGTAATTCATTTTCGTTTGTAACAGTAGTTAATAACCGTAATTTCGTAATCTCCCATTTTTGTTGCATAAGTTTGTGACAATAGCATGTATGTATAGGGCCTTTGCTATTAACCGCTAAATTTGGCACAAAATTACGCAGTAGAATTTCCCAGTCATAATTACATATGGTCGTAATTGCGAAAAGTTACGTGAAATTTTGCGTAATCATAATTAGCAGATTACGATCACCTCTACTCAGAACACTTATTACTACTCCACCTTCCACCTCTCAAAACCATGTGACTGACCATCAAAAAGCGAGAGTCTGAAGATTATTGGGCGCTGGTCTAGTTTAGGGGGACCCAGCAAGAAACCTCACAGGGAAATTCTGCTGACGAGATTGGCTGGACGGCACCCTCTCCAACTGCTAGGTTTCTAATAGGCTGGAGTAAAGTACGCCACGCTATTCGGCCAATCACAAGGCTTTGTGCAGTAGAGGGTGCTGTGATTGGAAAACTGTTCCCTATGAGGTTTCCTTCTGGGTCCCCTCAAGCAGACTAGCAACGAGTATAGAACTTTCACAGCTGATAACGTTTGAAAGAGACAAAGAGAACATTCTCAAAATGTATAAAATGAAAATCTTATTTCGTATTTAACATCCAGTCCAATCCTAATTCATACAATCCCCTCCAAGTTACACCCCACCATAGACATGAGATTAGACAGCTCTTGGGGATCTGGATTTAGCACCGGCACACAGTTTGGTGAGTGTGGCCAGACATGACGAGTACGATAGCTATTGGCAGAAGCGACCATTAAGGACCATTTCAGCTGGCGATCGGCCTGTGTTTGTACAGCAGTCACCAATCGGTCCTGCTTGTGCATTATAGAGACGCTAACAAAAAAGAGCCCCTGGGGGTACTTACCCCCTCGGTAGGGGGAAGCGTCTGGATCCTATTGAGGCTCCCCCCCCCCCTCCTCCATCCTCCTCCGTCCCACGGTAGTCTTGATGGGCTCCTCCGAAGCCAAAGCCGACAATTTGTCAAGTCAAGCTGTGGTGGAGTCGCAGTAGCGCCTGCAATATTTACCTTCCCCGGGTCCAGCGCAGTACCGGCTCCCCGATGGGCTAAGGTAGAAATAGCTGATCCCAATCGCATTATTTATCGTACTGTGTGTGTACTTAGCTATATCGGAGAACCAAGCCTTTATCTAGGAGTGGCTCTTCTTCACTGCCCCATCTATGGGACCAGACAATGGACTGCCCCATTCCAAGCCAGCATGCAGACATCAGCTCACATTGTGTACTCACTCTCTCTTGTATGCAGTCCCAGGTCTAGATACACAGGAAGGTGCCCTCCGCAATGTCAGCAGGCAAACACATCATACAAACACAATACGCTGCAGCAGAGGGAGCGCTTGTCTCTCTTCCGCCCTGGCTGGATGGAGTGGAAGTGCTACCAGAAAAGGAAAAGAGTTTTGTCCTTGTGTTTGTCTAAACTGTCCAGTCATTGGCTATGCTGGGGGTTTGGATGCCAGATCTGCTGCTCAGTTTCAGCATAGCTTCCTGTACAGCAAGGCTGGGCTGCCTGCAACTCCTCCACTGTGCTGAGGACTGAGAGGATATGGGATACGTTTCCTACAATGGCTGGCAAGGAATTCTGGGACATGCAGTACTTCAAATCAGATGTCTTTTGTATAGTCACACACTCTTAAGGTGCCCATACACTCGTCAGATTGGCAGCAGATAGATAAGAAATGCATCTGATGATCTATCTGATGCGTTTTTAGAACATTTTTTACCAGGATAGAATTCCAATAGAATTCAGTTTGAAATCTATTGAAATTCGATCTGATGGCATTTTTTTGCCATCAGATTTCCATTAAGGCCAATGCAAACTGATAAGCAATCTCATCAGATCGACCTAAATTTTCCACCCTGCCAGTTCGATGGAAATCCATCGAAATTGATCGAAATCGGCCATCGATCGGTCGATTGGCCAACCGATTTGCAATTGATCGCTCAATCGATCGATCGGGATCGATCGGTCGGCCAGAAAATCGGCTGAGTGTAAGGGCCCCTTTATTTTAACAAGGACATACATTCATTCAATGAGGTTTTAAAATCTGTAGTGTGTGCAGGGGCATAACTAGAAAACACTGGGTCCCCTGCAAAACTTTGGATGCCCCCCCATCTTCTCCTACCCCCTCAAAACAGAAATTGGAAAGGCAGGCCAAGCAGGATATAAAAATAATAGGTGCCCCCTATATAGGTAGCCAGGTATAGGTGTCCCCACTATAGGTAGCCAGGTAAAGGTGCCCCCAGTATAGGTAGCCAGGTATAGGTGCCATCATTATAGGCATCCAGGTATAGGTGTTCCCACTATAGGTAGCCAGGTATAGGTGCCCCCAGTATAGGTAGCCAGGTATAGGTGCCACCATTATAGGTAGCCAGGTAAAGGTGCCCCCAGTATAGGTAGCCTGGTATAGGTGTCCCCAGTATAGGTAGCCAGGTACAGGTACAACCATTATAGGTAGCCAGGTAAAGGTGCCCCCAGTATAGGTAGCTAGGTATCGGTGCCACCATTATAGGTAGCCTGCTATAGGTGTCCCCAGTATAGGTAGCCAGGTACAGGTACCACCATTATAGGTAGCCAGGTAAAGGTGCCCCCAGTATAGGTAGATAGGTATCGGCGCCACCATTATAGGTAGCTAGGTATAGGTGTCCCCACTACAGGTAGCCAGGTAAAGGTGCCCCCAGTATAGGTAGCCAGGTATAGGTGCCCCCAATATAAGTAGTCAGCTATAGGTGCCCCCAGTATAGGTAGCCAGATACCAGGTACCCCCTCAAAATAGAAATTGAAAAGGCAGGCTAGGTAGGATATAAAAATAAAGTAAAAAACATACTTACATTATAGGTAGCCAGCTATAGGTGCCCCCTTGATAGGTATCCAGATATAGGTGTCTGCAGTATAGGTAACCAGGTATAAGTGCCCCATGTATAGGTAGCCAGATATAGATGCCCCCAGTATAGGTAGCCAGGAATAAGTGCCCCATGTATATGTAGCCAGCTATAAGTGCCCTCAGTTTAGGTAGCCAAGTACAGGTGCCACCATTACAGATAGCCAGGTATAGGTGTCCCCGCGATAGGTAGCCAGGTATAGGTGACCCAGTATATGCTAGCCAGGTATAGGTTTTCCAGTATAGGTAGCCAGCTGTAGGTGCCCCAGGTATAGGTAGCCTGGAGGGGAAGCAGCAGGCAAATACAGCCATGGGGAGGGAAGCCGACTCCCCTCTCCATCACCTTGGGCCCTTCAGCGCTCCCCCTCAAGAATTAGAGCAGCAGATAGACAGGGAGACTTACCTCACTTCCATGTTCCATGCTCTGGATCTTCATGCACTGCTGGTCTTCTCTGTCTCCGCCGATCACTCTCACTTTTTCCACTAATGAGGAAGTAGAGAGTGAGTGGTGGAGACAGAGAAGACCAGTGCAAGTGAGCCTCCAGCACATGGAACGCGGAAGTGAGGTGAGTATCCCTGCCTGGCCGCTGCTCTAACTCTGGAAGGGGGATCGCTGAAAGGCCTGAGGTGATGGAGGGGGCAGTCGGCCCCCTCCCCGTGGCTCTGTGTGCCCGCTGCTCCCCCCTCCTGTGATGCACGCCGGCCGCAAAAACGTCCCTGTACGGGCCCAAGAGCCACGGACTCCCGACCCCCCCCCCCCCTCCCTGGCTTCTCCTGCATCCACTGCGGGGGTGATTGTTTCGCCCAAGTGTGTGGGTAATTCTATTTTTAAGAAAATTGAATGGTGTAGGGTTCATTGCCAATTTCTTAATTTACAGACCCATGAGGCACTGATTTTTGATTAAATAAAATTATCAAATTGGATGGTCGATTGGGCCGCAAAATCGATTGACGTATGGTCAGCTTATCACTTCAGGTTGTCACAGTCCGAAATGTTGGTGACTGGGCTCTTTCCTGTCCACAGACGCCCATCTCCTGACCCCACCCCTCCCCACAGATGCCCATCACCCGCATCACCCCTTCCCACAGACGCCCATCTCCTGACCCCACCCCTCCCCACAGATGCCCATCACCCGCATCACCCCTTCCCACAGACGCCCATCTCCTGACCCCACCCCTTTCCACAGATGCCCATCACCTGCCTACAGACGCCCATCTCCTGACCCCACCCCTTCCCACAGACACCCATCTCCTGACCTCACCCCTTCCCACAGATGCCCATCACCTGCCCCCACCTCTTCCCACAGACGTTCATCTCCTGACCCCAACCATTCCCACAGATGCCCATCACCTGCCCCACCTCTTCCCACAGACGCCCATCTCCTGCCCCCACCCCTTCCCACAGATGCCTATCACCTGCCCCCACCCCTTCCCACAGACGCCCATCTCCTGCCCCCACCCTTTCCCAGAGACGCCCTCTCCTGCCCCCGTGACCCTCACATCCTTTTTTTTTTGTATCCTGAGGAACATCGAGGAAAGGTCATTTATATCTGTAATGCCAAAATGCCACAGGACAATGAGCCGGGAATCTTTACTAAACTCCGCTGACATTTCACGCAGGCCAACACTGCTCTGCAGGAAAGTCATCCTTTATGTGTCGCTACCCAGTTACTTTCTTTTCAAGCTAAAGGTTAATATCTCCTGACATAAATCCTCCAAACACAAAACAGCTATAATATGAAGCCTTTAAAGAGGATCCAGGGTAGAACTTCATCCCAATCAGTAGCTGATACCCCCTTTCCCATAAGAAATCTTTACCTTTTCTCTAATAGATCATCAGGGGGTCTGTATGGCTGATATTGTGGTGAAACCCCTCCCACCAGGGTCGGACTGGGACACTGGGGACCCACCAAAGAAATTTCAACCTGGGGCCCACACATCCCAGGATTACGGTGAAAAAAGGGCGTGACCATGCACCGGAAGGTGGGCGTGGTCATGATGTATTATGGACAGGGCCAAATGTACATGATCTCAGCAGCATTGTAATTAAGAGACACTGCTGCCCAGCAAATCTTTGCACAAAGTCCCCTCCTTCAATATAAAGTAATGTCCTACTTTGCAGAGGTTGCGACCACATCGGGGCCCTTGAGCCAAAGGGGCCCTGAAGGGCCCTCCCTCAACTACAGTATTACCTCTCTATTGGTCCTGTGCTCATAATAAATCACTTCTATAGATACTTTTAACAGTGGTAAACATTAACGAGCTATTTCCCATCCCTTTGTTGCACCTCTGACACTGTAGTTGCCATTGGCAGGTTTTGGTGCGTCGTATCAATTGTTATGTATAGAGTGCTTGGGGGACCCAATTTGTAAAATTTTCATCGAGGCCCACAGCTCCTTAGCTACGCCACTGCTCTCAGCATGAGGGATTACAGCACTGAGAAGAGAATTTTTGTGCTGCAGGCAGCAATTGGAGCTCTGTCAGACAAGGAGTGGGGGCCCACCAGAGACCTGGAGGCTGGGCCCACCGAGGGAAAAACTGTACTACTGAGGCCCAGTCCGACCCTGCCTCCCATATTGTGATGTCATGACCATGGTTCTGACAGTTTACTGTCTGTGAATCTCATTGCATTGTAGGAAACAACAGCTTTTACAAACTGCCAAGCAAGCAGTATCTCACTCTGTGCCCAGAACTCTCAGTAACGAACATTCCGTGCAGATCACCTGACAGAACTAAAGCTATCACCACCAGTGATACATTTCAGAATGTAAGTCAGGGGGAGGAAAGATTTTACAATGGGCAAACACTGACTAAATAATCCATAAATTAATATTATAAACAATAAGCAATTTTGTTCATTATGTTATTTTCACTACAGCTCCTCTTTAAATTTAGATGTTGAACACACAGCAACTGCACTGCGTCCGTCAATTTTGCCGTTGATCCAGGCTGTGGTATATACAAAGAAAAAGGAAGTAGTTTAAACCAGATCTCTTGCATGTTTTAGACAGAAGATGTTTTGTAGATATAGCAAGACAGTTCTTCAGTTCAAATTAGATGAAAGGAAAATGGATATCTAGACCCATGCACTGATCAGACAAAATATCTGTGTCCTGTGGTATCTAACGATACCTATAATACATATAATACACTATCAACCTATAATATAGTGCAGCTCCCCCTGGTGGTCAGCCCTGGACTCCACAAGGCCTGTGAATGTCCTGTGGTATCTGACTATGGCCTCAATTCACTAAGCTTATCTCCTGTCTTTAATAACTCTTCTAGAGTTATCACCATGGTGATAAAGCATGTAGTATTCTGGAAACATTTTACCTCAGGCAAACCTAAAGTTAACTCTTCTGTCTTTAAGTTAACTCTTCAATCCTTAAAATAACTCCAGAGTTAAAGACAGGCTGGTTATTAACTGCGTGTGAAAATAACTACAGAGGAGGTAAATTAACTACAGAGGAGGTAAATTACATACAGAAGAGGTAACTTAAGGAATGAAGAGATAAAATAACTCTCACTGTGTGGAGGTAAGTTATCTCTTGCCTTATTATCTCCAGCATGATCTTAGTGAATTGAGGCCATATATCTATAATACATATAATATACTATCAACCTATAATATAGTGCAGCTCAGGCCTGGACTCCACAAGACCTGTCTGTGAGTGTGTCCTGTGGTATCTGATAATACAGTATATCTATAATACACAATTAGCCTATAGTATAGTGCAGCTCGCCCTGGTGGTCAGGACTGGATTTTACAAGACCAGAGAAGGTATCCTGTGGTATCTGACTATATTTATAATACATTTAATACATTATCAGCCTATAAAACATAACCCCTTCTCTGTCTGCACATCTACAAGGCATGTAACCCTTCTCTGCCTGCATAGCTACAAGACACATAACCCCTTCTCTCCCTGCATAGCTACAAGACACATAACCCCTTCTCTGCCTGCACATCTACAAGACACATAACCCCTTCTCTGCCTGCATAGCTACAAGACACATAACCCTTTATCTGCCTGCACAGCTACAAGCCACATAACCCCTTTTCTGCCTGCACAGCTACAAGGCACATAACCCATTTTCTGCCTGCACATCTGCAAGACACATAAACCCTTTTCTGCCTGCACATCTACAAAGCCAATAACCCCTTCTCTGCCTGCACATCTACAAAGCCAATAACCCCTTCTCTGCCTGCACATCTACAAGACACATAACCCCTTCTCTGCCTGCATAGCTACAAGACACATAACCCTTTCTCTACCTGCGCATCTACAAGGCACACATCCCCTTCTCTGCCTGCACATCTACAAGACACATAATCCATTCTCTGCCTGCACATCTGCAAGACACATAACCCCTTTTCTGCCTGCACATCTACAAGGCGCATAACCCTTCTCTGCCTACACATCTACAAGACACACCATCCCTTTTCTGCCTGCACATCTACAAGGCACATAACCCCTTCTCTGCCTGCACAGCTACACAACATTTAACTCTTTCTCTGCCTGCACAGCTACAAGCCACATAACCTCTTCTCTGCCTGCACATCTACAAAGCCAATAACCCCTTCTCTGCCTGCACATCTACAAAGCCACATAACCCCTTCTCTGCCTGCACAGCTACAAGGCACAAACCCATTCTCTGCCTGCACAGCTACAAGGCACAAACCCATTCTCTGCCTGCACATCTACAAGACACATAACCCCTTCTCTGCCTGCACAACTACAAGACACATAACCCCTTCTCTGCCTGCACATCTTCAAGCCACATAACCCCTTCTCTGCCTGCACATCTACAAAGCCACATAACCCCTTCTCTGCCTGCACAGCTACAATATACATAACCCCTTCTCTGCCTGCACAGCTACAAGGCACATAACCCCTTCTCTGCCCGCACATCTACAAGACACATAACCCCTTCTCTGCCTGCACAGCTACAAGACACATAACCCCTTCTCTGCCAGCACATCTGCAAGACACATAACCCCTTTTCTGCCTGCACATCTACATGGCACATGACCCCTTCTCTGCCTGCACAGCAACAAGACACATAACCCTTTTTCTGCCTGCACAGCTACAAGACACATAACCCCTTTTCTGCCTGTAAAGCTACAAGGCACGAAACCCATTTTCTGCCGACACATCTACAAGACACATAACCCCTTCTCTGCCTGCACATCTACAAAGCCAATAACCCCTTCTCTGCCTGCACATCTACAAGACACATAACCCCTTCTCTGCCTGCACAACTACAAGATACAAAACCCCTTCTCTACCTGCACATCTACAAGCCACATAAGCCTTTCTGTGCCTGCCCATCTACAAGATGCATTGCCTGCACATCTACAAGCCACATAACCCCTTCTCTGCCTGCACATCTACAAGTCACATAACCCCTTCTCTGCCCGCCCATCTACAAGACACAACCCCTTCTCTGACTGCACAGCTACAAGCCATATAACCCCTTCTCTGCCTGCACAGCTATAAGACATATAACTCCTTCTCTGCCTGCACAGCTACAAGATACATAACCCTTCTCTGCCTGCACAGCTACAAGACATAACTCCTTTTCTGCCTGCACAGCTACAAGATACATAACCCCTTCTCTGCCTGCACAGCTACAAGATACATAACCCCTTCTCTGCCTGCACAGCTACAAGACACATAACCCCTTCTCTGCCTGCACAGCTACAAGATACATAACCCCTTCTCTGCCTGCACAGCTACAAGATACATAACCCCTTCTCTGCCTGCACAGCTACAAGACACATAACCCCTTCTCTGCCTGCACAGCTACAAGATACATAACCCCTTCTCTGACTGCACATCTACAAGGCACATAACCCCTTCTCTGCCTGCACAGCTACACAACATTTAACTCTTTCTCTGCCTGCAAAGCTACAAGGCACATAACCTCTTCTCTGCCTGCACATCTACAAGCCACATAACCTCTTCTCTGCCTGCACATCTACAAAGCCAATAACCCCTTCTCTGCCTGCACATCTACAAAGCCACATAACCCCTTCTCTGCCTGCACAGCTACAAGGCACATAACCCCTTCTCTGCCTGCACAGCTACAAGGCACATAACCCCTTCTCTGCCTGCACAGCTACAAGGCGCATAACCCCTTCTCTGCCTGCACAACTACAAGGCACAAACCCATTCTCTGCCTGCACATCTGCAAGACACATAACCCCTTCTCTGCCTGCACAACTACAAGACACATAACCCCTTCTCTGCCTGCACATCTTCAAGCCACATAACCCCTTCTCTGCCTGCACATCTACAAAGCCACATAACCCCTTCTCTGCCTGCACAGCTACAAGATACATAACCCCTTCTCTGCCTGCACAGCTACAAGGCACATAACCCCTTCTCTGCCAAGACACATAACCCCTTCTCTGCCTGCACAGCTACAAGATACATAACCCCTTCTCTGCCTGCACAGCTACAAGACACACAACCCTAACCCCTTCTCTGCCTTCACATCTACAAAGCCAATAATCCCTTCTCTGTCTGCACATCTACAAAGCCATTAACCCCTTCTCTGCCTGCACAGCTACAAGGCACATAACCCCTTCTCTGCCTGCACAGCTACAAGGCACAAACCCATTCTCTGCCTGCACATCTGCAAGACACATAACCCCTTCTCTGCCTGCACAACTACAAGATACATAACCCCTTCTCTGCCTGCACATCTTCAAGCCACATAACCCCTTCTCTGCCTGCACATCTGCAAGACACATAACCCCTTTTCTGCCTGCACAACTACAAGATACATAACCCCTTCTCTGCCTGCACATCTTCAAGCCACATGACCCCTTCTCTGCCTGCACAGCAACAAGACACATAACCCCTTTTCTGCCTGTAAAGCTACAAGGCACGAAACCCATTTTCTGCCGACACATCTACAAGACACATAACCACTTCTCTGCCTGCACATCTACAAAGCCAATAACCCCTTCTCTGCCTGCACATCTACAAGACACATAACCCCTTCTCTGCCTGCACAACTACAAGATACAAAACCCCTTCTCTACCTGCACATCTACAAGCCACATAAGCCTTTCTGTGCCTGCCCATCTACAAGATGCATTGCCTGCACATCTACAAGCCACATAACCCCTTCTCTGCCTACACATCTACAAGTCACATAACCCCTTCTCTGCCCGCCTATCTACAAGGCGCATAACCCCTTCTCTGCCTGCACATCTTCAAGCCACATAACCCCTTCTCTGCCTGCACAACTACAAGACACATAACCCCTTCTCTGCCTGCACATCTTCAAGCCACATAACCCCTTCTCTGCCTGCACAGCTATAAGACATATAACTCCTTCTCTGCCTGCACAGCTACAAGATACATAACCCTTCTCTGTCTGCACAGCTACAAGACATATAACTCCTTCTCTGCCTGCACAGCTACAAGATACATAACCCCTTCTCTGCCTGCACAGCTACAAGACACATAACCCCTTATCTGCCTGCACAGCTACAAGATACATAACCCCTTCTCTGCCTGCACAGCTACAAGATACATAACCCCTTCTCTGCCTGCACAGCTACAAGACACATAACTCTAACCCCTTCTCTGACTGCACATCTACAAGGCACATAACCCCTTCTCTGCCTGCACATCTACAAGGCACATAACCCCTTCTCTGCCTGCACATCTACAAGGCACATAACCCCTTCTCTGCCTGCACATCTACAAGGCACATAACCCCTTCTCTGCCTGCACATCTACAAGGCACCTAAACCCTTCTCTGCCTGCACATCTACAAGCCACATAACTACTGGTGGATGGGATAGAATGAGATCAGGAAGTACTGGGGACATTTTCCATTTGCTCCATACTATATATGTAAACATATATACTGTATCTGAAAGAGTCTCTCAAAGCATCATAATAACAACAACAGTTCCATAAAACAAAGCGCTTGTGATTTATGCTGTGTAGTCATGCACATAATAGCGTAATAAGCTGGGATACAGAGAGCTTCAGCCTTTTTTACCTGTTCCATATTGTGTATTTTGGCAAATAAACGACAATTAAAATGCGTGTGGTGTTTGCGAGCAGATGATTTACAGCCACTCGGGAAAGAATTCTCACCGTTCGGCCTCATACACCCTGCAAGCGTTTCCCACCGCTGCAATCCATTCCTCAGCCAAGCGCCTTCCCCCGTTAGAGTAATGAGGCAGCTCTCCACTGCTTTCTGTAAACTGGCGATTTGTGCACAGTGAAGGGCTGAAACTTTACTCATTCCCGGACACGATTCTAGAGGGAACGCGAGTCCGGGGATTGTAAGAGAACCATTAGCTCATGTGAACTGGTGTTTTGTGTTTTATATTAGTCACAGCCCGGGCTTGCTTGTGTAAAGCTGTATGCGGAATAGTGATGTGAACCAACAGATATGATTCAGTTCTAATGTGATTTCTAAGACCGAATCCTTCTTTATCTTTTAAGGGATACCGGAAGTGACATGTGACATGATGAGATAGACATGTGTATGTACAGTGCCTAGCACACAAATAACTATGCTGTGTTCCTTTTTCTCTTTCTCTGCTTGAAAGAGTTAAATATCAGGTATGAAAGTGGCTGACTCAGTCCTGACTCAGGGCTGGTGCACACCGAGCGGCTTTTTCAGCGTTTCTGCAGCCGCTTGCGGCTGCGGATCCGCTTGGTCAATGTATCTCAATGGGGTGGTGCACACCAGAGTGGGAGGCGTTTTGCAGAAACGAATCCTCCCGGGGTGAGGCATTTTTTGGATTTCGGATGCGTTTCTGCCTCAATGTTAAGTATAGGAAAAACGCAAACCGCTCTGAAAAACGCCTGTTCAGAGCGGTTTTGCAGGCGTTTTTGTCACAGAAGCTGTTCAGTAACAGTATATGAAATCTACTACACCAAAACTGCTACACAAAACCGCAAAACGCTAGCTGAAACGCTACAGAAAAATAAGAAAAAGCGTTTCAAAATCTGCTAGCATTTTGCGGATCTGCTAGCTGGTTTTGGTGTGCACCAGGCCTTAGACAGGAAGTGACTACAGTTTGACCCTCACTGATAAGAAATTCCCCTTTTTATCTTTTTCTTGCTCTCAGAAGCCATTTTCTGCTAGGAAAGTGTTTTATAGTTGGAATTTCTTAACAGTGAGGGTCACACTGTAGTCACTTCCGGTCTGAGTCAGGACTGTGTCAGCCACTTACTTACCTGATATTTAACTCTTTCAGACAGAGAAAAAAAAGGAGCACAGCATAGTTATTTGTGTGCTAGGCACTGTACATACACATGTCTATCTCATCATGTCACATGTCACCTCAGGTATCCTTTAAAGGATAACAACATGTACATATATTTTTTTTTTGTTTACAATATTCAATTATAGAATATTTACACAGTGTTTGTCCGGTGTAAATTCTTTCCTCTCCCCGATTTACTTTATGAAATTTATCACAGGCAAGACCATCTTTAGTCCTGTCAGGTGCTGCTGTGCGAAATGTTTGTTTACTGAGAGTTCTGAAGCCAGTGAAAGTAATGCCTGGTCTCCCAGAACTGATCAGGCAATTTGGGCACCCTGCTAGTGATGGAAGTTTGGGCGCCGCCACAGGCACCTGTTGAATAAGCACCCGACACAATAACACGGTGGCGTATTGATTAGCGCTCTTGCCTTGCAGCGCTGGGTCCCCAATTCCAATCCCAGCCAGGGCACTATCTGCAAGGGGTTTGCATGTTCTCCCTGTGTCTGTGTGGGTTTCCTCTGGGCACTCCAGTTTCCTCCCACATCCCCAAAACATACAGATAAGTTAATTGACTTTCCACTAAATTGGCCCTAGACTATGATACATACATCACACCATACATACATAGACATATGACTATGGTAGGGATTAGATTGTGAGCCCCTCTAAGGGACAGTTAGGCCTTGTTCACATTAGGCAATGCGTATGGCCGTGCGTTAGGGACGCAAACGCACCTGATTGCACTCCATCCGCGATGCCGTGTGTCGCGCTGATGATCCCATTCATTACAATGAATGGGATCAGCAATGCGCTCTGCCAAAAAAGCGTGCAGCAGTGTGATAGCGCATCGCACTGCTGTGCAGCGCGCATATTCTGAGTGTCAGAAGTACTGTCCATGCACTTCTGATGTTTTTGCTGATCACATACTATATGCGCTGCTGAAATGTGCATGGCAGCGTGTATAGGGTTCTATTCACTAATCAGGGGTCCCCAAACGTTTTGGGTCAAGGGCTGGGTCAACGTACTTCAGACTGGGGGGCCGGAGTATACATAACATGATGTAGAAGTCTTTGCGGGCCAGACAGTGAAGCATACCCAGGTGACAACCTGCAGTCCAATTGGACAATAGTGTCGCCTGGAATTTGATTGGAAACCAGCAAATTACTGCTTTCTGGCTTCCATGTGGATGGGAGGAGCCAGAACTGCTATTCTATATGCAGGCCACCAATATTTAAAGATGTAGCTGACCGCATCTATAAGTAATACATTTTGTGTGTGGGGGGCCGGTAAAAAAGCCTCAGGGGGCCACATTCGGCCCGCGGGCCTTAGTTTGAGGACCACTGCACTAAACCGTGATGGGACAAATATCACACCGTTATCGAAGTTATCGCACATTGGGCTTGATTCACTAAACTGTGATAACTAATATCACAGCTGTGCGCGTTTTTGCGTTTTCTTGCGCAATCCCTAATTTTTGCCCACGATTCCGCAAGAAAATTCGCAATTGCGTGCAAAGAATCGCAATTGCGCAAAAACGTGCGTGAAAACACTAGTATGGCCGTGATATGAATTATCACGGTTTAGTGAATCAAGCCCGTTATCAAGGGTTAACACGCTTTATCAGAGTAGCATAGGAAGTGCTATGAACTTACAGTATGCCTGCTAATTGGCAATGGCACTCGTCCTGCCCTGAGCCCCTGCGGGTTCCTACCGCTCGCTATGCTATTCTTATAAGGCGTGTTAACTTTGATAATATGTGATAACTATTGATAACGTGTGATTCATTTGATAAGGTGTGATATTTGTCTTATAACCTTCGCACGATAACCTAATGCTGTTCGCGTGTAAACTTTTGTGAGTGGCAGAGTGCGTGATAACTGCTGTAATCAAGCCCATAGTGTGAAAGGGCCTAAAGTGACAAGATAATATACTCTGTACAGCCCTGCGGAAGATGTTGTGCGCTATATACACTAAATACTAAATAATAATAATAAATAGCGGGCACTAGGGCTGGCGTGGTCAGCTGTCTATCACTTACACTTTTTACATTTGTCGTCCTTTGTACCACTGTATGTATTTATTGTCCGGCGCTTTGTAATATGTTGGCGCTTTAAGGTGCACATTAAAGGGGAACTGAAGTAAGAGGTATACGGAGGCTGCCATATTTATTTCCTTTTAATCAATACCAGTTTCCTGGCAGCCCTGCTGGTCTATTTCTCTGCAGTAGTATCTAAAGTCAGATCTGACAAGACTAGCTGCATGCTTGTTTCTGGTGTTATTCACAGTCTGAAACACCTGATCTGCTGCATGCTTGTTCAGGGGCTATGGCTAAATGTATTAGAGGCAGAGGATCAGCAGGGCTGCCAGGCAACTGGTATTGCTTAAAAGGAAATAAATATGGCAGCCTCCGTATACCTCTTACTTCAGTTCCCCTTTAATGGTACAATTTTTTCATCAGATGCGATCTTTCGACGCAATTTAAACGACCGTAACTAATCGGAAGGCAATTATCGATTGTTCCCTTTAAAGGGACCCTGAGCAGTAGCTATAAATGAAATCAGTACTTACCTGGGGCTTCCTCCAGCCCCCCGTAGTCCGCGAGGTCCCCTGGCGTCGTCCTGGCTCCTCTCCCGGTCCCGCTGGAGACTTTGTTACCGGCAACACCCGGGCCGAGTGTCGGCCCAAAACCTCCTGAATGGTGATGCTCCGTGTCATCACGCCGGCCGCTACGTGTCATTGCGGCGGCCAGTGTGCCAGTCCTGCCCATGCGTGGTTCAGAGGTAGAAAACCGCGCATGCGCAGGACTGTCACGCCGGCCGCTGTTATGAGGAAGTCTCCAGCGGGCCCTGGAGAGGAGCCAGGAGGACGACCCCGGGGGACCTCGCGGCCTACGGTGGGCTGGAGGAAGCCCCAGGTAAGTACCGATTTCATTTTCATCTACTGCTCGGGGTCCCCGATTTAAGAACGTTTTACATTTCGATTCGATCATAAAATCTAACTTTCGGATAGATCATTCTTTTCCATTTCCAAACGATCAAAGAATAGTATCCCATTGATTTGCGCAACAAAACGGTGCAGTTTTCTATACAATTTGATCATAAAAAGTGCGTCAAAAGTAGTAAAGCAAAAAATTGTAAATTTAATGGGCACCTTTATAAATACATTAAATAATAATAATAGATTTGGTAAGATTGTACAATCAAGATTGTCATTAGTGGGCACTTATCGATCTGTGCATTAAGGTTGTCTATATACTGTATATCACCCGTCTATCTGCCTATAGGGTCAGATTTCAGCTATCGCTGTCAGTATATGGCCTCCCTACCGTGATTTGTCAGACACGATCAGTTCAGGGGGACGTTCACGTCTGGATATTTCGCGAGAGACGAAGGTTTGGGGGGAGCGTCTGCCATCTGCGATTTCTGCAGACAGCAGACGCTCTCCCCAAATTCCTGCAGAAAGGGGTGGTTTTTGTACCTTAGATCATCTGGAAAAGTGAAGAGGCAGAAATGTGAGCCTTGGCCAGCGCAGAATTATAGACAACAACACAGGAAATACCCAACTGGGAGGTCACAGCCCGTTCCATGACCTGCAACATTATCCCTGACCCCCGAATATGTTGTCTTTTCTTCATTAGCAGATTCATCTCCATGGATACTGCTTATCCCGCTCGACCCCCTTTCTTCCTGCGGGGAGATTTAAAGGGGCAGCGCGGAACAGGCTGAAGTGACGCCCAAATCAGATGCTTGTCAAGGACGTCATCAAAGTATTATTAGTATAGTGTTATGAGGGATTTCAGTACCTCCTACACATTACAGGATAAGTACTGCTAATTGTACCGCTTTTGACAAGACAAGACAAGACAAATAACATTTATATCGCGCTTTTCTCCTGGCGGACTCAAAGCGCCAGAGCAGCAGCCACTAGGGCGCGCTCTATAGGCAGTAGCAGTGTTAGGGAGACTTGCCAAAGGTCTCCTACTGAATAGGTGCTGGCTTACTGAACAGGCAGAGCCGAGATTCAAACCCTGGTCTCCTGTGTCAGAGGCAGAACCCTTAACCATTACACCATCCAGCCACTGCCTAAAGCTTTTAGACCCTAAAATCCAGAAAGAATCATATGGCCAAGGAGGTGACAGTATGTACAGTATAAGCTGTTACTCTATGCCTGTACTGATCGTAAACTAGCTGCAGTGTGGGGTGATCTCTGCAGCCTCCAGTATGTACAGTATAAGCTGTCACACTGTGCCTGCACTGAAAGTAAACTAGCTGCAGTGTGTGCTGGTACCTACTACCTCCAGTATGTACAGTATAAGCTGTTACTCTATGCTTGTACTAATCATAAGCTAGCTGCAGTGTGTGCTGATCCCTGCCACCTTCAGTATGTACAGTATAAGCTGTTACTCTGTGCCTGTACTGAAAGTAAACTAGCTGCAATGTGAGCTGGTACCTACTACCTCCAGTATATACAGTATAAGCTGTTATTTTGTGTCTAATGATAGTAAACTATTTGCAATGTATACTGATCTCTGCTACCCCCAGTATGCACAGTATAAAGCAAAGAAATGAACAGCGCTACTTAAAAACGGATGAGTGCCTACCTGCAAGAGAGTGCAAGCCCCACTTGTGGGATAAAATACACACACTAGCATACACATAACCTGTCTACCACTGGAGGATGTTGGTTTCCTGTAACAGCTTGCATGCAACTTGTTAAGTACTAGTCCCTCCCACTGCGGAGAAGTCATCCCCCTATGGGAGGGGACCTAACACTAACTAAATCCTAACCTATGCATATGCATAGCCTGGGTGCGCTACCAAGTAAAATCTAAAATTGCGCAAAAGGTGGATCAGCGCATCACCAGGCCACCTCCTCTGATTGTAGGCCATTCGGAGGCGGCCTGGTGATACGCTGATCCACCTTTTGCGTAATGCACAGTATAAACTGTTACTCTGTGCCTGTACTGATAGTAAACTAGCTGTAGTGTGTGCTGATCTCTGCTACCTCCAGCATGTACCGTATAAGCTGTTACTCTGTGCCTGTACTGATAGTAAACTAGCTGCAGTGTGTGCTGAATATTATTATTTAGTATTTATATAGTGCTGACATATTCTGCAGCGCTGTACAGAGTATATATATATATATATATATATATATATATATATATATATATATATATATAGTCTTGTCAGTAACTGTCCCTCACAATCTAGTCCCTACCATAGTCATATGTCTATATTGTGGAGTGTATGTATTGTAGTCTAGGGCCAATTTAGGGGGGGGGGGGGACCAATTAACTTATCTTTATGTTTTTGGGATGTGGGAGGAAACCCCAACTAAGCAGTTATTCTGTGTCTGTACTGGTTGTAAACTAGCTGCAGTGTGTGTCGTACTTTTTTTCTGGAATTGGGCTGTACAGAAGCTGTAAGTGGGTTCAGGAGAAGAGCTGTTCCCATTCCTGGCATTCTTTGTGATCTGATCCTTGCAGAGTGAGAGATGGCCTATAGAGCGTTCAGTTATTTCGCTTGCACCATATTGCATCCCATGGCGGGATTGGGTTTCAGCCGGCACACAGCCAGTGTAGCGCGGGGATGTGTGTGGTCCCGTGTGATCCTGCTGTGAGAAGATGGCACATTCCTGTGACAATTACGGGGTGTGGAGGTAAGCTGTGCTGTTAACATGGATTACAAGTGGAGCATTGCTTCACCGCAGAAAGTCTTGTGCAAGCAGCAGATATTGGCGGGATTGTCCTTGGAATGCCAGGCTACGCTGGCATCTGGCATCGCACCGCCACCTCCGGCGTTTACTAGCACGGTGTCGAAAGCTCATTCATCAGTGGTTAGAGCCAGACTCCCGCATCTAGCTCCTGCCAGAGGTCTAAGTCAACGCTTCCATAAGAGCAAGCTAGGCAATTGCCCAGGGCCCCAGAGCCTGTAGGGGTCCTCAAGTTTTGTTAAAGGGCGTCACTATTGAGGTGTGAGGTTGCGGCTCACACATACATAATAAAAAGGGCGCCTGGAAATTTCGGCGCTCAGAAAAGCCTATAGCAAAATATCGGTAAATTTACTGATATTATACAATTAAAAAACGTGTAAAGCAAGGTCGTAAAATATCAGTATTAAATACCGATATTTTACTATAACTAAACCTAGCCCTATTCTCACACAGAACCCTCCCCCTGACGCCTAACCCTAAGGACTGTTTCACACCAGAGCTGATTTTTGGCGTTTTGACGCAAAGTCAATACTTTGCGTTAATCGAGGTAAAATGAAAGTCCATAGACTCTTTCACATCGAATGCTGCGTTTTGGCGCGTTATGGTATGACGTAACCGAGAGCTTTTAATCCTCCGGCATCGGTGGTTTCCCATCGGGTGAATTAGAACTACCGCCACTAATCAGCGTCACACTGCAACATCCCGACGTCCACGCCGCAGATCATAACGCTTGCAGGAAATTGGCTCCTACAAGCGTTATGTAATGTAAGTGCCCTAAGACCTCCCACAAACACCCTACCTGCCGCCTACCCACCTGCCCCCCTCCCCCCCTTCCCGCACACACGCCTAACCTTAAGCCCTTCCCTCCACCACCAATTGCCACCCTGCCCGTTGAAATCGCAGCATTGAGCGATAATCTGGACGCCCGCTATTTATGGGGCACCCAAATTTCAACTCAATGCTACTTCAATGGGCACCTCGGACGGCGCTCAAATGTCTGCCGATAGCTGGCACCCAAATTGCACGCTCCCGCGGCGCACACCAGGTGATACCCAGAGGTTAATACAAAGTGCATGGTAGAGGGTTATAGGTTACCTCTCCGTCCTGGTGAAATGCAGGCAGGTTACAGTGTGTACGTGCCTAGCCTGCAGGCCAGGTGTGAAGACGAGGTGCCAATTGGTACATACAGGAGGCTAAAATAGGCAGAAGAAGATGAAGAGTGTGCGTGGTGAAAGAAGGTGAGATATAACGCTCCTCTGTGCAATCTGTACTCATAGGGAAAGGGGGCACAAACACCAACCCTAATGCTGGTATCAGGGAGTGTAGGCACAAAAGCCACCTAACACTGCTATCTGAGGAGTGGGAGCACTAAGACCATCTAGTAATACTGTTATATGGGGGTATGGGTGGCCCAAAACTCCGAGCCTGGCGGTTCAGGGCCTGGATGACACCTTTTTCTGATCCCAATCTTACCTTAGCAAAGAGGCTAGGTGGCCAGCAAGGGAAGCCAAATTTGCTATGTTGCCTAGGCCACCGAATACCGCTGTATGGGGGGAGAGGGGGTGTTTACAATTGCTCAGGGACCTATTTCACCTAAACCCAGCTCTGCTCCCCAGACTTGATTTACTAAATAATTTACATGGCTGGCAGTAGAGATATCAGTAACCACGACTTGTACGCAAACTTTTACGCAGATTGTATGCAGTTCAGGACTGGGCCAATCCAGATGGTCAGTAGATTAATTTCAATATCTCAGCTCCAAGTTGCATAGAGTTGGCATGAATGGTGCATGCAAACAGGAATTATTAGCATCTCTGTGACTAAGGGCTTGATTCACAAAGCGGTGCTAACTGTTAGCATGCCTATAAAAACCCCCTTAGCACGTCTAAACGAGCTTTTCGTGCACAAAACTTTATGCGCGCAAAACGTTACTCGCGCACTGCACAGAGTGCTAGGCGCTCCGCATGAAGTGCCCATTAAAGCCTATGGGACTTAGCAGGCATAGGACTTTGCGCGCGCAAAGTTAGTGCTCGATCTAATTGAGAAATCCGGTGCTAACCTACTTAGCACCCTGGTTAGCACGTCTAAAGACTTTAGACGTGCTAAGTAGGTTAGCACCGCTTTGTGAATCAAGCCCTATATCTACTATTTGGCCCACAGTCGAACCTCAAGCCCAACCACTGTCCAGCCTCCAGTCCAGCCCCAAGCCCAGCTTCCTGCCCAACCCACAGTCCAACCCCAAGCCCAGCTTCCTGCTCAACCCACTGTCCAGCCTCTAGTCCAGCCCCACGCTCAGCTTTAAGCCCAACCCACAGTTCAGCCCCAAGCCCAACCCACTGCCCAGCCTCCAGTCCAGCCCAAACCTAAAGTCCAGCTCACAGTCCAGCCTCAACCCCAGCTTCCTGCCCAACCCACTGCCCAGCCTCCAATCCAGCCCAAATCACAGCTTCCCGCCCAACCACAGTCCTACCCCCAATACAGCACAACGCGATTGTTTCGGCACCAGCACTGCATGCCTGATTTGGGCACCTGGAGTTTCAGTCGGGTGCCACACAAATTAGTAAGAAAAAAAAGGTAATTTAGCTAATGGCGATAGCCGAATTAGATGTCCCCCAGAGTGGTTACCACTTGGAGGGGGAATAATAATCAGCGTGGGCCTGGAGTTTGTGCAGTAGCAGAGTGAGCAGTTTTTCGCCTTAACCCTGCACCAAAATGGCCCACGCTTATAATGAATCCCAAAGCCCAGATTCCTTGACAACCAATAGTCCAGCCCCAAGCCCAGTCTCCAGCCTTGCCCTCAGTCCTGCCTGGACTCCTGCCCCTAGCCCAGCCCTCAGAGCAGCCCCCAGCCTCCAGAAGTCTGGAGATGTGCAGGAAGTTGTTGTCAGACACAATGACAGTCACTAGAGAGACAGATTGGAGAATGTTAAATACTTCTGCAAACTATAACTTTTGAAGGATGAAACATTTTAAAAAGGTATGAATTACAAATGTTACTCATATTCAATGCACAATCCAATGCAGCTTTGTGAAATTTTCCTTAAGACAATTCTCTGCCCATTAAATACAACCTCAGTTTTGCAATATTCATCTAATGTCTACTTCTGGCAAACCTCTCCATGAGACTAGCGTCCAAAACGCTAGAGAAACCGTGAAACCCGGTCTGATGCTAACATTTTTCTTGGATCCGAATTCTTTATGCAACAACATCTGAACTATTCCATAAAAAGATCCACAACAATGCTGAGATAACTTGCGAGCTGAAACCAATTACTCCGCTCTATTACAACAACTGCTCTGTATTAGGATGCAAAGCTGTGTTGTCCTAAGATAATCATCTACGATCAGCAAAACAATTCTTTTATTCGCCCTGTAGGGATTGGCGGAGACAGAATGTTCTGGTGTCGCTGTTTAATAGTCATGTCATACAACAGATAGCGATCGGAACGCTAGCGTCTACTGAACAGTTTATAGTGGTTTGGAAAGCGCACTATCCAGGCCCAATCGTGGGTGTTTTTTGCGTTATAGGACACACTACTGAAATTTCAACAGAACAGATGAAAATTCTGAAAAACTACTCTTAAAAATGTACCCGAGGCGTTATGTGACATGATGAGATAAACGCGTATGTACAGTGAAAAAATATTAAATAACCAGGCTGTGTTTTTTGGGGTTTTTTTTTTTGCTGACGGAAAGAGTACATTTTCAGGCATGCAAGAGACAGCTTCTGTGTTGTCGGTAGTTTGTCAGGAATATAGCCTCACTGATAAGCAAATTTCAGCCATAAAAGTTTTCCTGGCAAAATACAACTTCTGAGCTAGGAAAAGGTAAATCGTTCATGTATTTTGTTTCTGAGACACTTATGGTGTGTACACACTTGAAAGATAAATTAAAGATATCAGACCAATTTTACCCCCTTCCATGTAGTATGAGAGCCATACTCTACACAGTATATTCTATGGAGCTGAACTCCCCATCGGATAAAAATCTTTGCAAGATGCTGCACACAAATATGCTGTACACATTCAAAAGATCAGTATCTGCAAAAGATCAGTTCCTGCAAAATGCATTCATAGTCTATGATATCTGCAGATCCTCAACAACACCTTGTTTAACTGACGTTCATCTGACAATCATCTACAGATCTGAAGATCCATCCTGGTGGATCTGATCTGTAGACGAATGTCTGTTAAACAAGGTGTGTATGATGATCTGCAGATCTCCTAGACTATGAATGCATTTTGCAGGAACAGATCTTTTGCAGATACTGATCTGTTGCATGTGTACAGCATCTGTGTGTGCAGCATCTTGCAAAGATTTCTGTCTGATGGGGAGTTCAGCTCCATAGAATAGACTGTGTAGAGTATGTCTCTCATACTACATGGAAGGGGGTAAAATTGGTCTGTGATCTTTCATTTATCTTTCAAGTGTGTATGTAGCATAAATAGGCATAGACAATGAAACACTCAATCTACTTTGTAAATGTTTAAATATAAAATAAAACCATGGGATATCTAAAAAAAAAAAAAGTCATTTTTAGGATTAGGAGGATAAATACAATTGTCTATCTCACCAGTTCATCCCTGGTTCACTTTAAGACCCCTTTTACACTTGGATTGTAAGTGTGCATTGCGTTACCCTGTTTTACTGCGGTGCGGCAATGCAAGTCAATGGGGCCTAGCTCACATACTGCTTGTGCCGGAAGTTGTCCGATTTCTGCCGAGAAGTCAGAAGCACGTTACAGTATGACTTTGTCTATGCAATATCAGCAGAAGTCATTGGAGTCAATGGACGATGCAGGAATTCACAAAATTGTGATAACTGATATCACAGTCGTTTTAACGCGTGTAACGGTTTTCGCACACAATCGCAAATTTTAGCGCGCAATTGCGAATTTTCTGCACGCAAACGTGAAAATTTGTGATTGCACGCGAAAACCAGATATCAGTTATCACGGTTTAGTGAATCAAGCCGTAGTGTGCAAGACTGGCCTAAATGGGATTGAACATAAAATTTACTAAGAACTGGACAACAGAGGGCAACATTTATATTTTAAAATAGATACCAGGCTGGATGGACAGACGGTGTCCATTCTCCTCAACCAGCTCGCCATGAACATTTCGCAAAATACTCACCTCCCGCCATCCATTCAGGTCCTACAGCACCATCACCGCTGTCCATTGGGGACCATTCACACTGCAAACACCGGTATACAGAGCCGAGCAGAGAGAGAAGCATCAGGCTACAATTGGTTTGCAATAGGCCAATGAGAATCATGGTCTATGTGTGGAGATGGTGCCCGGGGGAGCGGGGGGGAGGAGGTGTGTGTGTTTGTGTGCGAGAGAGGCTCCAGCCTCACGGCGCAGTGTAGTAGGGGCGCACAACTCACAGCACAACGAGTTGTTGCTGTAACGAGGCTAAAACTGACCATGTTTGTTTTGATGGGAAGGCAGTGTGCAGTCGTTCTTTAAATGTCTACAATGCACATTTGAAGGCCACATAAAATGGCAAGGAGGGCTGCATTGGGCCTGAGAACCTTGTGTTTGACACCTGTGCCTTAGAGAAAAGGAAATGCCTTGAGGGACCCGGCGGCAGACACCATTTGCTTTAGGACCTATCAAAGTTTTGTTGGGATGCCCTCTGATTTCCAGCTACCCCACTGATTTCTCAGAGAAGGTTAGAGTCCCAATATAACCCTTTAGTGTGTGACGCAAGCTACTTTGAACCATGAGCTGTACAGGTTATGCCATTTTCAGAAGTTCTAAAAAGCAAGGGGACACATCCCCTGAAACAGAAACAAGATGGCCAATAGGTGAAGCAGTAACAAGATGGCAGTCAGCACAAAGAAGAGATAAGATGGCTACCCCCATGAAACAGAGACAAGATGGCTGCCTCCATGAAACAGAGACAAGGTGGCTTCCAACATGAAACAAAGTCAAGTTGGCCTTCCTTGTGAAACAGAGACAAGATGGCCACCCCTGTGAAACAGAGACATCCACCCCATGAAACAGAGACAAGACAGCGGCCCCATGAAACACAAACAAGATGGCCACCCCTAGGAAACAGAGACAAGATGGCGGCCCCATGAAACAGAGACAAGGTGGCGGCCCCATGAAACAGAGACAAGACAGCGGCCCCATGAAACACAAACAAGATGGCCACCCCTAGGAAACAGAGACAAGGTGGCGGCCCCATGAAACACAGACAAGATGGCCACTGCTAGGAAACAGAGACAAGATGGCGGCCCCATGAAGAGGACACAGTACATTCACAACTGTGACCACCAGGTGAGGTGACAGTTTGCAGAAGTAAAAATAACACTATTTAGGTATGTAGAGCATGGCAGTGATCAGATCAACGGAAGAAAATGTTTCTATAAGCCAATTCTTTTTGCTCTGGTTGGAATTTTTGGCAATGGGAACTGCTGCCTCGCTCCGCAGACAATAAAATATTGATTGGCCGTGATTTCAAACACGCCATTTCTCACGGAATCTGTTTATTTGTTTAGTGTTCAAAAAGCAACAAAGTCTCAGCTGGTGAGAAAATATCGACTTGGGAAAATACACTCCATCATTTTTATGAAGTCGCCCTCCGCTGCCAAAAAAGGTTACAGACCTATACTGCATTTTTCTGGAAGAACTCCCTTGTCCAAAATTATCCTCAGCTTTGCTTTTGGGAACGGGACGTGTTTGACAGGACCTCAAATTCTGTTACGCTTTGCTGAAAATCGTGATGTTCTTATAAACAAAGCAAAACAAAAACAAGACTTATCTTTTTCGGCAGCGTCACCCCCCTCCCCAACTTTATGTACTGAGCAAAGCGTTTTTTTGCCTCAGCTGAAAATACTTTGGTTACCGCAGGCCTGTAGACACCCCTGAGAAAATGGCGGGCGCGTGGAGAGGGGGGCTTCTGCAGGAATGCCGTTTTTTACCTACCGCCTCAGTTTTGTCTGAACATGAACAAAAATATGCTAGAAGTTTTAATAGTAACAGCATGGATTCGGGTCAAAAGAAAAAAAAAAGTTGCATAAACAAAATTTAGATTAAAGCCATATGTGTCCTGGGAGAGGGAGGGAAGAGGAGGGGTGTTTTACTCTATAAGGATGTAAGTTTCACATAAAGCTATAGAGCAGCACAGCCATCCTGCATGTATGCGAGGCCTGAAACCAGTATTATGGGAAGAGGGCGAGTGTTTCAATATGGAGACAGTATGGGAATATATTTCCGATAGCCTAATGAAAATGTCAGTATAGGTAGCCAGTTCACATTCACACCGCAGCAGTGTCACTCATTTCTCCTCATCTCCAGTGCAGAATCTTCCTCTTCCTTTCCGTCTCTAAAGCTGCCCAAGTCCATAGCCGCCGGCCACAATGCAAACTTGCACAGAGAGCAAGGTGACTACTGCACAGGCGGCTGGCAGCAGAGTACCGCAGTCAGGCACTTACCTGATCTCCATGCATTGCAGCATTTGCAAGCTTGCAAATGGGAGCTGAGCCAGTGCGCTCTGCTCTGTAATAAAGGGCGCCGAGGCATGCCGGGAGATGTAGTCCTCCTCCTGTAGCTTGTAGGGATGTATGGGGCGCAGCAAGAGGGATTGCCCCACTCAGAGAAGCAGCCTGGAGTTGTCATGGAGACGGGGCGGGGCTTTTCTTCCGTATCTGAGTGGCTTCTAATGATATTAAATGAAGAGCCGTTTGAGAGCCATACGAGTCGGCTCTTTAATGGGAGCCGAGCCAAAAGAGCTGATTCTCTTAAAAGAGGCGGAATTCCCATCACTAATATGAGGAAGAAAGAGGGACAGAGGGAACGGTTTCCCAAAGAGGGACTGTCCCTCCGAAAAAGTCACCCCCTCCTAAGTGTAGCTAGCCAGAGTCCTTCCCACTTCCCTCTCTCACCTCTCCCACCTCTCCAGGCTACCAGCATCTTCAGCTTCTTCTCCTCCTCAGCGCCAGCTAGTGTCCAGAGTTTATGACTGCAGCTGGCGTCGCTCATCAGGAATTTGCTGATGATCCAACGAAATAGCTTAAATCGTCGAACGAACCTACATCCCATAGACTGTACTATACCCTCCCCCTCCCTAAACCTGGCCTTCCTGTCTATGCATTTGTCACTAAATGTAGGCAGATTTGATGGGTACATAGCTCCCAACTGTCCCTCTTTGGGAGCCCTGTCCCTCTGTCCCTCTTTCCTCCTCATTTGTCCCTCCTTCAGGACTTTGTCCCTCTTTCTATGTAAATATATATATTTCTCTACTAAAAATGTGTTTGATTGACTCTACACTGTATTCCAATCCTTTAAATTGATATATTACTAGCTTTAAAATGTTAATATGAAGGAAAATGAACCAGGATAGAGAGGACCAGTGTGGTTTGAATTATAAAACAACATATTTTTCTTATGAAATCTTTATGGTATGCGTGACTAGGGGTTGTGATGGGGGCGTGATCAGGGGTGTGGCAGGGGCGTGGCTTAAGTATCCCTCTTTCTCATCTCAAAACTCAAAAAGTTGGGGAGGTATGCGGGAAGGCTATTTCATCAGCAGACGTGGCACATATTTATGAGTCACATAATGTGAGACACCGGCTGCAGCCATGGAGAGTGGCTCGGGGCAGCGCTGGGGAAAAGAAGCTGAGCCTGTCAGGGAACTGGGAGAGGTGAGTTCTCCCAGTTCCAAGCACTCTGCTTGCATCTCTTCATTACTGCTGGTGTGGCCGGAGGAGGGGTGACAATGGGGGAGGTGGAACCTCTGGGCACCCTCACAGCTCTGCGCCTGGAGGCTGGAGCCTCTTGAGCCTCTCCCTCAGCCCGATCCCACTGTGGTAACTAAGATGGTAATAATTGGGACTCGCATGCAAATTGTATGCAAATGTTATGCAGACTGAAATTGGGCCAATCACATTCACTTCCTGTTTACAGTCAATGGATTAGCGCAGGTGGTTGGCAACAGAGGCTCCTGCTCTATCCAGGGAAGAACTGCAGCAAGATGGAGGGTTAGGTGGCTTTTCTGTACTCCAAACTGCTTCCACGGCTGCAAATTTTGCCAACTGAACTTCCTGTCAGTTTTAGAATTTCTTGAGAGAGAATTCTTGTTAACAATATTACAAACAGACTGGAGCAGCAGCAATATATGTTTTAGGCCCTTTTCATAGTTACTGCTTTACATTACGTTGCGGTGCTCACCCGTGCCGCAGCTCACCGCAGTGGCCATTAAAGTGGACCTGAACTCTTGCACAGGACAGAAGGAAAACAGAGAGAAATCCACCCTGTATGCATTACAGTTTAGCCTAATTCCCCCTTATCTTTGAGCAATCACTAGTGTAATTTGATCTCTCAGCTCTGTCAGCTACAGAATCTCGGCAGCATTGGACACAGGATGGTAACCCCATGTCTGCTTCCATGGAAGCAGGAAGTGGACACACTGCAGCTTTATTGCAGGATTTGTATCAGCTGTAACAAAGACATGTTTTTTTCTTTAAAGGCTATTACGCTGTTGCTTATCTTTTAGAGCAGAAGGAAAGTTCTGAGTTCAAGTCCACTTTAATATCTATGAGACAGGCCACAGTACCCACGGTGCAACGCGATGCAGTGGAAGTGTTCCGGGCACCGCAGACGTAACTCACAGGCTGCCGTGCGTTATTCTGCAATTACCAGAAGTCCCACGTTAATGCCTTTCATTTATGGTCGCACCGCGGCTGTAACGCGCGGTGTGACTTGCCTAGCCCATTGCGGTGCGATCTTCCAACAAACGCTGGGCGATCGCACCGCTATAGTGTTAAAGGATCCTTTGGCGACTTCAGAATAAAATTGGCATTTCCCCTGAAGTCTGAATAGTTCAGTGGCCCCTCCCCCTTCCTGCCGGAGACCCAGCTATGCGAGTTATGTGGCCTTTTAGCCCCTCTCCAAAAAATAACAGGAATGTGAAAATGACAGTTAATTTGTTTGGAGTGTCTGGCAAAAGCCAACCCAAGTTTAAATCAAACTTCCTGTTGAAATGCCAGGACCAAAATACCCTCCCACATCCCCTTCGCCAGTCCCAGGGAGAGCGAGCTGCCCGCTGTACCCCCATCCATCCCTGGGTCACTTCTATACTGTGACGCTCAGGAAGTAGCAGCAATGAAGTGTGGAATTCCTTAAGACGTTCGAAGCGATAAAATACAGTAATAAGCGAAACAAAAGAACTTTGTCGCCAGAAATTGGCGACAAATTTACAATTCACAATGAGCTTGACAATTGCAAAACTCACTGGCACAAGTGAGGTCATACAGGGGTTTTATATGGAACATGGAGTCTGTACATTCAGTCCAAACACAGAGAGGGCAATAAAATAGACATAGACCAAGGACAGTCAGTGACAGGACTATGTACTCTGTAAAGTGCTGCAGAAGATGTCAGTGCTATATAAATACATGATAATAATATGGTAGGACATTAGACTATGACTATGGTAGTATTAGATTGTGAGCTCCTCTGAGGACAGTCAGTGACATGACTATGTACTCTGTACTCTGTACAGTGCTGCAGAAGATGTCAGCTCTATATAAATACATAATAATAATATGGTAGGGCATTAGATAAGAACAATCTGCTCCTCCTCACCGGGTAGCTGAGCAAAATTTAAATCACATATTTTTGTGATTAAGCATTAATAATATTCTATTGCATGTCTGAAACTGCGGAAACATCAAAAAATTCTGGAAGGTCATTGGCAGAGCAGCGGAGCGATAAGATCAGATATCTCCGTCATTCCACACAGTAAGCTCCTCATCATTCATAAACCAGATACTCAGCCATATTGTGGGATTACACCTATCAAAAAATGCTGAAATCCGATCTGCAAGAACTGCCCATAGATGGGACTTCAAAGGGAATAACTTTATTGATACTTACATGAAAGCGGCAGGATACGGAGGATCTAGGCCCAGGTCCTGTCAGTCTAGCGAAGCAGACGCCTAGCAGTCAGGCATACAACGGCGGGCGGCGGTCTGCGCTGGAAAACACAGAAGAGGCGACAGTTAATAGGCTGCTCCGGGCAACGAGCAAATGTGGGCAATTATAATTTCATGTAAATACAGGAAACACAACAACTCAGTTAAAGAGGAAATACACTCTTATTGTAGCAGGGGCGTAATAAACATATGCTTTTCAACCACGGTATAAACGTGACACAACCACGGTACAAGCGCACAGAGTTTCATATTTTGCCCTTGTGGGCCATTATGCACCCCAGTTCATCTACAAGAGCTTCTATAGGCTCCGGAGAGGTAAATCTATCTAGTTATATCAAAGCTTCATGTGACTTTCTATAGTTTAATAAAAGTATATTTCTATTTCAATTTACAGACCACTATCAAATCTCCAAAACTGACTGAGGCCAAAATTGCTGTTTTTTTAGGCCTCTTTCAGGGCAGTATTCCAATAGAAATTGTGATCGCAGCCAATATGGCACGATCTGACGAGTGCCCCATTGCGATTGCTGTAAACTCGATCGCAACCGCACAAAGCACTGACGATTGCATCCTAACCACATTGCACTAAATGGAAACGTTCCCGCCCATTTTCCACCAGCGTTGTATGCCCCCAGCATGCTGCGTTCTGTAAAGAGTCAGAATCAGATCGCAAAATGCTGATAGTGAAAAACCTCATTGAAGGCCCCTTAAAGAGAGACTGAAGCAAACAAAAATTGCTACTTTTACCTGCTAGTTCGCTACAGTACTCTCATTAGATGAAAACCGCCACATCCCCACCGCAAAACGAGGGCTTTAGACCCCCCAAATCCCCGGGGGGTAATCCGGCCGGTGCTTCCTGAAAGAGGCAGAGCTTTCAGCTGCAGCTCTGCCTCTACTGATGTCACTCGCCGCCTCTCCCCGCCCCTCTCACTCGTCCTTTACAGAAAGGGGCGGGGAGAGGCGGAGATCCGCACGAAAGAGAGGCAGAGCTACAGCAGAAAGCTCTGCCTCTCAGGGCAGCACAATCCACGACCAAGATGGTCGTGGATGTTTCCCCCGGGATTTGAGGGGTCTAAAGCCCTCGTTTTGTGGCGGGGATGCGGCGGATTACACAGGGCCGGCTCGCTCATGAGGTGGGGTGAAACATTTGCCTCAGGTGGCAAATCTGGGGGGGGCGGCACCCGCCTGTCCATAGACGCTACCGCTGGGGGCCGCCCGACGAGCTGGAGAGGTAGCGGGCAGAAAGTGGGTATTGGGCTTAGCGGCGGGGAGGGGGGGTCGGACCCCCCCTCCCTCGCCTGGGTCCCCCGATCTGCGCTCCTCCTCCAGCGTTATGTACGAGCCTGCGTATGATGAAGAGGCAACGAGCAGGGGAATCACTCACCTCTTCCGCGTTCCATCGCGTGCTCCACTGACGTCACTTTCGGCAACGCTGCCCACTGTATTGTAAGTGGACGGCCTTGCAGGAAGTGACGTCAGTGGAGCGCACGATGGAACGCGGAAGAGGTGAGTGATTCCCCCGCCCGTTGCCTCTTAAAATCTTCATCATATGCAGTCTCGTACGTAACGCTGGAGGAGGAGCGCAGATCAGGGGACCCAGGCGAGGGAGGGGGGGGTCCGACCCCCCTCCCCGCCGCTAGGCCCAATACCCCCTTTCTGCCCGCTACCCCTCCAGCTCGGCGCCCCCCTCGATTTTTTTCTAATTTTGCCTCAGGCGGCAAAAAGTCTAGGGCCGACCCTGGGTTTACATCTAATGAGACTACTGAAGGAAACTAGCAGGTAAAAGTACCAATTTTTGTTCGCTTCAGAGTCTCTTTAACACTAGGGGACACAATCACAGGCATAATCGTACTGCAATGTGACTGCGCTTCCTTCTATTTCCACTACCCGCGATTGCGCCGATGTCCATCGGGTACAAGCACAAACACATCACAAATCATGCAGCCGGCGACTGCGATTCGTGGAAAAACTAATTGCAGGAGTGGAAAAACTGCACCGCCATTTACATGTTAATAGCAGTGCTGTTGCGAGCAAATAAATGGGCGCAATTTCGATCTGAAGATCTAGTGAAAAAGGGCCGTGATGCGGGCAGCTGACAGGCCGTATATCCACCACCTGTCAGCATTTCCTGTAAGTATGCTGAAAACGTGCAAGCGTAGAGGAAAGGCTGTAAGGTGGTGTCTATCCTACGCATCTACATCTGAGAATGGCGGCAGCCGCATGCTACCATTGCAAGAGTCAGTTTTCTGTTGCGAAATACCATCCGCCAACACACGATTGCTTGGTAGTGCTGCTATTCAGCTGCATTAATTTGCAACTGGAAAACATTTGTTACTTGGCAGATCGATTAAAGCCTTGACATCAATCTCTGCAATGTATAGACTTCATTTGAAGGGATCGTCTTTGTTCAGTGATACTTTACACTGTGAATTCGTTTAAAGCGGATCTGAACTCAGAACTTGCCTGCTCTAAAAACTAGGTTCTCAACGTGTGGTACGCGTACCCCAAGGGGTACTTCTGATGGTTCCAGGGAGTACTCAGGTTTGATATACTTAAAGGATACCTGAGGTGACATGTGACATGATGAGATAGACATGTGTATGAAATATTTCTATATTTTTTTATTTATTATTATTATTATTTATTATTATTATAAGCTCGTAAATAGTGATGGATGCAAAACTGAAAAAATGCACTTTTATTTCCAAATAAAATATTGTCGCCATACATTGTGATAGGGACATAATTTAAACGGGGTAATACCTGGGACTATTAGGCAAATACAATACGTAGGTTTTAATTATGGAGGCATGTATTATTATATAACTATAATGTCCGAAAACTGAGAAATAATTATTTGTTTTCCGTTTTTTTCCTATTCTTCCTGTTAAAATGCATTTATAGTAAAGTAGCTCTTAGCAAAATGTACCACCCAAAGAAAGCCTAATTGGTGGCGGAAAAAAACCAAGATATAGATCAGTTCATTGTGATAAGTAGTGATAAAGTTATAGGCTAATGAATGGGAGGTGAACATTGCTCGGATGCATAAAGTGAAAACGACTGAAGGCTGATGTGGTCAAACAACACCAAATTAGTAGTTTAGCTAATTAAAAGCAATAGTAAATACTTGGAAATTGTTTAGAACCAATTATTATCTACTACAATTAAATGTATATTTGTCAAGGGGTACTTGTGATGTTTGTGATAATGTTTACTATGCTAGGGGGTACTTGGTGAGTACAGGGTTTTAAAAAGGGGTACATACCAATAAAATGTTGAGAAACAATGCTCCAAAAGATAAGCAACAGCATAACACTATAAAGAACAACATTTCTTTGTTACAGCTGATACAAATCCTGCCATAAATCTGCAGTGTGTATACTTCCTGCTTACATGGAAGCAGACATAGGGTTCACATCCTGTATTTACAAATCAGCTGCTCTGCCGAGGCAGCCAGCTGACACAGCTGAGAGATCAAATTACAGTGGTGATTAGTCACAGATGAGGGGAAATGAGACAGGCTAAACTCTCTAAATACATACAGGGTGGATTTCTCTATGCTTTCCTTCTGTCCTTTGCAAGATTTCAGGTTCACTATAACACTTGCGTTAAACAGAGACGGCAGAACAGCCCGGTAACCGCCCATATGAAAATTAATAAATATTCTTCCATTTATTTCAACAAAAATAACATTTATTCTCGCCATAGGAAAAAAATTCCCAATGCTGGATGGCAGATTGGCGAAGGATGACAGGCCGCAGGAATTCTGCTACCGATCAGGTGACACGATAACGAGGATTACGCGAATTGCGCAACAGACGAGTTCCATCCTGCCATACGCGATCTTCGACAAAATGGCTGCGGGAGAAAACGCAGGATAAACAACTGCCTCTATCAGAAGACTAAACACGCTGTATTTTAGTTGAACGTGCGCCAGCTCTTGTTTTGGTTCTAACGAGCTATTATCGCATTGTCCGCCGTGCCAAGAGCAACAAATTAGGGACGTATTTGAGACCTCGAAGTTTATTAAACTCTGAAGAGGAAGTGGAGTTTACAATGTTCCATATTCAACATTCTACACCCCCCACCCCTCCTCCCCACACCCGACACAATCTGCGGCCATGCAAGGGTTTTCTACACACTCTTATCTGAAATAATTTAAGGTTTTTGCACTTGGAATTCCTTGACAGTAATCAAAATAGAGGGGTGGGTTTGTTTGTTTTTTTGTTTGTTTCTTGGGGGGAGGGGGGATTTTTGGAGACTAAAGTTAGAAAGAGGTAAGTGTGACACTTACCCTACAATTGATAAAAGTTGGGAAAAATAGGTTTTGAGGGTTTTTATTGCAACTTTTGCCACACGTTTCGTAGCTCAGGCCCCCTTCCTCGTGGTTTGTGTCTGAATGGCTGAACCTCACATAGTTTGAGCGACATGGGAAAGGCAGAGGGTGATCCGCCCCCTAATTTTTGTCTCATGTAATCATTAGGTTTAGTACTGAAATGTTTTATTAGCATTTTATTATTTATATATTTTTTATAAAAAATTTTCAGTCAGGAAAATATGAAATATAAATGTAACTGTAATATTAACCCTCTAATTGATATGCCTGAAGGTGCCCACTAACTACAGTTTTCAACAAAGAATCGCCCAAGTGATCAGATAAGTACGATCAGAAATAAAATGTTGTAATACAAATTAGCGTGGGGGGACAGAAAACGCATGTGAAATCACATTGGATTAAAGATTATGAGCCACATGATCGCTGCTTTCTGCGATTTGAAATGCTCATTTTAAAATCATGCAGTATGTTGCTTCTTCCCGCATACTGTATGCGAATCGCATGCAAATCACATACAAAAGCAAAAACCACATGCGTTTCACTTGCATTTTTTTTTTAAATAGATCCGATACTGTATCTTTCTACTTGTTGTGAAAGGCAGATTATTAAATGACGCAAAGCGCATACGCAAGAAAAATACAAATGCCAATTCAAAAATGCAAATGCAGGGGAAAAACACAGAAACACACAAGGGGCTCAGTTCACAAAGCAGCGGTATGGCAGTTTGGACATCTTAAAGGTTAAGGCGTGCAAACGAATTTGTGAGAGCTGAAAACGTCACACTGCGCGCGGTACTGCGGTGCGCCAAAAACGTCACACGATGCGACCATAACGTCACATGCGGTGCGACGAAAACGGGGCATATGGTTATCGTCGCATCGCGCTACGTTTTTGGCGCGATGTAGCTTTGCGCAACTATTAGTGTGCGCAAAGCTACTTTACATGCGCTAATGGGCTTTTCACTGCTAACACTTAACTCATGGTTTTCTGCATAGACAAGTGTTCTCCCTGCCTAAGAGAACTATGTCCTTCATCGGGCTCATCTGAAAATAAGAACCCGCATAAAATTCTGAGTATGAACAGATCTCTCACCAAACTGATAAGCTACGTGAAAAGTGTTCCTAAATTTAAATTGAATTAGTGCTGACAGCTTGCCTATTGCACAATATTCACTTGGTCGGTATTGCTAAATACTACAGATCAGAGAAGCAAATAAACTTTAACCAGTCTATAAATACGTACAAGACCACATCTGAAAAAAATCTGTATAATTTCAGACCCCTATCTCCTACCTCCCAACTTTTTGAGATGAGAAAGAGGGACACTTAAGCCACGCCCCTGATCACACCCCCGGCACACCCCTAATCATGAATACCATGAAGATTTCATAAGAAAAAGATGTTGTTTTATAACTCAAACGACACTGGTCCTTTCTATCCTGGTTCATTTTCCTTCATATTAACATTTGAAACATAGAAATACATCCATTTAAAGGATGGGGATAAAGTTTAGAGTCAATCAAACACATTTTTCAGTAGAAAAATATCTATATTTATGTAGAAAGAGGGACAAAGTCCTGAAAGAGGGACAAATGAGGAGGAAAGAGGGACAGAGCTCCCAGAGAGGGACTGTCCCTCCAAAAGAGGGACAGTTGGGAGCTATGCTATCTACAGACCACATCCAGAATACTCTGTAGTATTCTGGACCCCCTATCTGCAGACCACCTTTTGAAAACTGGAGCACTTATCTTTGAGAAGGACATAGAAAAACTTGAGATAGCAACACTGCTAGTTCAAAAAGAAATCTTGTGTTAAAAAATTGAAGCAATTTGGTTCAACAGTGCATCTCGTGAGGTATAGTCATGTATGGGGCCCCCTTGCAAAAAAAGACTACATGGTACCCCCTAAGTCCGTGGTCTTCTCCCTCCCCCCCCACCCCCCAGGACCAGGCAACTGGTAAACAGACATATCTGCCACCCCCTCCCACCATGCAGAGTAGCACGTGTAATATTACCTGCTTACATTGCTACGGGTCTTCTCTGTACATAACAGCACACTCGCTCTGTTGCCACGAACTGTCTCCCTGTCACATGACCGCTGGGAGTCATGTGATCGGGAGCTCGGGAACGGGCAGCAGAGAGTGCTGCTGCTGTGATGCATGGAGATTACCGGCACTGGAGGCAGGTAAACATAACAATACCTGCGCTACTCTGCATGCGGAATGCAGGAGGAGGGGCCACTGAGCCCCCCTGCAATCGCAGGGTTTGCAGGGGCTGTTCTTACACCGACGATAGTCACTACTTCAGGTCATTTTTTGCAGTTTTTGGTATATGGTCACAAACCTGTATCAATTCTGATTCTTGTGTAGGCTAAAGCAGGAAACAGACATGAGAGAAGATCACATGATCATGCCATGGGCCTGCCAATCAAGGATTAGCAGAATTTATATTGAAGCGAAACCAGTCGTCTACAGCACTGCTTACCACTTATTCAATATGTTGATCATAAAGTCCAGTTTCATAGCTATTCACCCCATTCCTGATCCTACAGTTGTTTACACATGCTGGATTACAGGCCGCTAAAGCAATCCTCTTTTGTGCCATATTATTCATATTTGTTATATAGAGTTGCTAATTGGCTCTCAGCTGAGCAGCCTGTATTGTTCTACAGAAAGACAAAGCGGAAGAACAAGCATGAGGCTTTCAACTGCAAGATGCAACCATAATATACAGTAGTGGTTGAGAGGGTTGATCAATGATATGCAAATATTTCCGAGTTTATGCAAATTATTATTATTATTATTATTATTATTATTAATTTATAAAGCGCCAACATATTCCGTGGCGCTGTACAAAGTAAGGAGCAAACATGAGGTACATAATAATGTATGTACATTTTCATGCAAATATATGCAGCTTGAAAATGGACCAATCAATTTAAACCTGAGAGGGACTCGTTTGGTCCATTGTTAAGCTGCATATATTTGCATAAAAATTTACATACATTTGCATAAACACTGAAATATTTGCATATCATTGATCATCCCTAGTAGTTGCCCTAAGATTTTCTTACTCTGTAGATCACAAAAGAGGAGGGAAATACCTGTACACATGCTAGATTGCCACTCAGAGCAATTATAAACAGTCATTTTGGGTGAAGAACTGTAGCAAAAAGCACGTAATGAAAAAAAAATTGCTTATTTTTTTTTTACAATATTTATTTATAAATGCTTTATTATTATTTATTGGATTTATATAGAGCCAAAATATTATGCAGCGCTGTACAATAAATAGGATTACAGACAATGATAACAGGGGTGACAGCAGAATACAGGTAATAGACAATAGATACAACAATACAGGTAACAAGCAATAAGATACACAACACAATGCAGACAGTAGTACAATGCCAGATCATACACTGGAGTGGTAGTGGTAACAAGTTCCAAATTCTGGGTAAAGTGCACACAGTCAAGTATGATACACAAGGGGAGAGGGCCCTGCCAAAGGCTTACAATCTAGAGGGAGGGGTTGGTGACACAAAAGGAGGGGATGCAGCAAGAAGTTCTTGGCAGAAAGGATTAGGGCAGTGTTGAGTTGATGTAGGCCTCCTTGAAGAAGTGAGTTTTGAGTGCTTTTTTGAAGGTGTTGAAGGTGGGAGCGAGCCTGATGGGCAGTGGGAGAGAGTTCCACAGGATGGGGGCAGCTCTAGTGAAGTCCTGCAGTCGTGCATGGGAGTGCGAGATGCGTGGGGTGGTTAAGAGGAGGTTGTTGGAGGAGCGAAGTGGGCGGCCAGGTGTATATCTGCTGACCAGGTCAGAGATGTAGGTTGGGCAGGACTTGTGTAGGGATTTGTATGTCAAACATAGGATCTTGTAGCCGATTCTGAAGCGAATTGGAAGCCAATGAAGGGATTTGCATAGGAGAGTCGTGGAGACAGAGCGGTGGGAGGGGTAGATGAGTCTGGCTTTAGTCATTGTAAAATCTTTCCTCTCTCTGATTTACATTCTGACATTTATCACTGGTGGTAACATTTTTAGCCCTGTCAGGCGTATCTGTGCAAAATGGTTGTTTCTTTATTTTTGATCCATTGACAATAAGGTCTGGTCTCCCAAAATACTCTGGGAGGAGAATTCCGCATAGCTAAACAGCCTAGGATGTGACATAACTGGGAGGGCGGGGCTAAATACCAATATACAGTAATATGTAGATATAGGAAGTGTTTCTGATGCTGAAACCAGGAAAATTATCATAATAGTAGGTATCCTGAATAATTTACTGCAGTCTAATATATGTCACTATGGTGCTTTTTTTTTTTTTTTTTTTTTTAATACAGCTAGGTTAGGAGGCTCCCCAAAATAATAAAAACAATGTAAAATGGAGGAAAGAGTACCTCTAAAGCATCACTATAGCCATGATAAGGTAAAAAGTTATTTGAGACACAATGCGTTTCGAAGGCTAACATCCCTGCTTCATCAGGTATCTAAAAAGCAAGACTAAGCCCCTTCATTCTATAGCTTCACATAACTTCATTTAACCTCCTTGCCGGTTATCCCGAGCTCAGCTCGGGGTAACCTGCGCAGGAGGATTTCTCAGGCCCCGCTGGGCCGATTTGCATAATTTTTTTTTATTTGCTAGCTGCGTGCATATTACGATCGCCGCTACCCGCCGCGCCGGCCCTCCCCCTCCAGACCCCTTGCGCAGCATGGCCAAGCCGTGCCAGGCAGCGCTGAGGGGTGGATCGGGATTCCCTCTGACGTCCATGACGTCGGTGACGTCATCCCGCCCCGTCGCCATGGCGACCGGGGAACCCCAGCAGGAAATCCCGTTTTGAACGGGATTTCCTGTGTACTCTGATCGCCGGAGGCGATCGGAGTGGGTGGGGGGATGTTGCTTGTCAGCGGCTATCATGTAGCGAGCCCAGGGCTTCCTACATGATTAAAAAAATAAATAAATTAAAAAAAAAAAGTGCTGCGCTGCCCCCTTGCCGCATGAATTGGACCGGCAAGTGGGTTAATAAAGACAAAAACATATTTTATTCCCCAGGCCGGCCAAATATAGGGTGGGTGCATCTTCAATTCTGGTTTTTGTTTGTCCTTCTTTGGAACAGTATTACATCATAAACTAACCTGAGGATGGGACTTGATAGGCTTTGTTTTGTCTTTATTTTTCCCACCCTTATTATGTTACGAGACACAACAACGGCCTTTCTCAGTCTTCTGCCTATAGGCGGTTGGGCTGTATAGCGAGAGACACAGACACAGGGCTATGTCAATAAACTTTGGCTAGACTTGTTCGGAGTTGCTCCATAGGCCATGCATCACAGCGGCAGGCTTAGACATGACATAATTCATCTTTGTTTTCACATCTTGATGTTATGCCTGACTAGTTATGTCGATATATATTTATAGTTTTACGTGTGAATGTCATCGGGGAAGCGTGACCTTTTTTTTTTCTTCCATGTAAAGCACACAAAACAACAGAGAGCAAGGCAAACAAGCATTGTGTGGCTGCAGACCGCAAGAAGGTAACCTTTACCATCTCAGCAGCAGCCGAAGAAATTCACTGCCAGGTGCTCCGCTGCAGGTTTCAAACAAGAAGCAATATACTAAATTTCCTACAGTAGAAGTCCAGGGACAGATGTCTTCAGTAGGCAGTACTCAGTGACAGAGCCTGTCTGTATCTGTGCGGACAGTTCTCAATTAGTAGGGCAGTTTGTGGGCTAAATTACACCCAGGGCAAGTGTGTAAAAATTGCGCACCCTTCCCCCCTCCCCTGAGGACTCGCGAACCCTTACTCTTTAGGGACAGTCACACAGCCACAGGTTACAAGTAGATCTGCCTACTTACTAGTGACCAGCCACTCATCCACGAGGAAGCAGGGACCAGTTTACTACACCATGTTGGAGTCGCCTCCTCCCATTCACGTCGTATACACAGGACTTCTCCTGAGCCTCTCCCTTTCTCTGGAATTCCCTTCCAAAACATATCCGTCCATCACTCTCCAGACACTGTAGCCTTCACGCTCGCATACATGCAAAAATTGCACTGTGGTCATTTGAGTGCCGGAAAAGGCGGCTACTAAAATATTGGTAAAATGAACTTCAATAGTAAAGTGGTGGTAAATTTTAAAACACTAAACCATACCCTACTTTCGCACAAACCCTTCCTCTACTGATGCCTTACCCTAACTGCCCCCACAGCAGTGCCTTACCCTTAACGCCCCACACCGATGCATAACCCTCCCCGAACACTAAAAAGACAAAGACAAACACTTATATAGCGCTTTTCTCCTGGCGGACTCAAAGCGCCAGAGCTGCAGCCACTAGGACGCGCTCTATAGGCAGTAGCAGTGTTAGGGAGACTTGCCTAAGGTCTCCTGCTGAATAGGTGCTGGCTTACTGAACTGGCAGAGCCGAGATTCGAACCCTGGTCTCCCATGTCAGAGGCAGAGCCCTTAACCATTACACTATCCAGCCACTAGGGCAGTGGAGTCAGTGTTGAGGAGCAATTTTGGGTACCTGGAGTCGGAGTCGATGGTTTCATAAACTGAGGAGGAGTCGGGTGATTTTTGTACCCAATCCACAGCCCTGGTAAGTATTAGACTAAAGAGTCAGAGTTAAGGAGTTTGAGTCATTTTGGGTACCTGGAGTTTCATAAACTGAGGAGTCAGAGTTGATTTTTGCACTGACTCCACAGCGCTGCCGACCACCCCTCCCCCTACTGTTGCCGAACCTTAACGACACCACCCATGCCTAATCCTGACCTCCCTACACCTAACCAACACCCCCACCCAGCCTATGATACTACGGCATTTCTCAGCCTATGAGACTACGGCATTTCTTAGCCTGTGAGAACATGATATTTCTCAGCCTATGAGACCACAGCATTTCTCAGCCTATGAGAGCGCGGCATTTCTCAGCCTATGAGACCGCGGCATTTCTCAGCCTATGAGACCGCGGCATTTCTTAGCCTGTGAGAACACGATATTTCTCAGCCTATGAGACCACGGCATTTCTCAGCCTGTGAGACCACGGCATTTCTCAGCCTGTGAGACCACGGCATTTCTCAGCCTGTGAGACCACGGCATTTCTCAGCCTGTGAGACCACGGCATTTCTCAGCCTATGAGACCACGGCATTTCTCCGCCTATGAGACCACGGCATTTCTCCGCCTATGAGACCACGGCATTTCTCAGCCGATGAGATCACGGCATTTCTCAGCCGATGAGATCACGGCATTTCTCAGCCTATGAGACCACAGCATTTCTCAGCCTATGAGACCACAGCATTTCTCAGCCTATGAGAGCACGGCATTTCTCCGCCTATGAGACCACGGCATTTCTCAGCCGATGAGACCACGGCATTTCTCAGCCTATGAGACCACAGCATTTCTCCGCCTATGAGACCGCGGCATTTCTCAGCCTATGAGACCGCGGCATTTCTCAGCCTATGAGACCGCGGCATTTCTCCGCCTATGAGACCACGGCATTTCTCCGCCTATGAGACCACGGCATTTCTCCGCCTATGAGAGCACGGCATTTCTCCGCCTATGAGAGCACGGCATTTCTCAGCCTATGAGAGCACGGCATTTCTCAGCCTATCAGAGCACGGCATTTCTCAGCCTATCAGAGCACGGCATTTCTCAGCCTATGAGAACACGGCATTTCTCAGCCTATGAGAGCGCGGCATTTCTCAGCCTATGAGAGCGCGGCATTTCTCAGCCTATGAGAGCGCGGCATTTCTCAGCCTATGAGAGCGCGGCATTTCTCAGCCTATGAGACCACGGCATTTCTCAGCCTATGAGATCACGGCATTTCTCCGCCTATGAGACCGCGGCATTTCTCAGCCTATGAGAGCGCGGCATTTCTCAGCCTATGAGAGCGCGGCATTTCTCAGCCTATGAGAGCGCGGCATTTCTCAGCGTATGAGAGCGCGGCATTTCTCAGCCTATGAGAGCGCGGCATTTCTCAGCCTATGAGAGCGCGGCATTTCTCAGCCTATGAGACCGCGGCATTTCTCAGCCTATGAGACCACGGCATTTCTCAGCCTATGAGACCACGGCATTTCTCAGCCTATGAGACCACGGCATTTCTCAGCCTATGAGACCACGGCATTTCTCAGCCTATGAGACCACGGCATTTCTCAGCCTATGAGACCACGGCATTTCTCAGCCTATGAGACCACGGCATTTCTCAGCCTATGAGACCACGGCATTTCTCAGCCTATGAGACCACGGCATTTCTCAGCCTATGAGACCACGGCATTTCTCAGCCTGTGAGACCACGGCATTTCTCAGCCTGTGAGACCACGGCATTTCTCAGCCTGTGAGACCACGGCATTTCTCCGCCTATGAGACCACGGCATTTCTCCGCCTATGAGACCACGGCATTTCTCAGCCGATGAGATCACGGCATTTCTCAGCCGATGAGATCACGGCATTTCTCAGCCTATGAGACCACGGCATTTCTCAGCCTATGAGACCACGGCATTTCTCAGCCTATGAGAGCACGGCATTTCTCCGCCTATGAGACCACGGCATTTCTCAGCCGATGAGACCACGGCATTTCTCAGCCTATGAGACCACAGCATTTCTCCGCCTATGAGACCGCGGCATTTCTCAGCCTATGAGACCGCGGCATTTCTCAGCCTATGAGACCGCGGCATTTCTCCGCCTATGAGACCGCGGCATTTCTCCGCCTATGAGACCGCGGCATTTCTCCGCCTATGAGAGCACGGCATTTCTCCGCCTATGAGAGCACGGCATTTCTCAGCCTATGAGACCACGGCATTTCTCAGCCTATGAGACCACGGCATTTCTCAGCCTATGAGACCACGGCATTTCTCGGCCTATGAGACCACGGCATTTCTCGGCCTATGAGACCACGGCATTTCTCAGCCTATGAGAACACGGCATTTCTCAGCCTATGAGAACACGGCATTTCTCAGCCTATGAGACCACGGCATTTCTCAGCCTTTGAGACAACAGCATTTTTCAGAGCGAGAGACCTTGCAATTTAAATGAATGGGGGGGGGGGGGGGGACAAGAGGTGGGGTAATATATAGTATTCATACAGGCGGTGTGTTTTTAGGTTATCTAGTGAGGTGTACAACGTGATCAGAGGTCACAGGAGGAAAAGCCTAAGTTAGAAAGTTAAAGCGTTTTTTCACTTGATCTCAGCATGCCCTCGCTGCATGTCCGGCGCAGCATGCAGCACTGAGACCTCAGTTCAACGGTGGCCCGGAGTGGACACAGGAGAGCGGTGGCCTAGTAGCGGCTCGTATACAGGAAGTGCATACTTTCTGTATATGTGCCGTTACTAGGGGAACCCTCTCCTGTCTCCACTGCGGGTCACCGCTGAACTGAGGTCTCAGTGCTGCATGCTGCGCCATGCATACCTCGAGTGTCGGGGGACAATGTGGTGGAGGTGGCTGGCCGCCAATTTGATCAGGTAAACGAGCAATGGCTGGGGAGGAATGGGGGCGCATACCTGGCTAACTATACTGGGAGCACCTATACCTGGCTACCTATACTGAGGGCACTTACACCTTGCTACCTATACTGGGGGCACCTATACTGGGGGAACCTATACCTGGCTACCTACACTATGGGCACCTATACCTGGCTTTCTATACAGGGGGCACCTATACCTGGCTTTCTATACAGGGGGCACCTATACCTGGCTTTCTATACAGGGGGCACCTATACCTGGCTTTCTATACAGGGGGCAACTATACTTGGCTTTCTATACAGGGGGCACCTATACTTGGCTACCTATACTGGGGGCACCTATACCTGGCTAACTATACTGGGGGTATCTATACCTGGCTAACTATACTGGGGGTACCTATACCTGGCTACCTATACTGGGGGAACCTATACCTGGCTACCTACACTACGGGCACCTATACCTGGCTTTCTATACTGGGGGCACCTATACCTGGCTACCTATACTGGGGGCACCTATACCTGGCTACCTATACTGGGGGCACCTATACCTGGCTACCTATACTGGGGCACCTATACCTGGCTACCTATACTGGGGGCACCTATACCTGGCTACCTATACTGGGGGTATCTATACCTGGCTACCTATACTGGGGGTACCTATACCTGGCTACCTATACTGGGGGAACCTATACCTGGCTACCTACACTACGGGCACCTATACCTGGCTTTCTATACAGGGGGCACCTATACCTGGCTACCTATACTGGAGGCACCTATACCTGGCTAACTATACTGGGGGAACCAATACCTGGCTAGCCTATACAGGGGGCATCTACACCTGGCTACCTATACTGGGGGCACCTATACCTGGCTACCTATACTGGGGGTACCCATACCTGGCTACCTATACTGGGGGTACCTATACCTGGCTACCTATACTGGGGGAACCTATACCTGGCTACCTACACTACGGGCACCTATATCTGGCTTTCTATACAGGGGGCACCTATACCTGGCTACCTATACTGGGGGAACCAATACCTGGCTAGCCTATACAGGGGGCATCTACACCTGGCTACCTATACTGGGGGCACCTATACCTGGCTACCTATACTGGGGGCACCTATACCTGGCTACCTATACTGGGGGTACCTATACCTGGCTACCTATACTGGGGGTACCTATACCTGCCTACCTATACTGGGGGTACCTATACCTGCCTACCTATACTGGGGGAACCTATACCTGGCTACCTACACTATGGGCACCTATATCTGGCTTTCTATACAGGGGGCGCCTATACCTGGCTACCTATACTGGGGTACCTATACCTGGCTACCTATACTGGGGGAACCAATACCTGGCTACCTATACTGGGGGTACCTATACCTGCCTACCTATACTGGGGGAACCAATACCTGGCTAGCCTATACAGGGGGCACCTACACCTGGCTACCTACCTACCTAAATATACTGAGGGTGTTTTATTTTTTTGTGTCGCACCGTGGCTATAACAAGTGGTGCAAATTGTCGGGTGCGGCACGATCATTCCAAATTTGGGGGGGGGGGGGGGGGCTAGAACCAGCCCTGCATAGAGCGAGAGTAGAAGACAGCTGTAAGTGTTTAGAGGGATAGCAGGACATAGCTGGATGTAGAAGTGATGTCGGGGAACACCTGGGCATTGGTACTGGCCAGTACTACTGGCCTCTCCAGCACAGAGACACCAATAGTGATGCCTATGTGCCTAGTGTAGAATCTGGCCCTGCTCTCAGTTTTTCCCTCAATTTTCCACCTGGAGTTAGCCTTGAAAGCAAACCTTTTCTCAAAACAGCAGACCTGGCCTCACCTAGCAGCCCAGCCGATTTTTTTTTTCTGGCACTGTTCCTGTTAGCCTAATATGGCAAAGCACTCTCACGCCAAACCCAACAGACGCCCATTGTGCCGTGTGCCACGGGCATCTGTTTAGAGTGTGTCTAAACTGAAATGTCAACTCGTTTACTTTCAAGCCCACCCCAAGAGCACTTTCCAGCATTAACACAACACAGGCCCGCCATCCAGGATCCCATCAAAGTAAATAACAGACCTCATCCTCGGCCACGTGACGGTTTCACTTCATGCTATAGACTCTGTTCCTAGACCTACGTGTGGCATTTCCAAGGTGGCCAATCGCATCTAGCGACTGCAGGAGAACAAACAAAGAGGACAAGCTTTGATTTCTTTTTGCACACATTAAAAAGTCGGCGTTCCAGATAAACAAATACGGCGGGACTTGGGGGTAAAAGTAAAGAGGACGTATTGTTATTTACTCCTGAGACATAACATTTGGGCAAGGAAAAGACTTATTCTTCGCCTCAGGGTGATCGACAGAGACATCCGAACATTAAAGAGAAAAGAAATGGGTTTATATGAGAGCTGTGAGTAACTTGTACAAATAAATCCTAAAAAAATAATGGACTTCTCATCAGTATTTCTCATCAGCAACTCATACCCACATTCCCATGAAAAAACTTTCCCTCTTCTCGTATCATCAAGAATGGCTGTGTGGCTGATATTGTGGTGAAACCCCTCCCACAGTGTGATGTCATGTCCATGGTCCTGACAGTTTCCTGTCTGTGAGCCTTGATCCATTGTGGAAAATAACGGCTGTTTCCAGCTGCCAAGCGACCAATATCTCCCTCTGTGCATATGTATATCTATAAAAAAAAATGACCATATAGCCTATCGCATTGCTAGGGGGTGTGGTTATAGATAATAGCAGCTGGTGCTGTGTAGTTTTTTTTTCATGTCTGCCAGTAGTAAAGATGATGACCTGCAGGATGATTGTGGATCAAACAGTATGAACAAATTACATGGTGAATATCAATCATTTCTTGATGTCTTACCGGTATCCCTTTGCAATGTATTGATGGGTTTTTTCCTTTTTTCTCTAAAGTTCCTCTTTGAAACAGACAATGCATTTTGTGGGCGACACTCACTTCCTCATGTTTTTGTAGTGCCTTAATTGGCTGCTCATAATACTAGGGGGGGGGGGGGGAGGGGGGACGTCTGCGGGGGGGTCCTCCTTAGTGTTAGGTGGGGGAGAAGGAGAGATAGAGAGCTGAAACAAAATAGTACAGTCTGGCTTTAAAGAACAAGCGACACCCATGCTAACCTAGAATAAAAAACACAAACAGGTAGTCCCCGGTTTGTATATAAGTAGATAAATACTAGTTCTACTTACATAACAGATGTATTGCACTGTCCCCGTTATGATTCATATGAATTTTACAAAGGAAAAGCCGAGGATCCTATTCTAGGCAGTTTCCATCTTTGTTGCCTTTGACCTCCTGATAATTTCCTCCCTCACTCTTTTTTTCTCATCTTGCTAATTGTGTGTTCATTACCCGCCCTCCTCCCAGAGTCTTCAGACACTCCCACAGAGGTCTATACTAGGAAGTGCACTGTCTTATGTCATTAGAAGGAGGGGGAACTAAAGGGAAGAGGAGGAATATATTATAGATAAAAAGACCCCCTAGCATGCAACTGTTTGGCAATGGTAATTAAAGGGCCAGTGCTCCTAAGGTATGTAATAACTCCAAACCATAACAGCAGAAAAAGTTTTGAATGCAGGATTAGCATCTTTATCACTTAATACAGACCAGTTGCTGTTGAAATTCAATTTTTAAGGTGACAATCCAGCTTTAAAGAAAAGGGTGTCTGAATAAACTATATGCTTCAGGGACTGGCGAGCTGCCCCCTTGTGCAGCCTCAGCTGTTGGATTTCGGTACGTGACATCATTCCGTGTGGTACTAATCGCTCACCAGATCCAGATCTTCCTCCAATAGGAAGGCCGGCTGCAAGTGCTGAAATCTGCCGCGTTTCCAGGATTTATGTGTCCTCGGTGTGCAATGTTCAAGTAGCAGATACTCCTCGCACCAATGTACCATACCGCAACGCAAATGGAGGGGAACGCGGCAAATGGCATCACTGACCGTCTAACACAAGCAGTGAAATGTCCGTACTGCGCTCTCCCGGCCGTAAATCTATCACTTCCTGCAAGAAGCCACTGCAGAGATGAGTGCTACGCATAAAACATTTCCACACAAACGTTGTCATCTGCCCGCAGGGAATCACACACATTCATCTGGCGCTCTTTCTTGAAATGAGCATAGCTTATTGCTACCGGGTATCCAAACTCTTATTTACCTTAAAGCGGATCAGAGATGAAAAACTAACTATAACAAGTAACTTGTCTATATATCTTATCTAAAGTTTAGCAAATATAGCTGTGCTATGATTAAGGGCCGCATGGCCCGAAACATGTCAGCATTTGTATTCCTTTTTTTGCTGTGAGGATACGTCCTTAATAAATCCTTGATTTCTGTGGAGAGACCTTGTTGCGGACCACTTTCTCTTGCTCATAGCTGCAAACAGCTTTAATAGAAAATTATTATTTCTTCCTGTGATACAATGACAGCAGCCATGTTGTTTGTAAATATTACACAGAGGCAGGCTTATCTGTATCTTGATCACGCCTGTGAAAAAAACCCTAAAGGTAGCCATACACTGGTCGATTTGCCATTAGATCGACCAGCTGACAGATCCCTATCTGATCGAATCTGATCAGAGAGGGATCGTATGGCTGCCTTTACTGCAAACAGATTGTGAACCGATTTCAGCCTGAAACCGATCACAATCTGTTGAGCTGCTCCTGCCGCCTGTGCCCCTTCCCCCATACATTACCTGACGCTGGCTCCCGGGCGTCTTCTCCACGCTGCACCGCACCGCTCTGTTCTTGCTCCATCCCGGTGCTTCCTGTGTCACTCCGTGACCAGGAAGTTCAAATAGAGCGCCCTCTATTTGAACTTCCTGGTCACTGCAGTGACACAGGAAGCGCCGGGATGGAGCCGGAACAGAGCGGTGCAGCGCGGAGAAGACGCCCGGGAGCCAGCGTCAGGTAATGTATACCTGATCGGATCGGTTGCCGCTAGCGATGCGCACCCTACCCGCGGGCGATCGAGGGTAATTTCCCGCACGGCGCGATCGACGGACCGATCCGATTTCGGGAGGAAATCGGATCGGCGGGTGCGTTTAGCGCGAACGATTGGCAGCAGATTCAAACCCAGGATCGAATCTGCTGTCGAAACGGCCGCGAATCGGGCCAGTGTATGGCCACCTTAATCCTCCTCCTCCCTCCTCCCCTCTGTCTCTGAAATCAATGGCTAGTAACACCTCCTCCTCCTGCCCAGACTGAGCTCCCATGAGCCCTTGCTACTGCCAAGGCTCTCTGAAAACCTGTGGGCGTGGTTTATTTCGTTTATAGGGAATTAGAGTATTAAAACAAAAACAAAAAAGTATTTGGCTTGAGAAATGCCCTATAAACAATAGGAAAGGAATACAATTATGCAATGAGTAAAAGTTCACATCAGATCCACTATAAATAACACCAGGACTGCTTATATAAATTGGAATTTTAAGGCCAAAGGCCAAAGCAGCCCTTCTTTATTTAATTAGATACCGTGTTTACCCGAAAATATGACAAGTCATATTAATTTGTCTTTCAAAAGTTGTGCTAGGTCTTATTTTCGGGGAGTTCTTATAATCTATGGTGGTAGCCAGATCCCCTAGTATATACAATAGATAGATAGATTCCACCCGCTCGCTCCCTTTACCTCCCTGCTCTTGCTCCTAGCCCCCTCCTTGAAGTTCGGAACCATCTTCTGATTATGCCTGGGATAATTCCCACTGCAGATTAGCGGTTACTTGTGGTGAAAGCAGCTACAGTAATGTATCCAGTAACAGCACCGACAGGAAGTAAACAGATCACTTCCTGTAGTGGGTGGCGCTGTTACTGGATACATTACTGTAGCTGCTTTCACCTCAAGTCACTGCTAATGTGCGGTGTGAATTATCCCAGGCATAATCAGCAGAGGGTTCCGGACTTTAACTGGGCCAGGAGCAAGGGGAAGGAAAAGGGAGCGGCGGGCGGGCAGGAGCAGGTCTGCCACTAGGTCTTATAGTAGGGGGAGGTCTTATATTTCGAGAATACTCGAAATATATCGTAGGTCTTATTTTCGGGGGAGGTCTTAAATTCGGGGAAACACGGTATATAACATAAAGTACTATAATAAAATAGTACAGTAAATGGCAGCACAGTGGTGTAGTGGTTAGCGCTGTCGCCTTGCAGCGCTGGGTCCCCAGTTTCAATCCCAGCCAGGACAACATCTGCAAGGAGTTTGTATGTTCTCCCCGTGTCTGGCTGGGTTTCCTCCAGGCAATACGGTTTCCTCTAGCATCCCAAAAACATACAGATAAGTTAATTGGCTTCCCCCTAAATTGGCCCTAGACTATGATACATGCACTACACGATACATATGTCTATGGTAGGGACTAGATTGTGAGCCCCTCTGAGGGACAGTTAGTGACAAGACAGTATACTCTGTACAGCCCTGTGTAATATGTTGGCGCTAGATCAATACTTAAATGAAATAAATAAAATAAAAATACCAACAAACGGCTCTTTCACACTACGAGCTGATATGTGTGTTTTGACGGATCGCTCCTAGGATGCAGTAAGTGAGGTAACATTCGTCTATTTGACTTTCATGTTACCTTTCACATTAGACAAAGCGTGTCAGGGCATTACGTTGTAGTAACGCTCCTGGGAGCTTTTAATCGTCCACCGCAAGTGTTTTTTCTATTGGGTGAATTAGAACTAGCGTCGCTGATCAGCGTCAAACCGCAAGGTACCAACGTCACACCATAACCGATTTCGTGTGAAAGAGCTCACAATCAATCAGACTTTGACAAGGGCAAGGGATCCTGGAGGGTAAAACCATACCAGGCAGGCAACCCTTGAACCGGCCCCCAGTCGCAGCCGCTGACTCAAGGACAGCTGCATGCCACCGGTGTCACCATTGGTCATTGAAGAAAAAAACACTAAGCAGAGATATATCAGGGCGAATCCTCACCCTAAAGCTGGCCACTAACGGTCCAATTTCTAGCGAACAATCGTTTGAGCGATCAGAAATTCTGATCGGATTGGTTGTAAATAATCTCCATTGGTGGACACAATCGATTATGAACGAGTGCAAAAAATGTCGCTCGAATGAATTTTCGTCGAACGAAAATTTGGATTTTCTTGGTGGTCGTGATAGATAGGAAGCAATGGTTGGTTAGTTGATGGTGTAGTGAACGATTTTTCGTCCGATCAGAATTTCTGATCGCTCGAACGATTTTTCGCTAGAAATTGGACCGTTAGTGGCCAGCTTTACACCATTCTTTGACCAACCGTCAGAGCCCTTACCCCGCCTGCTGCAATGAGAAACCAACACCAACCTTACACCCAAAACCCCAAATACTGAGAGGAAGGGTGAGAACTTTTCACCTCAGCCACAGACTCAATGCTAGGCCTCAACTCCTCCCCTTCCTCTTTAGCCTTAGCTTAACTCCTCCCCCTGAACAAACCCTTCCTGTCTCCCAGAAAGTACACTCCTTCCACTCACAACTTTAACCCCTGCATACCCAACAGCTCAGCTAGCCGTATCATGGAGGCCCTCCCCAGCTCAGTACCCTCAGCAGTACAGGCCCCATCTTTTCTGCATTAGAAAAAGGCTTACAGATTTCTGTGCATTTAAATGAGAATGTTGGTTCAGCAAACCTGCATAGAGAAAAAAAAAAAAAAGTAAAAGTTAGCTACTTACCTCAGAGATGATCCATAGGCTTCTTATGTCCTCTTCCCCACCACCACCACCCTCTTCTGGGCTCTTGTCCATGTTCCAACAAAGCTGCACTGCGCATGTGTGAGTACGATCAGGGCCAGCCCTACCATGAAGCTGACTAAATTACGTGATTTGTGGCGGCAGGCTGTAGGAGGCAGCATACACTGAGCTGATCTTTTTCAGTCCCTCACTCTGCTCTGCTGCTTCTGCCTGACTCACAGAGCACAGAGCTGGCCTGCTTTGAGTCTATGTGTGCTGGACCTGCCCCTTAAAGGATACCCGAAGTGACATGTGACATGATGAGACAGACATGTATATAGACATGTACAGTGCCTAGCACCCAAATAACTAACTATGCTGTGCTCCTTTTTTTCCGACTATAAAACACCTTCCTAGCAGAAAATGGCTTCTGAGAGCAAGAAAAAGATAAAAAGGGGAATTTCTTAATAGTGAGGGTCACATTATAGTCACTTCCTGTCTGAGTCAGGACTGAGCCACTTAAAGAGACACTGTAACATCAAAAAGATCCCCTGGGGGGTACTCACCTCGGGTGGGGGAAGCCTCCGGATCCTAATGAGGCTTCCCACGCCGTCCTCTGTCCCACGGGGGTCTCGCCGCAGCCCTCCGAACAGCCGGCGACTGTGCCGACTGTCAGTTCTATATTTACCTTTGCTGGCTCCAGCGGGGGGCGCTGTGGCGACTTTCGTCACGGAAATAGACGGAAATACCCGATCTCCGTCGGGTCCGCTCTACTGCGCAGGCGCCGGAAACTTGCGCCTGCGCAGTAGAGCAGACCCGACGGCGATCGGGTATTTCCGCCTACTTCGGCGCCGACAGCCGTCAGAGCGCCTGCGCAGGAGCCAGGAAGGTAAATATTACGTCACCGCTGCACGGAGGGCTGCAGCGAGACCCCTGACGGATGGAGGACGGCGTGGGAAGCCTCATTAGGATCCGGAGGCTTCCCCCACCCGAGGTGAGTACCCCCCAGGGGCCGTTTTGTCGTTACAGTTCCTCTTTAACTCTTTCAAGCAGAGAAAGTAAAAAAGGAACACAGCAAGGTACTTGTGTGCTAGGCACTATCCATACACGTGTCTATCTCATCACGTCACTTCGGGTATCCTTTAAAGGGATGTGGAGTCTGCCATATTAATTTTCTTTTTAAACAATACCAGTTGCCAGACAGTCCTCCTAATCCTGTTTCTCTAATATGTTTAGCCATAGAACCTGAACAAGCATATGCAGATCAGTTACTCTGACTTACTTTTACTGAATTAGCCATATGCTTGTTCCAGGGTTTTGACTCAGACACTGCTTAAAGAGACTCTGTAACATCAAAAAGATCCCCTGGGGGGTACTCACCTCGGGTGGGGGAAGCCTCCGGATCCTAATGAGGCTTCCCACGCCGTCCTCTGTCCCACCGGGGTCTCGCTGCAGCCCTCCGAACAGCCGGCGACAGACCCGACTGTCAGTTCAATATTTACCTTTGCTGGCTCCAGCGGGGGCGCTGTGGCTGCTCTCGGCTCCGAACTACACGGAAATACCCGATCTCAGTTGGGTCCGCTCTACTGCGCAGGAAACTTGCGCCTGCGCAGTAGAGCAGACCCGACGGCGATCGGGTATTTCCGTGTAGTTCGGAGCCGACAGCCGTCAGAGCGCCTGCGCAGGAGCCAGGAAGGTAAATATTGACGTCATTATTCTCGGAGGGCTGCAGCAAGACCCCTGAGGGACGGAGGACGGCGTGGGAAGCCTCATTAGGATCCGGAGGCTTCCCCACACCCGAGGTGAGTACCCCCCAGGGGATCTTTTGACGTTACAGATCCTCTTTAAGCCAGAAGATCAGCAGGACAGCCAGGGGACTGGTATTGTTTACAAGGAAAGAAATATGGCAGCCTCCATATCACCCTCACATCGGGTTCCCTTTAATATTCATTGAATTGCTGCTTTTCTTGGGATGGAAGGATGCATACTCAATGAAGTTTACTTCAGGCAGCAAAAAGTCTAGAACCTGCCCCGAGGATGATCTGTGCCTGCCGAGTAGCACAACACTGCTTATTCCGGTCCGCCCATGATGCCAAGTAAGGCGAGTTCCTCAGGCGTCAGAAGTAGAGATGGGAAGTTCGGATCTTTTCAATGATCCGGATGATTCGAATCGGATCATTGAAGAGATCCGGATCTTTGATCCGAATCTCGGATCATTTTACTACCGAAGCATTCGGGGGTGAAATGAACAGCAGGACAGGTCTTTCCCTGCTGTGGACAGGAGAAGGGGAGGGGGGTGGACACACAGAGAAGGGGAGAAGATGGACAGGAGGATCATATTGCCTTTCAATCACAGTGCCTGCAAAGTTACTGAGCTGTGCTGAGCTGAGCCAAAAGTTTCCAATGTGTTCACTGTGCAGCACTACGGAACAGACAGCCTATAATGAGCAGCACATTATAGCCAGTATGTGTGCTCTACACATATCTGGCAGTGGCAGCCATGTCCCCTCTCTCTCAACTACCTGTGGCTGTGCAAGGCTGCCTCCTAGTGTTGTCCGGATCATGAACGATTCGGATCTTTGATCCGAATCTATTTTATGAGTCGATCATCCGAATCATCAAAATGAGTGATTCGGATCGCAAAAGGGGCGGGGCCAGGAGCGACACGCCCCCTCTCAGCGGGCAGCGGGGTTTTGGAAGCAGAGCTGAGATGGATCGCTCTGTTGGATGGGAGGCAGCCTTGCAGGGAGACAGGTAGATGAGAGAGAGGGGACATTGGTGCCACTGCCAGATATGTGTAGAGCACACATACTGGCTATAATGTGCTGCTCATTATAGGCTGTCTGTTCCGTAGTGCTGCACAGTGATCACATTGGAAGCTTTTGGCTCAGCACAGCTCAGTAACTATGCAGACACTGTGATTGAAGGGCAATATAATCCTCCTGCACTCGGCACTAAACAGCTGCACTTATCTTCTGGGAATGCTTTCTTTCACTGTGCGACCTTTTCTTTCAAAGTACACAGATGAACATATAGGTGAAATATATGTAAAGCATATGACTTCAGCATGTGGGTATTACGTGCAAACATTTCTGCTCTCTGCTCGTCCCTCCTCCCATCTCTGTCCACTCCCTGCCCTCTGTCCATCTTCTCCCCTTCTCTGTGTGTCCACTCCCTCCCCTTCTCCTGTCCACAGACCTGTCCTGCTGTTCATTTCACCCCCGAATGCTTCCCGTAGTAAAATGATCCGAGATTCGGATCAAAGATCCGGATCTCTTCAATGATCCGATTCGAATCATCCGGATCATTGAAAAGATCCGAACTTCCCATCTCTACTGCCTCCCCTCCAACTCAGGGATCCATCCCTGCTCTGCTTCCAGGACCCCGCTGCCCGCTGAGAGGGGGGCGTGTTGCTCCTTGCCCCGCCCCTTTTTCGATCCGAATCACTCATTTTGATGATTCGGATGATTCGACTCACAAAATAGAATCGGATCAAAGATCCGAATCGTTCATGATCCGGACAACACTAGTCAGAAGTCTGGGGGCAGCACCAGGCAGAAACAGGAAGTGAAGGGAGTGCCGGTGTCATGTCAGCTATTGCAGCCTCTCAGATTTTGCAGCCCCGCATGCGCAGTAGGAGCCTGCGCCCCATTACATTGTGCAGCCACGTGTGAAACATCCTAAATATCTCCACTTCCGCACCACGTACACCCCCGAAATTTGCAGGGGAGGGAGGGGACCCCCACATCTAGCTCTGTGCCGAATTGCAGCCGCCGAGCCCCGCTGGTTCCCGAGACTGATTGCAGCAAACCTATCTCGGGAACTACCGGGGCTAGGGGGCTGCAATTCGACACAGAGCTGGATCTGTGGGTCCCCTCCCTCCCCTGAAAATTTCGGGAGTGTACGTGGTGCGGAAGCGGAGATATTTCAGCTAAATAATGTCTAACTTCCCACTGAGCATGCGCGATACTCAGTGAGGAAGGCTGCTTCCGGGCTGCAATATCTGACATTACAGCGGGCCAACCTATACTGGGGGCAACTGCACCTAGCTACCAACACTGGGGGTACGGATTTCCCATAAGACACTGTAGGCACGTGCCTACAGGCACCTTAAGTGGAAGAGGCGGGGCCCACAAGACCCCATGGAGAGATAGGAGTTGCAGCTTTTGTGCTCCCTTCCCACCGATAAAGATTTCCCCCTACCGCTCTTCTCTCCGCCTCAGATGCAGGTGTCCAGTGTTGTGCGCCTTTCTCCTCTGTCCCTCTGATATAGGATGCAGGCAGCAGCGCTTTGGGAGCTAGTCTACTTTAGGGGACCCACCGTAAATCCCCATAGAGAATTTAAGCTGTGCTGAAAACGGAGCGAATTTCCACTTTCAGCTTGTTTAAACCCCCACAAGTTATATATGTATGGAAAGCTCAGAATCAGACCTAACGAAGGGTGCCACTTTCGGTGAGAAAAAGCAGAAACTCACTGTGTACGAGGCGCCGAACGGCCGCAATCGCACCTCCGTCAGCCATCTTACATCTGTGCTGCTCCTATTTTTCTCCCTCCTCATTGGAGGGATTGTTAGCTGGGGGCGTGCCAGAAACTGCTCTCTCACAAGACTCACAAGTTACCATGTCTACCGACCTTCAGGGCTGTGAAAATAATACGTTTGGCCGACTGAAATTAAACTGTGCCGAACAGATAGGAAATTACATCCTCCTGCACGGGGGGAGCAGGAGGATGTAATTTCCTATCTGTTCGGCACAGTTTGGGAGGGGGTCCCATCTGCCAACACACCGCCCAGCGCAGTAGTAATAGGAAGCCAGTAGAAAACTTCACTTTTTTTTCTCTCTCTCTCTCTCTGGCACGCCCCCAGCTAACAATCCCTCCAATGAGGAGGGAGAAAAATATGAGCAGCACAGAACCAAGATGGCCGACGGAGCCGCGATCGCGACCGTTCGGCGCCTCGTACACGGTGAGTTTCACCTTTTGCTCACCGAAAGTAGCATCATTCGTTAGAGCAGATTCTCAGCTTTCCATAGATATATGGCTTGTGGGGCTTTAAAAGAGCTGAAAGCGGAAATTCGTTCCGTTTTCAGCACAGCTCAAATTCTCTATGGGGATTTACGGTGGGTCCCCTAAAGTAGACTAGCTCCGCGCTTTGTCCCTAGTGTTGTCCGGATCATGAACGATTCGGATCTTTGATCCGAATCTATTTTATGAGTCGATCATCCGAATCATCAAAATGAGTGATTCGGATCGCAAAAGGGGCGGGGCCAGGAGCGACACGCCCCCTCTCAGCGGGCAGCGGGGTCCTGGAAGCAGGGATCGCTCTGTTGGAAGGGAGGCAGCCTTGCAGGGAGACAGGTAGATGAGAGAGAGGGGACATGGGTGCCACTGCCAGATATGTGTAGAGCACACATACTGGCTATAATGTGCTGCCCATTATAGGCTGGCTGTTCCGTAGTGCTGCACAGTGAACACATTGGAAGCTTTTGGCTCAGCACAGCTCAGTAACTTTGCAGACAGTGTGATTGCCGGGCAATGTGATCCTCCTCCACTCGGCACTAAACAGCTGCACTTATCTTCTGGGAATGCTTTCTTTCACTGTGCGACCTTTTCTTTCAAAGTGTACAGATGAACATATAGGTGAAATATATGTAAAGCATATGACTTCAGCATGTGGGTATTACGTGCAAACATTTCTGCTCTCTGCTCGTCCCTCCTCCCTTCTCTGTCCACTCCCTGCCCTCTGTCCATCTTCTCCCCTTCTCTGTGTGTCCACTCCCTCCCCTTCTCCTGTCCACAGACCTGTCCTGCTGTTCATTTCACCCCCGAATGCTTCTGGTAGTAAAATGATCCGAGATTCGGATCAAAGATCCGGATCTCTTCAATGATCCGATTCGAATCATCCGGATCATTGAAAAGATCCGAACTTCCCATCTCTATTTGTCCCTCCGACGGCTCTGCATGTGTCTTTAAGGGCCCTTGCTTGATGAGGTCATCAAGTCAGGACCCTTTCACTACAGGAGGTCGCCTCCGGTGTATGCAATTGCAGAGCCGCTGCCAGCAGGACAGAGGGTGAGTGCCCTTTCCTGCATCAGATTCAGAGTTAATGGAGGAGAAGAATAGAGCACAGCACGGGACACCTGCAGCCATCTGAGGCAGAGAGGAGCACTTGCAGAGTTTGGATTCAGATCTTCACACTCCTGCCTGGTGACCCGTTTTTAAAACTGCCGTGAAGGGAGAATGCAGAGGCTTTGAGGTAAATTCTGAGTCTCCCTGTAGTTTGCTTGCATAGCAAGTGCGTAAAGTTTCTTGTGCAGAGCACAGCACGGGGATATGGGGATAGTTGCATTGGAGGGAGGAACAGGGCACATCACATAGCTCAGATAACGGAGAGCACTTGATAGGTCCGTCCTTTGAAGTGAGAATCCTATCAGAGGAAATATAGGAGAAGAGGTGATTGTGTCTTAAAATTGTGAGCATTGTGTCTGCCCCTGTTCAAGTATGTCTGTGTTTAGTTGTGCGTGTGTTTGTGTGTGTGTGTATGTGTGCCTGTCTTCAAATGTGTGTGCCAAGTGTCTGTGTGTGCACCTGTGTTCAAGTGTGTGTGTGTGTGTGCGTGCACCTGTGTTGAAGTGTGTGTGTGTGTGTGTGTGTGCGTGCACCTGTGTTGAAGTGTGTGTGTGTGTGTGTGTGTGTGTGTGTGCGTGCACCTGTGTTGAAGTGTGTGTGTGTGTGTGTGTGCGTGCACCTGTGTTGAAGTGTGTGTGTGTGTGTGTGTGCGTGCACCTGTGTTGAAGTGTGTGTGTGTGTGTGTGTGCGTGCACCTGTGTTGAAGTGTGTGTGTGTGTGTGTGTGTGTGTGCGCCTGTGTTGAAGTGTGTGTGTGTGTGTGTGTGTGTGTGTGCGCACACCTGGGTTGAAGTGTGTGTGCGCCTGGGTTGAAGTGTGTGTGTGTGTGTGTGTGTGTGCGCGCGCGCGCCTGGGTTGAAGTGTGTGTGTGCGTGCGCCTGTGTTGAAGTGTGTGTGTGCGCGCGCGCGCGCGCCTGTGTTGAAGTGTGTGTGTGCGCGCGCCTGTGTTGAAGTGTGTGTGTGCCTGTGTTGAAGTGTGTGTGCGCGCGACTGTGTTGAAGTGTGTATGTGTGTGTGCACCTGTGTTGAAGTGTGTATGTGTGTTTGTGTGTGTGTGTGTCTGTGCCTGAGTTGAAGTGTGTGTTTTTGTGTGTGCGCTCGTGTTCAAAGATTTTGAAGTGGACTCCAAAGATGTGTAGCTTTGTCAGTATTCTAAGGCCCTATTTCCACTGGTGCCGTGTCTGTTTCTGAATTGGACGAGGCACCCATGCTGTTGTGAAGCATCGGAATCGTTATAGCCATCCCATGCATGGTTATAGGGATTCAGATGCATGCTACGTAAAACTGCGGCATACTGTCCAGAATCGCACTATTATTTGTGAAGAAACACTGCGTAAGCAGGGATGGGAGCGCAGCATGGGGACACAACTTTTTAATGGTGGAGGGAGGGAAGCCCGGGGTTCACTACACTGCCAAGGTTATTGGGGGCTCCCTGACTGATGCTGCTAACTTCCCTCAGACATTTACAGTCTAATCCCTGTCTCCTATCACTACCTTCAAGAGCTTACACCCCAATCCTTGTCTCACGTCACTAAGGATAACATGAGGCAGTGATTAGAGCAGGCTTTCTCAACCAGGGTTCCCTGAGTACTCTGCAGGGGTTTCTTGGCATTTTACCCCATCGTGGCGGAAGTATATAGAGCACACTATAATAGGTGGTACTGTAACAATAAGCACTAATTTGGGGGGTCAGAAGACAGTATAATGAGGGGCAGTGTAATAGGGCGTAGTGAAATAAACAGCCAAACATACTTTTAAAGACCATGCCTCCTGCAAAATAAATGCAGGGGTTCCTTGAGATCAAAAAGTTATTTGCAGGGTTCCTCCAGGGTAGAAAGGTTGAGAAAGGCTGTATTAGAGTATAAGATTCTAAGGCAGATAGTGACATGAGGTAGGGAATAGAGTTTGGAGCATTTTTACTTGGGGGTGTGGCTTGTGTTAAGGGGCAGAGTTAGGGGCACCAGAATGCCTGTGCCTACAGGCTCCTGAGTTGTAATTCCGGCCCTGTACCTACCTATACTGAGGGTGTTTTTGGGGGGGGCTCACTGCAGCTGTAGCGTGTGGTGCAATTTATCGGGTGCTGTGCGATCATTGGGGGGGGGGGCATCCTCACAAGTAGCAGCAAAAAGTCTCTAACCCGCCCAGCTGCTTGTGTACGGGGGAAATAGCTTTATGAACTATACAGGTGCACTCTGTGCATGCCCAATATGGCGGTACTCCTACATAAACAGAAGCATGGTCATGGACCTAGCGCTGGATTGGTGGACACGAGAAGGGAAACCTCAGTTTTTTCTCTACTTAGGCAAGTATTAACTTTTACTTTCTTTCTCCTTACATGTCACAAGGACCTATAGTAAAATGCAGTACAATATTACCCACTTTTATGGTCATTTTCCTGGTGTCAGTATCAGAAACACTTCCTATATCTATATATTGTATATTAAATGTAGCCCCGCCCTCCCAGTGAGGTCACAGCCTAGGCTGATTAGCTAGGTGGCATTCTCCTCCCAGAGCATTCTGGGAGGCCATGGACATTGACTGGCTTCAAAATATTCAAAAACAAACATTCCACAGAGATCGATGTGAAGAGAGGGAAACCGAGAGCCTGATATGGTGTAGTATGTTAATGTAATGGTATCTGGTGATAAAGAAGGTGATTATACTCACAAAGGTAGGTCGCCACCAAGGCAACCACTGGGCGAGCAGGCGGGGAGAATTATAACCTGACCCCGCTCTGGTCTAAGAAGTCGCTCTCTGTAGATAAGAGGAAGTGGGGATACACCCCTCCACCAAGGGTGGATTAAATTATTTTGTAGCAGGATAACAGAGGCGCCAGGTAGAGTAAATTTAATTAAAATCGTTAAAAAGGGCGAAGTGGGTGGACTCACCTCCCTTCTAGAAGAAATGGCCGGACAACGGGCAAGTTACTTGCAGTTTAAAGTAACATTTAATAATAACTCCAAAAGTGCAACACGTTTCACGGGTAACAGTCCCGCTTCTTCAGGCAAACAATTTTTGGAGGGTACACTGTCTGGTCAAGAGCTGGGTATAGCGCCTCTGCTATACCCAGCTCTTGACCAGACAGTGTACCCTCCAAAAATCGTTTGCCTGAAGAAGCGGGACTGTTACCCGTGAAACGCGTTGCACTTTTGGAGTTATTATTAAATGTTACTTTAAACTGCAAGTAACTTGCCCGTTGTCCGGCCATTTCTTCCAGAAGGGAGGTGAGTCCACTCACTTCGCCCTTTTTAACAATTTTAATTAATTTTACTCTACCTGGCGCCTCTGTTATCCTGCTACAAAAAAATTCCACAGAGATCGCCTGACATGACTAAAGGGGTCGTGTCTCCACCTGTGATAAATTTCAGAAAGTAAATCAGAAGGGAAAAGATTTTACAGCACTAACTAAATAATGTATAAATGAATATTGTAAAACAATAAGCAATTTTATTGAGGTTATTTTTACTACAGTTCCTCAGCAGACCTGGACTTACTCTCTGCTCTAAAAGATAAGGAACGACTTACTAACCTGTAAAGAAAAACATTTCAATTCTACAGCCGATACAAATGCTGCAATGCATCTACAGTGTGTTTACTTCCAGCTTTAATGGAAGCAGGCATAGGGTTAACATTCTGTATTTACCAATTAGCTGCTCTGCTCCAGGCAGCCAGCTGAGAGATCAAATTACACTGGTGATCAGTTACAGATGAGGGGGAATAAGACAGGCTAATCTCTCTAAATACATACAGGGTGCATGTCTCTGTGTTTTCCTTCTCTCCTGTGCAAGAGTTCAGGTCCACTTTAAGTAAAAAGTCCAGTGATCTTTTGCTAGCAGGGATAGATTGATTTATTGCCCCCAGGAGGTCTGCAGTGATTGAAGTGTAGAGGAGGCAGGATTGGGCTTCTCAGAGAGCCATGAAGCACATATTTGGGATTCCAGAGCTGTACAGTAACAGTGAGGATTGTGATGGCTGAAATTCCAGCCAGGAAGCGAGAAAAGATTTACTGATATGAAAGATAAGATTCCTGCGGATGGCAGTGGCCGGTGTCAGATGGCTGAGCGTGGATTCTGGAGCTGCACTGTTCCTCAAAGGGTTACAAAACCTTCATAACAAGTAATAGCACTACCCGTCCACAAAACCACCACCCTAACCAAACCGCCATCCACAAATAATCCACCAACCTCACCAAACCGCCATCCACAAATCCACCAAACCGCCATCCACAAAACCATCACCTTCACTAAACCGCCGTCCATAAAACCGTCACCTTCATCACATCGCCGTCCACAAATCCATCACCCTCACCAAACTGCCCTTCACAAAACCGAGACCCTCACCAAACCACCGTCCACAAAACCGTCACTCTCACCAAACCATAGTCCACAAAACCGCCACCTTCATCACATCGCCGTCCACAAATCCATCACCCTCACCAAACTGCCCTCCACAAAACCGAGACCCTCACCAAACCGCCGTCCACAAAACCGTCACCCTCACCAAACCATAGTCCACAAAACCACCACCCTCACCAAACCGCTGTCCACAAACCAATCACCCTCACCAAACCGCCGTCCACAAATCAATCACCCTCACCAAACCGCCGTCCACAAAACCACCACTCTCACTAAACGCCATCCACAAAACTGTCATCCTCATCACATCACCGTCCACAAAACAGTCACCCTCACAAAACCATCACCCAAACCGCCATCCACAAACCCGTCACCCTCACCAAACCGCCATCCAAAAAAACGTCATCCTCACCAAACCGCCATCCACAAAACCATCACCCTCTCCAAACCACTTCCCAGTACATGAAGAGTTAAAGGACAACTGAAGTAAGAAGAATATGGAGGCTGCTATATATACCAGTTGCTTGGCAGCCCTGACAAGCTATTTGGCTGCAGTAGTAGTGTCTGAATCACACCAGAAACAAGCATGCAGCTAATCTTGTCAGATCTGAAACAGTGGCGTCACTGGGGGGGTGCGGACCGCACCAGGTGTCTCCAGCAGGAGGGGTGACACCAAGCTCCAGGATAAGGGAGAGTGGAGTAAGGCTACGTAAACACAGACCAGGCTAGTGCCTGATGTACTTCTCCCTCCTGCTCTTCTCCCTTTTGGCTGCTCCGTGCTGAGCTGAAAACGAAGCATGGTGGTGATCATCTTAACGCCCCCGTATAGCAAGCAACGTTACTACCTGGTGAGGTTGGAGGTTCATGGGGTAAGAGAGGGGTGATGCCACGAGGTTCCGCACCGGGTGACTCCAACCCTAATGACGCCTCTGATCTGACAATAATGTCAGAAACACCTGATTTGCTGGATTCTTGTTCAGCGGCTATGGCTAACCGTATCAGAGGCAGATTGATTTTCGATCTATTCACTATTATTATTATATAAATACAAAATAATAATAATAAGGATCAATTCTGCAACAAGCATGCCCTTTTGGGCTGAAATCAGTCGTATACGTAGCTTGGGCATGCTGGAAAGGTCTTTGTTGCAAGTGCTTGATCGCGTGCATGGTGGTAATGGCGTCCAATACCATGGTGACAGTCATACACGAGACACCCCGCCTGCCTGGCCGCTCCCAAGTGTTAATGCTACCCTGCGCGGTTTAAAATCTCACCTGTCCTACTGGCCTCCTCCACCGTCACCCCCATGCTCCACCACATGGTTATTCTCGGTGTGACCGCAGACACGGGGTTGACGTGGGATGCACCACCACATGGTTATTCTCGGTGTGACAGCAGACACGGGGATGACGTAGGATGCGCCACCACATGATTATTCTTGGTGTGACAGCAGACACAGGGTTGACGGAGGGGGGGGGGGGGCGGAGCTGGAAGTCGGGGCAGCAGGACAGATGAGGTTTTACACCGCACAGGCACCGGGGAAGGGGACATGAAAATGGGGGGAGTGGATTGGGGGTTGGCGGCAGTGTTGCTATTAGGGATGGTTGGAAATGCCCATTTCCGGTTACGCAGAAATTCAAATTTGCTCCATCGCCAATTTCTGAATTTCCTTTCTTCCAATTTCCCAATTCCCGAGGAGTATTTTATTTCTCAATTTTTGGCACCAGAGAATGCAAAAAATGACTAAAAAAGTACTGCGGTAATCCGATTTTTGTGGAAAAATTCTGCATTCAGTTTTTCGATTTCCGATCAGAAAAGGCAGGAATTTCAATCCTGCGGAATCCAAATGGGCATCCCTAGTCGCTATAACGCTGCAAGCTTCTAAAACGATAACATACTTCAAAAACTTTAATGCTCTAAATGTGTTAACGATATTTATCGGGTGCCCTTTTTTCGCCGTATTGACGATGATTGCATTAGTCTATGGCGACGCCCTTTTCGTCCACCCTCAGCCGGCGCACTTTTTTCCTGCTACCCTCCTCCCAGCTGTAGCTCACCCCTGGAATTCACATGCTAACGGCTGCCTCCTTTTTATAGAATAGATCACATAATGATGTACGTGGCATGCCTGGAATCCAGGGGGGGTTCTATAGGAGCATCTGGTTCCTGACAGAAACAGCCCATATTTTCAGATGTAAAGACAAAGTCAAACCTTTCGCTGACACATCTCCATATGATCGCTCTGGCCAGGCGTCCGCCCAGGTGCAGCATGATAGATGATTATGGTGAGATGTACTGCATGGGCCTTACAGGGAACATAGCGGAATTTCAGGAACAGATCTGGGGGGGGGGGGGGGCTTTAGCTTTTCTATGGTTACATATCCCAGCATGCCTTGTCAAAAGGTACAAATATTTTCAGTCACTCACAACAATGTGGCCTTCTTCCTTCGATCTCTGGATATGGCCAACCATCTCTGATTTTAATGTGATACCCGAGGTAAGAGTGATATGGAGGCTGCCATTATATTTCCTGTTAAATAATACCAGTTGCCTGGCTGTCCTGATGTCTTTTTGGCTGCAACAGTGTCTGAAACTCACACAGGAAACAAGCATGCAGCTAATCTTGTCAGATCTGACAATAATGTAAGAAACACCTGATCTTCTGCATGCTTGTTCAGGGGCTATGGCTAAAAGCATTAGGGCCTGTTTCCACTGCTGCGGAAATCGGGGCGAATCCGCAGAGTTTCCCCGCAAGCAAATCGCGCAGGGAAACTCTGCCATAGGGGATAATGCTGCCGCCGTCCATATTGCTTACCTGTCGCTGCCAATATTGCAGCGACAGGCAGTGAATCTCATAGCCATGCATGGCACAGCTTCCGAGATTCAGCTGAGTACTCGCAGGACGCACCGCGTGTAGTGGAAAGGGGCCCTTAGAGGCAGAGGATAGCCAGGAAACTGGTATTGCTTTGGTCATTTTTTGGCATTCTCTGATTCACCAAATACTTCTGAGTTGACTCTGTATTCTCGGATTGGTCCAATGCTTCCGAGTTCTGTGATTGGGCGAAAATTACCAAGTTGCTGTAATGCGGTATTTCTGCAGAAAGATTTAGGTTTTCCGATCGGAAATCCCATTCCCGCAGAATCCAAATGGACATCCCTACTAACCAACCCCCTAACCAGGCCTGGATTTACATCACAGGAGCCTATAGGCACAGATGTCCTGGCACCTTAGACTTCACCCTCCATGAACCTACACACCCCCACCGAACCACAAGTGTGCTGGCTGTCCCAGCTGTCACTTCTCCCTTACTTCCCTTGGCTTTCATAGGTAGCTAAAAGGTGCCCTTGAGCATTAGGTAGCCAAAAGTACACTCAGTATTAAGTAGCTACCTGATTGAAGGGAGATCTCGTTAGTGGAATGCAGAGACCCAGGTGAGTAACCTCTCATATACGCTCCTATCAGGACTCTGCATACAGAAGGAGGGAGCCATCATCAAGCGCCTGTAGGCATGTGCCTACAGTGCCTTATGGTAAATCTGGCCCTGATCCCTACTAACCAACCCAACTAATGCCTTTAGTCTATCGACCCCCCCCCCCCCCCCCCCCCCCTATGTTGCTGGCACCGCCTGCTATGTAAACTGTGGCTAAGATTTTTAGCTGCAGTTTGCGTAGCAGGTGGCCCCGGCCATCATTATTTTTTGGGGCGCTATTACCTCTTATAGCCGCTAATCGCGGCTTTAACACCGAAGCCTATGGCAGCCACGGCATCTGGGACCCCTGTGCTGAAAGGCAAGAATGCCAACCACTAAGCCCCCATGCTAACCTCTGTACATTTCTGCATGCACAGAGCTCTCTGACACCTGCGTACTTATCCAGCATGTCCAGGGAGGGAGGGGTTAGAACGGGCACACCTGTACTGCGGTGTCCATAGGCACGCCATTGTTTACATAGCGTGATTTGGATTCTGGAAAGCCTGTATCTCATTGGCATGTGGGGTGAAAACATAGCCACGCTCATCTCTGACACCCCGATACACAAGGCCCAGAGTGATGCCTCAAACATGAAATGTAGTAAATGAAGCCCTTTTCTGAACATAAAATAAACCATCGTGTAATTCTTCCTTCGCAGAGCAACGAAATCCAATTAAAAGGTTCCTTTGTACTAAGCCCAGCGTAACCGAGAAAACATTCCTCCTAGGCTTGCTCATGCATTCCTGGACTCCTGCAAGGGGCTCTGCTTCTGATTAGATCACACCGCTATCAGAGGGCATGATGGGAAAAATGATTCACAGACAAGACAGCAGACCGGCCAAAGATATGGCAGCTCCACTTATCCAGAGCCCAACCATTAATAACCACAGGAGGAATCCAGCTTACAAGAGACAGCGAAGGATGCCAAACAGACAATAATGTTCTATTGTATTTTCAAAAATCACTCCGCACAATTTTGTTTTTTCCTCTTAAAGTGTACCGGAGGCGACATGTGACATCATGAGATAAACATGTGTATGTACAGTGCAAGACATTAATAACCAGGCTGTTTTACTTGTTTTATTTTGCTGCCTGAAAGAGTTAATTTCTAGGCATGGAAGTGACAGCTTCTGTCTTGTTGGTACCTGATCAGGAATATAACAAACATCACTGATAAGTAAATTACAGCCATAAAAGTTTTCCTGGCAAAACACAACTTCTGAGAGCAGAGGAAGATAGGAAAAGGTCAATAGTTCAGGTATTTTCATTTAGGGACACTTAATAGGCTGCCACTGAGCAGAGGCAACAAAATATTCAATCTACTTTGTAAATGTTTAATATAAAATAAAACCAAGAAATGGCTAAAAAAAAAAAAAAGAGTCACTTTTAGGATGAGGAGGATAAATACAGTTTATCTCTTCAGTTTATTTTCACCTCAGGTTCAATTAAAGCAAATTAATGCCAAATAAAGCTCAGAAGATTTTTGCAACAGCAGTCGGAAGAACATACAGGCATGCGTATGCATAAACGCGTACATGCATACAAACGACACATTCGCATCATGCCTACAAATCTTGACAGACATGTCAAAGATGGGTGCGTGAGTGAGTTTGAGGTGGGAGTATTACGTCTTTTATTTTTTTTTTTTTTACTTAAAGACCAATGATTTGGGTGGCAAACTGCCTGATTATGTTTGTGGGGGGAACTGCTCACTTGTGTGTTTGAGAGGATACATGCCGCCTAATTTTGTATAAGGTGGCACATTCCATAATTATTGGGGCACCTGCAGGCAGGCACACTGACTAACCGCGTTATATATGGCAGGTAAAAACTGCTCAATTATGTTGTTTGGAGGCACTCTGCCTAATGATTTTCGGAGGGTCACATTGCCTAACTAAATAATTTGGGGGCAAAAACAACAATTAAGGCTCGTTCACACTGCAGGCATTCTCTGCCTTTTTTCACACGCAGGCGATTTTTTAAAATATCGCCTGCCAAATGCTTTTGCAATGAATGTCTATGAGAATGTTCATATCAGCTGTGCGGTCAGCAAAGCGGTGCGTGGACCATTTTTGGGGTGATTCTGCCTCAATGGAAGATATAGGAGAAACGCAAAATGCTCACAAAATCCCTTTGTACAGCGATTGTGTTCGCATTTTTAAGAATAAATACATGGGGCTTGATTCACAAAAAAGAGTGATAACTCAGTTATCATGCCTAAAAGCTTTGCATGTGCAAACTACTTAGCACCCTAGTTAGCACGTGCAAAGTGGCTTTTCACTAGCCTGCTAACACTTTGCATGCTTAGTAAATCAAGCCCCTTGTATTTAATATTTTCCGGGTCAAAGAGCTCACTTCCTGACTTGCGTCAGGGAGTGGATAAAAAACGCTCAGGAAAAGCACTTAGAAAAGTGCTTTTTAAAAAAACGGAACGCCCACCCAAGCGCCAGGAATAAAAAAAAAGTCGCTACAAAAAACCTCAACGCGAACAGAACGCAAGGTGAACAAGCCCTAAACATGTAAAGCATTACTGACCAGTGTCCCATTTTTAAAACATTTTGAATACTGAAAACCCGTCTACTTTTTTCTTCCACCCCTGCCCCCCTTTTTCCTATTTCAATTCCCCGGAGTCTGAATGAGCATTCCTCATTGTGGGGCCATGCACACTGGACCCCTTTGCATTAAAACTCATCGATACACTATAATAACCAGTAAAGTGGCAAGTGCTTAAAATGTCACCAGACTGTAGTTAGGAGTATCCCCATTCTCCTTCCCGATAGGTTTCGGCCTGCAGGGGAACATCAACAAAAGTACTGGTCGGCATAACACTTATTATATGAGACGGATCTGGGAGTCCTCGTTGCATTTCCTCTGCTTCTATTACTTTTCTTATCGATCATTTTGGTGCACAGTATTTGCACAATAACCAGTAAAGTGCCAAGTGCTTAAAATGTCACCAGACTGTAGTTAGGCGTATACCAGTTTGCCTTCCCGACTAGGTTTCGGCCTTCCGCCATCATCAGGGGGACATCAACAAGAGTACTGATGTCAGCTCTTATTATACGAGACAGATCTGGGAATCCTCGTTGCATTTCCTTTGCTTCCATTATTTTTCTTATCTGTTATTTCGGAGTGCAGTATTTCAGCAGAAGAGTCTGGCTGTCAGCTTGTTGCCCTCCCAGCACCTCTGTACAATGCCAGCTCCTTCCACTTTATGCCCCCCACCCCTCTTGTAAACTCCCAGACCTTCTTTATTTTCCTGATTAGCATTAATGATTCCCCCATAACTCAGTGGCCTGATATTACAAAACTTGTTTTTCAGCCAATTGTCCAAAAATAATAAAGTTTTGTCATGTCAAATAAACACGGGGAGAATGTGGAATGCCGAGGAAGAGAAAACATTCTATCCGGAGGGGAAAGGCCTTGCCAGAAACCACGCTCGGGACCTGAAACGTCGTCTGAAAACTTTTCCACAGGTCTCCGATTTATGAGGATAGAAGCAGCTCCAGCAGAAATAAACTTTCTGATTACGTCCAATTAAGGACTTTACATACCTGATAAATGGGCAGGGAAGCCGCCCAGGACCAGGTTTTTTTAAAGGTTATTATGCTGTTACTTGGAGCAGAGAGGAAGTTCTTAGTTCAGGTCCGCTTTAATACAGAGAAGCCTGACCCTTCAATTATGTTTGTGTCACTTTTTGTGTATCGCTTTAAGGGAAAGACAGGAAAACATTATTTGACAAAAAATAATTCATTTATTATTGTCAGAACCCGCCTTCATCAGGTGTCCATACTTCCATCAAACAACAGTGACTATACAGTATACAAGTGTTAAAGGACACCCGAGGCAAAAATAAACTACTGAAATAAAGAATTGCATCTATCTTCCTTCTCCTAAAAATGACTTTTCAAGATATTCTACAGTTTTATTTTATGTTTAAATCTACTTTTTAAATTTTAACTGTTTTATTTTTTTTTGCTCAATCACACATTCATTGAAGTATTCCAGAGCTAAAATCTATGAACTATTGACCCTCTTTATCTCTTTCTTGCTCTCAGAAGCCATTTTCTGCTAGGAAAGTGTTTTATAGTTGGAATTTCTTATCAGTGAGGGTCACACTGTAGTCACTGCCTGTCTGAGTCAGGACTGAGTCAGCCACTTACATACCTGATATTTAACTCTTTCAGGCAGAGAAAGAAAAAGAGGAACACAGCATAGTTATTTGTGTGCTAGGCACTGTACATACACATGTCTATCTCATCATGTCACATGTCACCTCGGGTATCCTTTAAACCACCACATCCTGGACAGCACCTCCCTGGTCAGCTGACCATAGTGACATCATAGAATCATAGTCCAAATTTAACCCCTTAGGCCTCTCACATTTTGACATTTTAATTGCGATATGTTACCCTTTTTTGCCGCAGGGTAATGCTAAAGCAATGAAAGTCTATGGGACATTTCATACCTGATGTGATGCGCAGCATTAGCGCTTCACCATTTAACATCCGCAGCGTCTGAAAGTCATGTAAGTCAGCGGCGACGCACTTGTTTTTACATTTTTTTTTTGCGGTACGTATGCGCAAAGGCTTATTTTTTTCAATACACTTCCGTGCAATTCTTATACGGCCACAGGAAGTGGGTGCTAGAGAGCTTCACTTATAGTTTCGCTTGCAGCCAGAAGTGAGATTACCGCGCATTGCCGCGGTAATCTCCAAAGCCTGTTTGTAATGTTGCGGTGTGATGAGATCATCGCATTGCGCCACACCTATAAAACTGGTTGCTAGTGTGAAACTGGCCGCAGGGTAACACACTTGATAGGTACTACAACAATGATGTCTACCCACAAATACCTGACGATCATTTTTTTCAATTTTTTTTCTTCTCGTTCCCTTTAAAATGTATAAAAAATAAAATAATTTGTAGGAAAAATGACCACCCAAAGGAAGTCTAGTTTGTCCCACAAAAAACAATATATATCATTTGGGTGTGATAGGTAGCAATAAAGTTATTGCCAAATGAATGGGCAGAGTGCTGAAATGTGAAAATTGCTGTGATTTTTAAGGGAAAATAACCTGTGGTGGGAAAGTGGATAATATATAACAAAATATTAATGTTAGTTGTCAGACAGGGTTTGTTATGATTAGGGTGGCTCCTGACTAATAATAATCTATTATTTTGGGTCCCATACAGTTCCTTGCAGTTTTGACCATATGCCAGGAACAGGCTGAAAACTGATCCGCATTACTGAATTCCACAGAAAATCCATTTTGCTGCATATCACAGATTCTTCTTAAATTACATTCTTTCTGTTAATGTGGCCTTTGTTAGAGATTACTATTTGCACTTTGAAGCACTGAGGACACCTGAGCGGATATTCTGTTCAGTAACCACGTCATTGTGCTCGGGTAGCGGTGTCGGATGTGTGACAATGTCCCCAGTGCTGTCACTGCACAAAGGATGATGCGGTAACAATACACAGGGCCTGCTGCGGTAATCACAAAAGACAATCAGTTCCCAGCAAGTCTGACAGTCAACTAAGGCTCCAAGCTGGCTGTCCAATAATGCTGGGCATACTGTCACCTGAAACAATCACAAATGGGAATAGAGACAGGGCTGGATTTGTACTTTCTACAGCCCAAGGCCACTGTCACCAGCCACCCACTTCAGTATAGGTAGTGAGATGACCCCTCCCCTCTTCCCTCCAGTATAGGTAGCCAGATGACTCCCTTAACCCCCCCCCCTCCCCCTTTCACTATAGTTAGCCAGCTCTGCTTCACACCGCAGCAGCCATCAGTGTCACTCATTGCTCCACTCATCTCCAGTGCAGAAGCTTCCTCTTCCTTTACGTCTCCAATGCTGCCCAAGTCCAAGCTTGCGGCTTTGGTGCCCTTGCTCCTGTGGTACCCTAGGCCTTGGCCTAAATCCGGCCCTAAATAGAGATGATGGTCTATAAGATGCAGATTATTTTGGCTCATGTGCAAATTTCATACAACTTCAATGAAGCTTGCAATGCCAAAATTGACTAGAAGACATTCAATGGCATGACAATGTACTGTTAAAGTGCTGCAGAAGATGTCAACGCTATATAAATACATAATAATAATATGGTTGGACATTACACTGTGACTATGGTAGGATTAGATTGTGAGCTACTCTGGGGACAGTCAGTGACATGACTATGTAGTCTGTAATGTGCTGCAGAAGATGTCAGTGCTATATAAATACATAATAATAATAATAATAATAATATGGTACATTACACTATGACTATGATGGACCAGGAAATAATCCCACCCTCCCACAGCAACGCAGGCTTTAGGCTGTTACTCTCTCTCTCCCCCCCCCCTTTTTTTTTTCTCCTCCTACCTATCCACTTGCAGTATTGTAAAAACTTTGGCCACTGATGTCATCATGTTCCCACCATAGAACAAAATGAGACAAGTTGTTTCCTGGCTGTAACAGTCATGTTTCTCTCAAACTATGAAAAAAAACAAAAAAAAAACATGAACACAATGTCCCCACCCAGGTGGCATAATTGGTGCCTTGGTATGACATGCAGACCTTCTCAAGGGGCCATCAGGATGGCGACCAGAACCAGAAGCTCCCATATCTTCATGGAATTTTGTAAGTATGAGGGGGCACAGTGGAGTGGGATGGAGTGGGTTCTGTGAGGTAGGAGTAGCAGGAATGGGGATTTCAGAAATGGGATTTGAAGTAGGCCCTCCTACTACAAAGATGTGGAAAATTGTGGACAGATATAATGTGCTGCAGAAGATGTCAGTGATATATAAATACATAATAATAATAATAATATGGTACATAATAATAATATGGTAGGACATTAGGCTAGGACTATGGTAGGATTAGAATGTGAGCTCCTCTGAGGACAGTCAGTGACATGACTATGTACTCTATAAAATGCTGCTGAAGATGCCAGTGCCATAGAAATAATTTTTACCAATCTTTCCATGCATCATGAGGGTCAGAAGACTTGACAATGACTCACATAACTTGTTTGGTTGAATGCTTTAATTAGAATGAATTGTTAAAACCAAAGGCCAATGTCCTGAATTTGCTTTTCTCCCTCCACCCCAACAGACAGATAGGTCTTTCCCTGACCATCAAAAGCACCCTCATACTCACCTTTGGGCACGGCAGGAAAAGCCACCAAAGCCCCGGGTCTTGGGCGGCAGCTGGCCAAGGGGTGGCTGGACATGGAAGAGGGATTGCTGCATTTGGAAGAAAGAATGTTGGCCTACGGATGGAAAAACTATAAATCCGGCCTTGCCTATGAGTGACGTCACTTCCCAGATGATGGACCAGGAAATAATCCCACCCTCCCACAGCAACGCAGGCTTTAGGCTGTTGCTCTCTCTCTCCCCCCTCCCCCTCTTTTTTTTTTGCTCCTCCTACCTATCCACTTGCAGTATTGTAAACACTTTGGCCACTGATGTCATCATGTTCCCACCATAGAACAAAATGAGACAAGTGTGTTCCCTGGCTGTAACTGTCATGTTTCTCTCACACTATGAGGAAAAAAAAAAAACATGAGCATAATGTCCCCACCCAGGTGGCATAATTGGTGCCTTGGTATGACATGCAGACCTTCTCAAGGGGCCATCAGGATGGCGACCAGAACCAGAAGCTTCCATATCTTCATGGAATTTTGTAAGTATGAGGGGGCACAGTGGAGTGGGATGGGGTGGGTTCTGTGAGGTAGGAGTGTAGCAGGAATGGGGATTTCAGAAATGGGATTTGAAGTAGGCCCTCCTACTACAAAGATGTGGAAAATTGTGGACAGATTGTCCCCAAGGTCGCCATGCATGTGTGTGGCCAACATTTGATCATATCTTGACAGTCATAGCAGTCTAGACCGGAGGCAGCTAATGTACAATCAGCATTTTTCCATTTCTGGACTTACCCTACAAATAAAACAGATACAGAAAAAAAATCTGTTTACACATCTAATTTCGAGAACTAGTTTTGGCACCCCTCTACGCCAGACGCAATTCCCCCTCCTCGGCTTACTCAGTTCATCGTGCTAATACCTATCTGAATATTTTGCCGAGATCTTCGCATTTTACAAGCAAAGATGGAATGCATAATGCAGCTGTACCTCGCCAAGACCGTAATGTTGTTCTCCTGAGCTGTGAGTATATTAAAAAGTCCTTCTCGCTGCCTGCTCACACCAAATAAATTGAATTGTAATGTGGTGTTAAGACTCGCGTGTCAGTCACAGCAGAGGCAGCTGGGAGAATGGCTAGACCGTGGAAAACAAAGAGGGCATTTTATTATGTTATAAGAGCGGGAGACCCTCAGTCTTATTTCTTGGAATGGCTGAAGTCTCCAAAATGCTCCAGTTACACTTTACGCCTTCAACAAAGACCTTCTCAACAATCTAGAAATGATCAGTTGCTTTCCTACTCTAAGCCTCCTCTTGGAAAAGTTAGGGTTTAACGGATTGGATGAGGTGACCCCAAGTACCCCATATGCTAAGTACACTTTAGGTCTAAAATGCAGAGCTTTTCAGCAACCTAGACATGGCTTTCCACTCAAGGTCTCGGAGATTTTATGGAGTAAAGGAATTGATCAGGTGACCTTTAAGCGAGAAACCCTCTTATTTCCTGGAATGGCTGAAGGCTCCAAAATGCTTCAGTACAGTTTAGGTCACCAACACATACCTTCTGAACAATCGAGAAATGATCAATTGTTTTATATTCAAAGCCTTCTCATTGAAAAAGTTAGGGTGTAATGGATTGGATGAGGTGAGCCCAAGTCAATGACAATGAAATGCTTAGGGCACTTTAGGTCCCCACTGGAGACCTTCAGAAGGAGCGAGAAACCCTCAGTCTTATTTCCTGGAATGGGAATGTCCAAAGTCTCCAAAATGTTCTGGGACTCTTTAAATCTCCAAAACAGACCTTCTCAACAATCCAGAGGTGGCCAATTGTTTTCCACCCAAATTTATAGAGTAATGGATTTCAATCAGGTGACCCCCAATAACAAGAGACCAGTGAGGTCACTTCCTGTTGGGGAGCAACTCTATACCGCACACAACCCAAATCTCCCTCAGGTTCAGGATGATTGGAGTTTGTCCTTGCTCTTGGGCCGCATAGCGGTCATACTGCTATATACCTCTAGATGATGTAAACCAGGCAGGGGCACCATACCGGCAGGCGCAGAACTACTGCACCTGCTCAGTACACTCCAGACCACGTGGACGTGACATGGAGTGGCACTCACGCAGGTGCAGAAGATCGCAACCTGGCAAGGTCGCCATCGCGAACTGAGGGGACCCCGGACACCGTCTGGAAGCAGAGCTGCTGCGAGGGAAATATCGGCTGCCAGGGGCTGGGAGAAGCACCGGGTTAGTAGATGTCATTTTTTAGGGGAGCTCGGACATTTCCTTTCAAAGATAGACATCGAAGGTGGACAGAATAAAGGGTGGTTTTTCATGATCGTTCTCCTGTAACTCATAAGCCATTTTTATAGGCAGTCCATAAATCACTTGATGGTGGACATTTCAGCTTGAGACACTCATTTTCAGACTCCTTCTTCTAATAATGAGCTATTATCCTTCCTTGCTCTCAGGAATGGCGGCGAGAGAGCCCGGCGTGTTTAAAGCTTCTCATAAATAGAGTTTGAAGAGTGTCATGGGACATGAATGTCTCTAATGGAGAGGTAACATGTCAGGCTCACTCTGCTTTACATTAGGCCGATGTTGATGTAGCCCTGGTGCAATGCCTGGTATAACGGTTTACATATGCAGCCGAGATGACTGCTCTCCCGGCTCCTGTGCTGCCATCTAAGGATCTCTGTCTAATACAAGCTCACAAAAAAAGTTCCAGACAACTTGTCTTTGAAGGAGGACCTGTCCTGTGTGGACACTTGCGCTGCAAGGAGAAATCCAAGCAAACTGCGAGACTCACTATGGCCTAGTGCACACCAGAGCGGTTCTGCTGTGGTTTGCGATCCGCTTGCGGGTGCGGATCCGCTAGGGTAATGTATTTCAATGGGCTGGTGCACACCAGAGCGGGAGGCGTTTTGCAGAAACGCATACTCCCGGTCTGCTGCAGATTTTAGATTGCGGATGCGTTTCTGCCTCAATGTTAAGTATAGGAAAACCGCAAACCGCTCTGAAAAACGGCACTTCAGAGCGGTTTGCCAGGCGTTTTTTGTTACAGTAGCTGTTCAGTAACAGCTTTACTGTAACAATACATGAAATCTACTGCACCAAAAACGCTTCACAAAACCGCAAAATGCTAGCTGAAACGCTACAGAAAAATAAGAAAAAGCGTTTCAAAATCTGCTAGCATTTTGAGGATCTGCGAGCGGTTTTTGGTGTGCACCAGGCCAAAGGGTGGATTTAGGCTGCTTACACACAGGGACGTTACAGGCGCACGTTAGTGCGCCTGTAACGCTCCCCCAACGCACAGCAATGTAACACAAGTGGGCTGTTCACACAGCCCACGTTGCGTTACCTGTAACGCTGCACGTTCTCCCGAAAGTGCAGCATGCTACGGCGTTAGAGCGGCTATAGCTGTGTTGGACTGTTTGCACATGCTCAGTGGGGGGCATAGAGGAGGCGGGGAGAGCCAGCTACAGTAGTCGCGCACATGGCTACTTAATATTCACTGCACTGGCGGCAGCTGATTGGCCGGCGGGACCACGTGATGCGGAGTGTCTCGCTCCGCATCACGTGGTCCCGCCGGCCAATCAACGCCACTCTGGGAGACCTTATAGGGATAGAGCCGCCTACTGCGGCTCACTCTACTGTCCTATCTTGCAGCACCATACGTTGTGTTAGGTGCACGTTATGCAACCTTAACGTGGCACCTAACGCAACGTCTTGGTGTGTAAGTAGCCTAAAAGAGAAACTATAACCAAGAATTGAACTTCATCCCGGTCAGTAGCTGATGCCCCCTTTCCCATGAGAAATCTTTTCCTTTTCTCAAACGGATCATCAGGGGGGTCTGTATGGCTAATATTGTGGTGAAACCCCTCCCACAGTGTGATGTCAGGACCATGGTCCTGACCGTTTCCTGTCTGTAAACCTCATTGCATTGTGGGAAATAGCTGTTTACAGCTGTTTCCGACTGCCAAAAAAAGCAAGCAGCATCTCCTTCCACTGACATCACCTGCCAGCAGTAAACATGTCACCATGTAATAAAAGTCAGAATGTAAATCAGGGAGGGGAAAGCTTTTTCAATGGGCAAACACTGACTAAATCATTTATACATAATTATTGTAAAAATGAAGCACTTTTGTTTATTACATTCTTTTCACTGCAGTTCCTCTCTAAGAAGGGTGAAGGACAATGCAGAATGTAAGCCATTCTTACCCTCTCTTTTTTGATATGACCCAGATATTTATGTTTTGATATCATGACCCAGATAGACACTTATTAAAGATTTTAGCCCAGCGTTGCAGGATATTCTGTGATCTTCAGAGTCCAATATTTGTGAATGAGCCCCAGCTTCGGTAAGACGTTAGAATATCTTCAGATTACGAGCGTTTGGGATGCTAGAACAATGGTTGTCTGGCTGAGGATTCCGCATGTGTTTCTGGATCACACCCGTCACTCCAGGCTGAGCGGTCCGAGCCAAGAGCAGGCGCAAGCTCAAATTTCACATAAAGAAAAAGCACCACGGAGACTGTGATATTTCATGAGAACGTGGAAAGTGGTTAAAGGCACAACATGTATTTGTGGACCTGTGCTGCCTCTGGATTGCTTAGCTTGTTTCTGTTTGCATTGAAGCTGCTCAGGGCCGCTTCTAGACGTTTCGCTGCCTGAGGTAAACTTGTAAGGATGCATCTCCCCCTCCCCCATTCCTCCTCACTCAGGACAGCAGTGCCACCTCCTCCCTTCTGCTGTGCAAGTCAAATGAAACACTGCTGCTCTCCTGCCTTCCCCCTCCTCACTCACTGTCAGACTCCTCACACAGCACAACAAGCTGCTTTTCACCAATTATGATTCCCCCCCCCCCCCCCTCCTCACTCACTGTCAGACTCCTCACACAGCACAACAAGCCGCTTTAGCCCAATGATGCTCTCCTGCCTCCCCCCTCCTCACTCACTGCCAGACTCCTCACACAGCACAAGAAGCTGCTTTTCCCCAATGTTGCTCTCCTGCCTCCCCCTCCTCACTCACTCAGTGTAAACACAGTACAAACATGCTGCCCCTGTAATCTCCGCGCCTGATGCAAATGTTTCACCTTGCTTCATGAGAGAACTGCCCTGGATACAGAGCTGGATCAGAGCCATACCAAATTTCAAAAGCTTGCAAGAAAACCCTTCTGGATCCCCAGAACTCTCGTAGTCAGTGTAGGAGGGGTGAGAGCAAAACAGCTTCACAATGACATCTCCATGTTCTGTTAAAAGTCGTGTCACCCCCTTCAGAGCAGTGCCCACGATCCACAAATCACACAGACACCTCTGCGAAGTCTCTCTGGATGTAAAGGGAAGAATCCTGCGTATTCCCAGCCATATATTTATAACCTCTCTCTGCTGGATGGCTTTACATTAACAAACAATAAATTACATGGACAACGATATGGCTGATCCCATTTCCAGGGATTATCAGGGTTAAGGGAGGACGTCCACAGATAATTATCTCATCTGCAGAAAATGATCCCCTGCCTTTGATCTCCACATCATGTATAGGATGGAAAGAATTGCTGCATATATTTTTTTTAGTACTAAAAATGTAAAGAAGTTTATCAGGTAGAGTTTCATACGGCGCTTGGAAATAAAATCCAGTCAGTGATTTATCTGCTAATTCCCAGCTAGGGCACTATCTGCAAGGAGTATGTATGTTCTCCCCATGTCTGTGTGGGTTTCCTCCGGGCACTCTGGGTTCCTCCCATGTCCAAAAAACATACAGATAAGTTAATTGACTTCCCCATAAATTGGCCCTAGACTACAATATATACAATACATTGACACTTGCGGCTCACATAACAGCACTACTGCCTCCTTCAAGCCCAGAAACAGGAAGTAGTGGCATTACGTGGGCGGCCCGCGAGTGGAACGCATCAGCTATAGGCGGTGACGTAGTTAAGTTAACACCCCTCTGCCGCGAGGAGCGATATCTAATTTAAATTTCTATTACAAGTAGCTACCATGACTATTTGCAATTTACGATACGACACAAAATTCGTAATTATCAGAACATTTCGTAATTTTGCGCTGTAATTGCGCATTAAATTGTAATTTCGTGATTTAGTGAACAAGCATGCAGATCAGATTTCTTCTGACTGAAGTGTAACTGGATTAGCTGCATGCTTGTTCCAGGTGTATGATTCACACACTACTGCAGCCAAATAGATCAGCAGGGCTGGCTGGCAACTGGTATTGTTTAAAAGGAAATAAATTATGACAACCTCCATATTCTTCATCTTCACACTTCAGTATATTTAAAATATACAGAGAGGGTTGGCAAAGATTTTTTTTTTAGACATTTTTTATGAAAAGTTGAAATATGCTTTAAGTTTCGTGGTTCATGCTGAATGCATTGCTCCGCGCTGTACGTGGCAAAAGTCAAACAAGGTAAATGGAAATGGCCTAAATAAGTAATGCGTTTCCCCTACAAGCTGCTCGCTACGCAGCGATCGCACCACACCTGTATAAATGCAAAGCAACATCTGGTTCGTAAATCTGTCCTCCGGAAACTCCCCAGAGAGATCCGGTTATGTGAGCGTTATAAATATTTCTACGCGGGGTACAGGATGGAATAACACAGCGCAACAAGCCTAGCGGTCTCCCGCGCAAACACCCCCGTGGTCACCCGTTGCCTGGAGTCGCCCGATTATCCGCTGGAGGTGACACAAAATAGGTCCAGTGTTAAAGGAAATACATAAAAGTCACATGCAGCGCCATAATCCCGCCCTGCCCCTCCCGCCTTGTTGTTGGTGCGTTTTGTTTTCCAGGGTAGGACATCATTGTCCTCATTACGGCATGGCGGCGGACCCCCGGATCAAGGTGCGACTCCGCGGTCACTTCTCGGGAATGTCTTCAGACAAGCTTAATTAGTCTGCTTTCTCAAAGGCAAAATCCATTAAGCTTTGTTTGTGCCCAAAATGACCGCATAGCATAACCGCATAACATAAGCGCATAGACATTTATGAGAATTTACTGCAGCCGCACACAGGGAAACGTTCAGTCATTTAGGGGGCGGTTGAGGACTGGAGTGATGATAGTAGCTGGATAGTGTACTGGTTTAGGGCAACACTTCTGACCCAGGAGACCAGGGTTATCCTGTCTAGGGTCAGTATCTATTCAGTAAGAAGTCCTTGGGCAAGACTCCCTAACACTGCAGGGTGAACTCTTGAGCGTGCTCTTAGTGGCTGCAGCTCTTGAGCGCTTTGAGTCCAACAGGAGAAAAGCGTAATGCCCCATATTCACGGGCAACATTCTGGCCTGTTGCTAGCACACGGGAGCGTGTGCGCGACAGGCCGGCGACAGCTCGTCACCAGGTCCCTCCGCATACACACGGCGGAGGGACCTGGCAACTAATGCAGCGTAAGCTGTCGCTGTTGTTCCTCCCCCCCCCGCAAGTTGAAGGTATTCCCTGGTTGTTGCTGTCGCTAGTCCGCATACCCACGCCTGGCGACAGCAGCGACAAGCGACGGTTCGGGGTGCGCGCCCGTGCAACGCCTCATACTCACGGGCGACCTGTCGCCGCAGCACGCTCACGCCGCGTGTTGCGGCGACATTTGTAGCCCGTGAGTATGGGCCATTATACACATGTTTGGATTATGATCAAAGCAGGCAATTCAGGCACCCGCCCGATAGTGGCAGAAGTTTGGGTGCTGCCGTAGGCACCTATTGAAATAGTGGTAATGAGGGGAAATTTGGACACCCGATAAATAGCAAGTGCTGGGTCATAGCCGCAGGTGCCCAAAATAGCTGTCAATGCTGCTATTTCAATGGGCGTCTATGGCGGGACACCCAACCCAACCTCCCAACTTAAGCCACGCTCCTGATCATGCCCCCACCACACCCCTAGTCACGCATACCATAAAGATGTCATAAGAAAAATATGTTTTATAATACAAACCACACTGGTCCTCTCTATCCTGGTTCATTTTCCTTCATATTAACATTTTCAAATTAGTAATATATCAAGTTAAAGGATGGGGGACAGTCCCTCCAAAAGAGGGACAGTAGGGAGCTATGCTTTTAGGGTTAGGCGTCTTTGCGGGTGGTGGTTAGGGCTAGGCATCAGGGGGGGAGGGTTCTGTGTGAGAGTAGGTATTGTTTAAAAGGAAATAAATACGTCAGCCTCCATATTCTACTCACTACAGTTGTCCTTTAGCGACCTTGGGCCTTGTTTTAATGCGGCCATTCTGTGATCATCGTGATTGGCTCATAGTGATCACCTGGTAAGGAGCCAATGAAACTGGGGCATTACCAATATGAGGAAGCTTGGTTGTCACATGACAGCCGAGTTTATATCCACAGCAAGCAGCGATGGCCGCATCAGAGTTAGACAGCCACAGATGCGGCGTAGATTCTAACTACCGCGGTACCGAGCCAGTTAAAGGACACCTGAAGTGAGAGTGATCGGGAGTCTGCCATATTTATTTCCTTTTAAACAATGCAAGTTGCCTGGCAGTCCTGCTGATCCTCTGCCTCTAATACTTTTAGCCATAGACCCTGAACAAGCATGCAGATGTTCTGGCTGAACAGTGACTGGAATAGCTGCATGCTTGCAGAGCCGGGACAAGGTCCTCCAGCACCCAAGGCTGAGACACCAAAGTGCACCCCTCCATCCCTCCCACCCCAGCCGTCACACACTGATTGCTATTAGACTAAGAGGTGCCCCCCCCCCCAACACCTTAACCACCCTGGCGTTCTGATTAAATCGCCAGGGCGGCTGCGGGAGGGTTTTTTTTAAATTAAAAAAAACTATTTCATGCAGCCAACTGAAAGTTGGCTGCATGAAAGCCCACTAGAGGGCGCTCCGGAGGCGTTCTTCCGATCGCCTGCGGCGGCCAGAAGTAACACGGAAGGCCGCAATAAGCGGTCTTCCGTGTTTCGCTTACCTCGTCGCCATGGCGACGAGCGGAGTGACGTCAGCCGACGGCCTGACGTCAGCCGCCTCCGATCCAGCCCTTAGCGCTGGCCGGAACTGTTTGTTCCGGCTACGCTGGGCTCGGGCGGCTGGGGGGACCCTCTTTCGCCGCTGCACGCGGCGGATCGCCGCGCTGCAGCGGCGATCAGGCAGCACACGCGGCTGGCAAAGTGCCGGCTGCGTGTGCTGCTTTTTATTTGGTGAAAATCGGCCCAGCAGGGCCTGAGCGGCAGCCTCTGGCGGTGTTGGACGAGCTGAGCTCGTCCAGACCGCTCAGCAGGTTAATCTCTAGTTATCTGGCTTGCAGTCACTGCCATGCATCCCCTTTTCTTATTTCTCTCTGCTTCAAACACAATAGGGGAGTGATAGCTGAGTGAGTTGTGCGTCCCTCCTACACTGCGCCCTGAGGCTGGAGCCTCTCTTGCCTCTGCCTCAGCCCGGCCCTGCATGCTTGTTTCAGGTGTGTGATTCAGACACTACTGCAGCTAAAGAGATCAGCAGGACTGCCAAGCAACTGGTATTGTTTAACAGGAAATAAATATGGCAGCTTCCCTATCCCTCTCACTTTAGGTGTCCTTTAAACCCTAACGCAAATGCATTGCATTTAAAATGAGGCCATTTTCTCACATGACAGAATTTGTGTGTGATTTACTTTTTTGAATATTTGCGTTCACCAGCCATCTAATGAAAGTCAATGGCATCACATTTTCACATTTGACATGCATATCTGTGTGAATTTTCAGGTAAGATGTGAAAGTGATACTGGAACCTTTGCATACATTTGAGAAAGTAATAGATTTCCTTTAGCATAAGCTTAAAGGGAACCTGAAGTGAGGGTGATATGGAGGCTGCCAGATGTATTTCCTTGTAAACAATGCCAGTTGCCTGGCAGCCCTGCTGATCTTCAGGCATAAGTAGTGTTTGAGTGAAAACCCTGGAATAAGCATATGGCTAATCCAGTAATACCTGTGTCAGCTGAGTCAGGGCTGGAACCACTACAAATCGCTAATCACAATCGCTAGCATTTTGTATGAGCATTTTGTAAGCGATTTCATGAGTGATTTTTGTAGCGATTTTAAAAAGTGTAAGGTTTTTCCCAGCGATTGTGTAGCGATTAGAGATTAGCGTTTTGGATTCTGATTGCTCCTTTCAATTAATTAATTTTTTTACAGTGTGCAGTTACTTCAAACGCTAGCAAATCGCTCTGTGCAGGTTTTGATGAGCGATTACGCCAGCGTTTATATACTTTACATTGCAGAAACGCTAACGCGAAAAATGCTGCATGTCCTGCGTTTTGCGATTTGGTAAACGCAATCGCTCCAGTGGAATTTGGCCCATCCATTAACATTAGCTGAGCGTTTAGGGAAATCGCTAGAGGTTTGAATCGCTCGCTAAACGCTCAGAAAATTGCTGTAGTGCGTTGCAGCCCTCAGAGCACCTGATCTGCTGTATATTTCTTCAGGTTCTATGGCTAAACGTATTAGAGGCAGAGGATCAGGAGGATAACCAGGCAACTGGTATTGTTTAAAAGGAAATAAATATGGCAGCCTCCACATACCTTTCACTTCAGCTGTCCTTTAAAGAGGAACTCCAGTGAAAATAATGTAATAAAAAAAGTGCTTCATTTTTACAATAATTATGTATAAATGATTTAGTCAGTGTTTGCTCATTGTAAAATCTTTCCTCTCCCTGATTTACATTCTGACGTTTATTACATGGTGGCATTTTTACTGCTGGCAGGTGATGTAGCTGCTGCTTGCTGTTATGGCAGTTGGTAACAGCTGTAAACAGCTATTTCCCACAATACAACAAGGTTCACAGACAGGAAACTGCCAAGAGTACGTACTTTTCTTGTTTCTTGTGGGAGGGGTTTCACCACAATATCAGCCATACAGCGCCCCCTGATGGTCTGTTTGTGAAAAGGAATAGATTTCTCATGTAAAAGGGAGTATCAGCTACTGACTGGGATAAAGTTCAATTCTTGGTCGGAGTTTCTCTTTAAGTTCCACATTTTAAGTGCAGTGTAGCGAGTGGGTCTCCCTCTATGTAGAGAGTATGGTGTAGGAAAATCCTGCACTGTATCCTCAGTAACTATTGTCTGTCTGTATAATACACCTCCCAGGTCTGCCGGCCTTTTCCAAAGCCTTCACTGCAAGGATTATGGATGGATTTTCCATTTTAGAATAGGAGCTGCATGAAAGGACTGTCATATTTGGAGCGGATTAATGTGTTTATGCAGAGCGCGAGTCCAGGACCACATCCTGCTATGTGCACACAGCTACAGCCACAAATACGCCTGGATTAAAAAGGCAAAGATTCCCTGCAAGCCAAACCAACCAATCAGCAGCCGTTGCCTAAACTGGTTTCCACTAACAGTACAATCTTCAGCAAAGAATCGTTCAAGCATTGTGAAAAAACGATCAGATTGGCAGAAAATAAACCTTCGATCGTGTGGGCAGCACGGTGGCGTAGTGGTTAGCTCTCTCGCCTTGCAGCGCTGGGTCCCTGGTTCGAATCCCAGCCAGGGCACTATCTGCAAAGTGTTTGTATGTTCTCTCCGTGTCTGCGTGGGTTTCCTCCGGGCACTCCGGTTTCCTCCCACATTCCCAAAACATACGGATAAGTTAATTGGCTCCCCCTAAAAAAAAAATTGGCCCTAGACTACAGTACTTACACTACATAATATAGACATATGGCAATGGTAGGGATTAGAGGATTAGATTGTGAGCTCCTTGAGGGACAGTTAGTGACAAGATATATATATATATATATATATATATATATATATATATATATATATATATATATATATATATATATATATATATATATATATATATATACTGTACAGAGCTGTGTAATATGTTGGCGCTATATAAATACTAAATAATAATAATGTCCCAAATGGTCTGTTAACGATTCATATGGTACCCATACACAGTACAATAAAAACGTTAGATTTTCCCTTTTTTTTTTTTTTCCACCAAAACGATCGAATCAAATGAAACTTGAAAAGAATCTTTTTTTTTTTCGTTCAAGAAAAACGAACGATTAACCCGTTTTTTCGATAAAAATCAGATCAGACATGTTGGAAAAATCTTTATATTCGAAAATCTTTATAACGGAGTAATCAAACTAGATTATCTAATCGGAAAAAAAAATTAAAAATTGTACCATGTATGGGCACCTGAATAGTGATCATTACATGACAATGTAATAGATCGGAAAAAGGGTTTTAAAAAGTTGTGATGGATATGAAATGTATCTGATCGCTCGGGCGATTCTTCAATGAAAATTGTACTGTTAGTGGGCACGTTTAGGCCTGGAACCCACTACAAAACGCTATCGCTAATCGCAATCGCTAGCGGTTTGTATGACCAGTTTGTAAGCGATTTCATGAGCGGTTTAGGGAGCGGATTTTAGAAAGTGTAATCAATTTGCCAGCGGTTGTGTAGCGATTAGCGTTTTAAAGTCTGATTGGTCCTTTCAATTATTTTTAATTTTATTACAGTGTGCAGTAACTTTAAAACGCTAGCAAATTCGCTTCGTGCAAGTTTTGATGAGCGATTACGCCAGCGATTATATACTTTACATTGAAGGGCAAACGCTAACAAAATGCTGCATGTCCTGCGTTTGCGATTTTGCTAACCGCAATCGCTTCTGAGGAATTTGTACCATCTATTTACATTGGCAGAGCGTTTAGGGAAATCGCTAGTGATTTCTCACGCTCCCTAAACGCTCAGAAAATCGCTCTAGTGGGTTCCAGCCCTAAGGCTGCATTTCCACTTGTGCGGTGCGAATCGCTGTGGTAAAAATTCGCATGCGGAATGCGAATTTTGCGGGCGGGTCTATGAAAATTCGCATGGATGACGATGTATGCGAATGGCAGTGCTGGTGTGCTTTTCCATTGTTTCTATGCGAATTTTCGTGCGAATTTGCATGAAAATTCGCATACCCAAACCTTATGTGAATTTCCTATTAAATACATTGTATGCGATTTGCATAGCGATATGCAAATTCTGATGGCTCTGCCATGCAAATTTTTTCTGCACAGAAAAACGCAAAGGAATCCTGACAAGTGGAAACAGTCCCATTCCCTTGTATTGCTATGCGAATTTGCGATAGTGGAAATGGGCCCTAAGGCTTGAACCGCAATAAACTACCGTATGAAGAATTAAATCTAAAGGTATCTATTAAAATAATAATCAATGTAAAAGCACACAGGTACTGACATGGTTAAATTTGCATACTAAACAGATGCAAATTTTAACGGGTTTTCGCATACAAACGCGTACAAATTTGCATGCGAATGCAAATTTGTTTTTTCGTTTTCTGCAAAGGAATCGCACCGCACTAGTGGAAACGGGCGCTCACTTCTAAAAGCGCTCAGCGTTTGCATGTATGCTAGTGCTTTTAGGTGTGCACCGTCTCTTAGGCCTAGTGCACACCAGAGCGTTTCCGCTGCGGTTTGCGATCTGCTTGCGGGTGCGGATACGCTAGGGTAATGTATTTCAATGGGCTGGTGCACACCAGAGCGGGAGGCGTTTTGCAGAAACGCATACTCCCGGGCTGCTGCAGATTTTGGATTGCGGAGGCGTTTCTGCCTCAATGTTAAGTATAGGAAAAACGCTAACCGCTCTGAAAAACGGCACTTCAGAGCAGTTTTGCAGGCGTTTTTGTTACAGAAGCTGTTCAGTAACAGCTTTACTGTAACAATATCTGAAATCTACTATACCAAAACCGCTACACAAAACCGCAAAATGCTAGCTGAAACGCTACAGAAAAATAAGAAAAAGCGTTTCAAAATCTGCTAGCATTTTGCGGATCTGCTAGCGGTTTTTGGTGTGCACCAGGCCTTAGACACTGTCTGTGCTCACTTGCTGAAGCATTGAAAAGAAAAAAAAACAACTCCTAATTATGGACTGAATAAAGATCTAGTACTATTTATTTATTTATTTATTTAAGTATTTATATAGCGCCGACATATTACGCAGCGCTGTACAGAGTATATTGTCTTTAGGGTTATGCATATGCGTAATTACGCGTCGTAGTTCGGCAACTGCGCATCGTAGTGTGAATGCGTAGTTTAAAAAATACGCTTATGAATCTACGCGTAGCGAAGTACCGCTATGCATAGTTACGGCTCCTACTCGTAGTTTACATGTATATAGCGAAGTCAACTATGAATGCGGTAAACGAGTCTATTTTGAGGCGTACGGATTAAATGGTCACTTGCGCATGCTCAGAAGTGTCATTGCCCATTCTAGGGGCGTGATTCACAAAGCGGTGCTAACAGTTAGCACTCTGGTGAAAAGCCCTTTATCATGCCTAAACTCAGTTTAGGCATGATAAGTTTAGGCATGATAAGTTTAGGTGTGATAAGTTTAGGTGTGATAAGTTTAAGCGCCAACTGCGTTAGCACCGCAGTGCACAGCTGATCAAAAGTTTTACGCTAGAAAAGACTGGTGCACTTCGTATAAAGTTTAATGGCGCTGCTTTGCGTGCGGGACTTTGCAAGTGATCTAAACTTATCTAAACTTAGCATGCCTAAACTTATCACACCTAAACTTATCATGCCTAAACTTATCACACCTAAACTGGCTTTTCACCAGAGTGGTGCAATGGTTATCATGCCTAAAGTCTCTAACTGGGTTAGCACCGCTTTGTGAATCGAGCCCTATGTGTATAAAATACCGCATTTGGAAGGTGGAACGTATGCATTTGAGAGTTCCACGCATGCGCATTTTGTCGGATTCATGCGGAAACTTTTCCGCATAAGGGCATATTCGTCTGCATAAACTGCGTTTCGCACTATGAGTCATTTTGTATTTTCTATGCTTAGTTACGATTTTATATTTCAAATCTGATTTCGTAGTCGTAATTTAGCAATGGGTAATTGCGGAAAACTACGCGTAATTCCAGCGTAGCGTAGACTGCTCACTACGCTTATCACTAATTGTCTTGTCACTTAAAGAGAAACTCCAACCTAGAATTGAACTTTATCCCAATCAGTAGCTGATACACCCTTTTACATGAGAAATATAATGATTTTCACAAACAGACCATCAGGGGGCACTGTATGACTGATTTTGTGCTGAAACCCCTCCCACAAGAAGCTCTGAGTACCGCGGTACTCTGGGCAAACTGCCACAATGTAACAATGTTCACAGACAGGAATTAGCTGTTTACAGCTGTCTCTAACAGCCAAAACAGCTAGGAGCAGCTACATAACCTGCCCACAGTAACAATGTCACCATGTAATACAGAATGTGAATCTGGGAGAGGAAAGATTTTACAATGAGCAAACACTGACTAAATCATTTATCCATAATTATGGTAAAAATGAAGCACTTTTTTACTACCTTATTTTCACTGGAGTTCCTCTTTAACTGTCCCTCAGAGAGGCTCACAATCTAATCCCTACTATAGTCATATGTCTATGTATGTATCGTGTAGTGTGTGTATCAAAGCCAATTTTAGGGGGGAAGCCAATTAACTTATCTGTATGTTTTTGGGATATGGGAGGAAACCGGGGTGCACAGAGGAAACCCAGACAGACACAGGGAGAACATACAGACTTCTTGCAGATGTTGACTTGGCTGGGATTCGACCCGGGACCCATAGTAAACCACGTTGCCCAGTCCCTTTCAGTTTACTATAAGGGGATTCTTCTGTACTTTTTTGTTTTAATAATGGAAAAAAGTACTTGATTAACTGAATCATCTCCTTTCCTCATTACAACATGAGAACACAGATTACTGTTCATCTCAACCCTGGCGGCGTTTGCTTCTGGTTTGAAAGAGATAAAAAGTCATCATCGGCAGGCAGCAGGTTTAGAACGGTCCTCCCGTCATTGCAGATTCCCTCTGGCGGTTCATTTGTGACCCATAGAAGGAGTGCTTCCCGATCTGGGAGCAATTGGACTGCCTAGCTTCCCTCTTCCCCGGCTATAACTTATATTCTGGGTACGGTACAAGGACCGCTTCCCTATTAGGAAAGCAAATACACATTTCCCCCGCGCAGCTCACAGCGCTGCCAAAGAGATCTAATCTCGCTGTCAGGGCCAAACCGAAAACATATGGCCTTCCTTTCATGTCAAATATTAATAAACACTCCATTCTGAAGTCTATGGACACAATATTCCTACAGGCGCTGAGAGTAGCGCTGCCATCAGCGGACGGACAATGTGTTCAGATACAGAAAACAACTATGGTGGCTGATCTGCAGGTTTTCTTCGTTATATATTTCATTCATTTATCACCAGTGGCATAGCTCAGGAGCTCTGGGCCCCAGTGCAAGCTGGATAATGATAGCACAGCACTCAACAATGTGCACTGCATGTTATAGCTGCGGTGAGCTCCCCCCAAAACACCCTCAGTATAGGTAGGTAGCAAGGTACAGTTGCCCCTAGTATAGGTTAGCCAGGTACAGTTGCCCCCAGTATAGGTTAGCCAGGTACAGTTGCCCCCAGTATAGGTTAGCCAGGTACAGTTGCCCCCAGTATAGGTTAGCCAGGTATAGGTGCCCCAGTATAGGTTAGCCAGGTATAGGTGCCCCCAGTATAGGTTAGCCAGGTATAGATGCCCCCAGTATAGGTTAGCCAGGTACAGCTTCCCCAGTATAGGTTAGCCAGGTACAGTTGCCCCCAGTATAGGTTAGCCAGGTACAGTTGCCCCCAGTATAGGTCAGGTACAGTTGCCCCCAGTATAGGTTAGCCAGGTATAGGTGCTCCCAGTATAGGTTTGCCAGGTACAGCTGCCCCAGTATAGGTTAGCCAGGTACAGTTGCCCCCAGTATAGGTTAGCCAGGTACAGCTGCCCCTAGTAAAGGTTAGCCAGGTACAGTTGCCCCCAGTATAGGTTAGCCAGGTACAGCTGCCCCAGTATAGGTTATCCAGGTACAGTTGCCCCCAGTATAGGCTAGCCAGGTACAGCTGCCCCAGTATAGGTTAGCCAGGTACAGTTGCCCCCAGTATAGGTTAGCCAGGTACAGCTGCCCCAGTATAGGTTAGCCAGGTACAGTTGCCCCCAGTATAGGTTATCCAGGTACAGTTGCCCCCAGTATAGGTTGGCCAGGCACTCTCTTTATTTCCTGTTTCTGCCTGGTGCCCAGACTAGTGCCGTCTGAGGAAGTTGCCTCACTTGGCATCATGGGCGGACCGGGCCTGAATACGGCCAACTAAAACCTGCCAAGGACAGCCACAGTGTCAGAGGTGCAGGAAGGGGATGGGGAACAGCTTGTTAAAGGATACATAAAGTGACATGTGACATGATGAGATAGACATGGGTATGTACAGTGCCTAGCACACAAATAACTGTGCTGTGTTCCTTTTTTTCTTTCTCTGCCTGAAAGAGTTAAATATCAGGTAAGTATGTGGCTGATTCAGTCCTGACTCAGACGGGAAGTGACTGTGAGGGCTCGTTCCCACTGTTGCGACGCGATTTCGGCCGCATTCCGACGCTTGTAAAAACGCATGCGGATGCGTTTCCACATGCGTTTTTACCCGCGATTTCGCCTGCGATTTCGCATGGCAGGGTGCCATGCGAAATTAACCATGACACTGCCAGGGCTAAATAAAATTGAAAAAGGTGCGAAATCGCACGCGAAATCGCGGGTAAAAACGCATGTAACAAACGCATGCGTTTTTACTATTCAATACATTAGCGGCGATTCGCACGGATTCCCGACGCAGGCGAAATCGTTGGCTCTTTTGTGCGTTTTTTTCACGCTGAAAAAAACGCACCTCAACAACGCTACAGTGGAAACAGGCCCATCCACTTGTATTACATGTGCGGATCTGCATGCGTTGGACGCATGCAGATTCGCGATAGTGGAAACGAGCCCTGACTCTCACTGATAAGAAATTCCAACTATAAAAACACTTTCCTAGCAGAAAAAGGCTTCTGAGAGCAAGAAAGAGATAAAAAGGGGAATTTCTTATCAGTGAGGGTCACTCTGTAGTCACTTCCTTTCTGAGTCAGGACTGAGTCAGCCACTTACATACCTGATATTTAACTCTTTCAGGCAGAGAAAGATAAAAAGGAACACAGCATAGTTATTTGTGTGCTAGGCACTGTACATACCCATGTTACTTCATCATGTCACATGTCACTTCCGGTATCCTTTAATGATTATTAACATTCAAAGCATTTATAGAAGTGATCATTACAAGCACAGGACCAATAAAAAGCTAATACTGCAGTTGAGGGTGGGCCCTACAGGGCTCCTCTAGCCCAAGGGCCCCGATGCAGTCGCTACCTCTGCACCCCCTATTGCTACGCCCCTGTTTATCACTGCTGCCCAGTGCTGGTCGTAATGGAAAAATCTACGCTTACGGATCATTACGCGTAATTTTACGCATTACGCAATTACGGTTACGGCGTAGGAAATTATCTACGGTACATCACTGTAATTACGCGCAAACTTACGCAATTACGCGTAAGGATACCGTAATGAAGGCGCTTACACTACAATGTTACGCGTAGTGCCGTAATACCCATTAATGCGTATTTTTTTACGCATGCGGACGATATGTACGCAATAGCCGTCAATGTGACAGTTATTGCGTACATATCATTCGTATGCGTCAAAACGTACGCTTATACTGAAGGGCGGGAGAAGATACTATTGGTTGCTTAGGATGTTGACTGATTGGCTACTCTTAGAAAATGGGAGATTTTACGTTAGTAATTACGCGTAAAATTACGCGTAAGTGTTCGTAAAATTACGCATGCCTAGCAATTACGGTAGACAGTGTAATTACGATACCACTTACGGTCTTACGCGTAAATAATTACGCGTAAGACCGTAAGTTACGCGTAACGCTTACGCGTAAATTTACATTGAATTACGATGCGTAATTACGTTCATGCGTAATTTCGGCCCAGCACTGCTGCTGCCTCTGCATTTTGTAGATCTGCCTTTCTTTCATTTTTGTTTTCTATTTTCTGGTAAACTGTGATTACTTATCAGTCTTTAACTACTGTATGACCGCGTCGCACCGATGGGCGTGGCAGCCCCAGGACCGCCTAACGCCGATCGCTTGGGACTGGCTTTTGCAGGAGATCGCGCGCATCTCTGCTTGGTAGGCTGAGCCCAACTCCGCCTTTAGTCTCCCAGCGGCGATCGGAGACTGTTAGGCGGCGAAACCGCAGTCTAATTAGGCTGTACAGCGCTGCGATCTAAGACAGCGCTGTACTGGGGACAGCCATCCCCTCTGTAACTGCGGAAGTGATCCGCTGTCATACGCTGAAGCCTATGACAGCTGATCACGCTGATTGGCTGGCGTGGGGGGGGGGGGGGGGGAGGGAGGGAAGGGAAAGTATATAATTTATAAAAAAAAAGTTAAAAATATTAATAAACGAATAAATATTTATTTAAAATTAAACAAACACCTGGGGGGCGATCAAACCCCACCAATAGAGCACAGAGAGCTCTGTTGGTGGGGGGAAAAAAAGGGTGGGGGGGAGTTGTGCGGCCCTGAAGCGAGGCCTTAAAGCTGCAGTGGCCATTTTTTGGGAAAAATGGCTTGGTCTTTGGGGGGGGGGGGGGGGGTTTAAAGCCTGTGGTCCTGAAGTGGTTAAAGGACTAATGTAGTGAAAATGATATGGAGTCTGCCATGTTTATTTCCTTTTACACAATACAAGTTGCCTGGCAGACCTGCTGATCTATTTGGCTGCAGTAGTGTCTGAATCACACCAGAGATACGTAGAGGGCACACTTCCCTTACATCAGACTGGCTCTGACTGACGGAAAAACAAAAATTTAGGGAGCTCTGAGTCCCTTTAAGTCCTGCTTAAAGTGGATCTGAGATGAAAAACTAACTATAACAAGTAACTTGTCTATATATCTTGTCTAAAGTTTAGATGGTTTACTCAGCAAATCTGTCTGCAAACAGCTTCAACAGTATATGATTATTTCTTCCTGTGATACAATGAGAGCAGCCATGTTCTGCTTGTCATCACACAGGCAAGCTGCTCTGCCTCTCCTCCCCTTAGCCTGAGAAAACTCCACTCCTCTCTCCGCCCCCTTGCCTCTGAAAACCTCCTAGTCCTCCTCCCCAGACTGAGCTCCCATGAGCACTTGCTACATGGGACTTAGAATGCCTAGGTGCTGGAGGAGCTGTGGGCTAGGCTTGCAGAGCCGAGACAAGGTCCCCCAGCACCCAAGGCTGAAACACCAAAGTGCAACACCCCAGCCATCACACACTAATTGCTATTAGACTAAGAGGTGCCCCAGGGCCCCCAACCCCTCCAACACCTCTAGTTATCTGGCTTGCAGTCACTGCCATGTATCCCCTTTTCTTTTTTCTCTCTGCTTCAAACACAATTAGGAATGACAGCTGAGAGAGTTGTGCGCCCCCTACTACACTGCGCTCTGAGGCTGGAGCCTCTCTCGCCTCTGCCTCGGCCTGGTCCTGGAGGCTTGTTTAGTTTATAGGGAATTAGGGCATTAAAACAAAAAAAAGTATTTGGATTGAGGAACACCCTATAAACTATAAGTAAGGGGCACAATTATGCAATGAATAAAAGTTTATCTCGGATCCACTTTAAAGGGAACTTGAGATGAGGCTAAGACAAAAGACTATACATACCTGGGGTTTCTTCCAGCCCCCTCCAGCCTGATCACTCCCTCGCCGTCCTCAGTCGCCTCCTCCTTCAGGTGCAGAACGCTCCCGGGGATGGGAGTGAGACGGGGGAGCACGCCTGGCCGGACTACGACTGCACCGACTGGAGGATTTTTCGTGGCCAGCTGTGGGTGAATTAGGAGGCGACTGAAGACGTAAGGGAGCTGCAGGAAGCCCCAGGTATGTATTTTTTTTTTTTTATATCATTCCATCTCAGGTACACTTTAAACTTGCTTCCACCTTCTCAAAAATATTATTTTTGGATTGTTCAGGTACCCGTATTTCACACACAGATGTGATTGGTGGGTTCTCGGATATCTGGACAGTCTTGTTTCGCCAGCTCCTGCCTGTGAACTCTGTAGAAGCCGTCTGCACATCCGGTGTAATGTCTGATTGCGCTGCCTGTGGATTTGCGCTGCCCCGCATGCGCAGTAGGAGACTGTGCGGCCACATTTCCTATAGAACGATGCTGCTGGAGATAAAATACGAAATATCTCCGCTCCCACACCTCTTACACTCCCCAAATTTTCAGGGTAGGGAGGGGACCCCCCGAACGACCTCTATGCCAAATTGCAGCCCCCTGGTTCAGGAGATAGATTACAGTAACCTATCTCGGGAACCAGCGGGTTTCGGGGGCTGCAATTTGGCATAGAGGTCGTTCGGGGGGTCCCCTCCCTACCCTGAAAATTTGGGGAGTGTAAGAGGTGTGGGAGCGGAGATATTTCGTATTTTATCTCCAGCAGCATAATTAAATTCACACTGAGCATGCGCGCTATTCAGTGTGGAAGGGAGTTTCCGGGTAGCGTAATCAGACATTACACCGGCAGGCTGGGAATGAAGCAGGTCATGTGACCAGGCTGGGAATGTCAGCAGAGTTGGCACAGGGCACCTCCCAGATCCTGTGCATGGAGGAGGCATTTCCTGCTGCCACCACCATTACTTCAAATGTGATTTAATCAGGGGAGTTTCCTCTTCGTTTGAGAAACTAATAGTGTAAACAGGCCGTCATCCATTGCCTATAAAACTACAGTCACTGCTCAGCACAATCGCTTCTCCGCAAGCCAAAACCTGCAGCTCAGTCATACACTGAGAAATCATCAGATGCAATCACTGATCTTGTTGTAAAATACAATCTTGTTATAGTAAACGCAGAACTTCGGGTATAGTGAACTAAATGTCCAGGTCCTGGCCAATCATTATTATAAGTATATGAAAGTAACGCCTGGTATAGTACATAGAACTTCGGTTATAGTGAACCTATTTTTTTTTTCCTCTGCGGTATCCGGCTATAGTGGAAAGTGGGCGGGATCATGCATCATTCATCAGTCGGAGACCCATGAGCTGTGGTCAGTGGGCGGGCTGGCAGCCACTTTTAGCCAGCTCACTATCTTCACACTATTCTGGGTCCGTGTGGATTACCTCAAAGGCACCAGCTGGTGAGACGTATGCTTCCTTTACTGAGGGAACTGCCTGTCATCTGTGACTTGCTTGTGCATGGCTGCAACGCTACAGTATAATCCAGGCTGCACAGAAATGTAGACCAAGGAGCACCCTATTAGTACTGTACCTGCATTAACTGGTGAGACCTATGCTTCCTGTGTAACCTGCTGCCTGATTACTGAGGGAACTGCCTGTCATCTGTGACTTGCTTGTGCATGGCTGCAACACTACAGTATTATCCAGGCTGCATAGACATTTGGACAGAGGAGCCCACTATCAGTTCTCTACCTGCGTTAACAGGAAGACCTATTTTTCCTGTGCAAGCTGTTGCATGATTACTGCATGCAAGTCCCTGCATATTGAGCACTGCACATTTTTGTCTACCTGAACTCAGAACTTCCGCTCTGCTCTAAAAGATAAGCAACAGCATAATAACCTTTAAACAAAAACAATTTTTGGTTACCGCTGATACAAACCCTGCAATAAATCTGCAGTGTGACTACTTCCTGCTTTCACAGAAGCAGACATATTGTTAACCTCCTGTGTTTACAAAATGAGCTATCTGCCGTGGCAGCCAGCTGGCACAGCTGAGGGATTAAATTACAACTTGTGTTTAGTCTCAGATAAGGGGGAATTAGACAGGCTAAACTCTCTAAATACATACGGGGTACATTGTCTATGTTTTCCTTCTGTCCTCCTGTGCAAGAGGTCAGGTCCACTTTAAACATTGACTGTGCTCACTTGTTGAAGCATTAAAATGAAAAAATGACTCCCAATTATTGACTGAATTAAGATACAGTACTACAGTATGCTTTATGTGCTTGAGTATGACAATTTATGATATAGTAAACTACTGGGCCAGATTTACAACTCAGAATCAGATGCTTGTAGGCACAGGCGTTCTGGCGCCTTTGAACACAGGCCCCACTCCCAAGTAAAAATATTGTGAACTCTAATTTTCTTGTGTCACTAACTGTTCTTAGAATCTTACACTCTAATCACTGTCTCATATCATCCTTAGTAACATGAGGAAAGGATTAAACTATAATCTCCTGAGGTCAGTGACCTGAGGGGGGCGGGGGGGGGAGGGGGTTCCCAAATGAGGAGCCTGTAGGCACATGCCTGCAGTGCCTTATGGAAAATACAGCCCTGTAGATACGCAAATAGATAATCAATGAATTGCAGAGTCTGGCTCTCAGACCTCAGTACAGAGTGACAGCACTGTGTCCGTTCCTGGATTTTGGCCACTGCTGTGAATACCATCTTCACTATCTCATGAATGAAGAATAGGATCCTACCCTTATAAGGAAACGTTTTCTAGGGAACAAATACGAGCAGGGATTTCTTAGAGGTTTTTTTCCTCTCCAAGAACATAAAAAAAAATACTCTGAATATGATATGCGCTGCCAATGCTCAAATGCCATTGGCCAAGCTTAGACAAAATGTTTTTCTATCTTAGGAATTTGGATGTAATAAAACACAACAATTTGGCATCTACCAGCTTTGTAAACACAACACTTCTGAACAATTTGTTATTTTCTATTTCCTGCCTTGGATTTCATACAGTATCGCCTTCATCGTTATTAATCCCGTCTCCCACGGTCTCTCCCGCCGACACTAAACCCACGCACAGCCCAAAAATAGAATATTAATCATTTTAAACAAAGTGGTTGAATTTTTTTGCCACTCAAAAATTATTTTGTGATCTGAACAAAACTCAGCACAACTGAGCTTAACTGAAACTGAGAAAAGGGGCCCATACACCTAACTATTTTCCCGCCGATATACAGCAGATTCGATCACTGTGATAGAATCTGCTGTGAAATTGTTGCGCAAACGCAAATGATTGATTTCCGTCCGAAATCAATCATTCCCGTCTATTCCCGTCCGTGCGGAACATTTTGCCGATCGCCGGTGGGTCGGGAGTGCGTCGATAGTGGCGTTCGAATGCCCGACGACCGATGCAATACAGCGGCAATACATTACCTGCTCAGGCCGGCGCAAGTCCTCCCGGTCACCGCTGTCTCTTCTCCACTGGGCTCCAGCTTCACTTTACTTCCTGTCCCGGCAGGAAGTTTAAACAGTAGAGCGCCCTCTACTGTTTAAACTTCCCCGGACAGGAAGTGAAGCCTGCCGGTCCGGAACCCAGCGGAGAAGAGACAGCGGAGACCGAGGGACACGCGCCGGCGTAACAGGTAATGTATAGCTGCCGGGGGGGGGGGGGGGCGGCACCACCTCCACAGATTGTGATCGGTTTCATGCTGAAATCGATTCACAATCTGTTTGCAGTAAAGGTAGCCATACAATCCCTCTCTGATCAGATTCGATCAGAGAGGGATCTATCTGTTGGACGAATCTGATGGCAAATCGACCAGTGTATGGCCACCTTAAAAACTTTGCCCACCTATTTACTAAGCTCTACAGCCAACTTAGTTATAATGAGGATTTATCAGACACAGGGAATGAGGTCTAACAAGAATTGCTAAGACAGCATACAACGCTACCACAAAAGGAGCTGGAGTATAAAGACACTCAAAGCTCGTAGATACTTCTCCATAAACGTGATTTGTACGCCATGCACAGAAGTGCTGTATTAGCATTACTTACCCGTCTGTGATCTCAATTCCATATCTGTGATCTGCTATGTGCCTGGCAGCATGAACAGTGTTTCCTGTAATCCACTTTCTTCCTTTCACCCTAGACAGACCTGACAGGTAGATGACCGAACACAGATATTGGTTTCAGGTGGGCTTACATGTGTGAATTTTCCCAGCATCACGTTAATCAAATTTGTTTGTGATCCGTTTACCTCTGCAAGCCCATTTCACTGATTTTGTACAGTGTATTGATCGGACACAGTAATGAATTTGAATAATATGGGCAAGAAAGGAAGGGGGCGGGATATGATGGAGGGGGGGGGGGGGGGATTGAAGAAGTGGCAGATTTATTTCTGCATAGCATTTTTTATGTTGTCAACCAATGCAAACCTAGTGAAGAATAGAGATGTCACAAACATCAAATTTTCCGTTCGCGAACAATAAACTTGAATTTCTGCAAATGTTTTGTGAACAGGCAAACCTGGCGTACCGCCATAGACTTCAATGGGCGGGCAAATTTTAAAACCTACAAAGACTGCTACTGGCCACAAAAGTGATGGAAAAGTTGTTTTAAGGGATCTAACACCTGGACTGTGGCATACCGGAGGGGGGCCCATGCCAAAGGTGCCCCTTAAAAATTATGGAGTTGACGCAAAAGTCGGGTTTTAAACCCTAAAGGGCAGAAAACACATACATTCCTACAAATAATGAACTGGAGTGGTACTGTGCCTGCAACTTAATGTAACAACAATAGCAGTAGTGTGCACAGCTCTGGGTGTCACTGGGCTGCGGAATGTCACACACAGAGAAATGCAGTAGTACTATCAGAATACAGTGAAATAATAATGCACTGGAGTGGTTCTGTGCCTGCAACTTAATGTAGCAACAGCAGTAGTGTGCGCACAGCTGTGGGTGTCAGTGGGCTGTGGAGTGTCACACACACACAAAAAAAAAACCCACAGGAGATCGATGTACTAGGCCTCAAAAGGGCTATTTGGGGTGCTTTCACAGCAAGTGAGGAACAAGAACACAGGCCTAGCTAATGCTTTCCCTACCTATCTTCAGCGAGTCTGACCCTGCTCTCACTAACAGTCAGCAGAGAATGAATCCAATATGGCCACCGCAACTGCTTTTTGATAGGGGTCGGGTGGTCCAGGAAGGGGTGCTAGCTGATTGGCTGCCATGTGTCTGCTGACTGTGAGGTAAGGGGTCAAAGTATGACTTCATAATGAAGTATAGGGGGCGGGTTGAGCACGCCAAATGTTTGCGTTTCGCCGCAAATGTGAACATCGGAAATTCGCCGGGAACTGTCCACCGGCTAACTGATCGGGCCATCTCTAGTGAAGAAGTGAGAACATTTTATTAAGTACAGTAGTTGGCTGAAGCTGGTTACTCATGTGCGACGAATCTTGCCCGGCGGGGATGGGGACTGAGTTGGGGCGAGTTCTGTACAGATGTGCTGCATGCTTCCAGGCTATGGAGTGGGTGGAGGACCAATGGAGAGGCGCAGGACAGAGTGGGCATAAACACCATTCCTTAAGCCTAACCCCCCCCCCAACACCCTTTCTGAAGCCTGACCCCAACTGCCCCCATCACACAAACACCCTTCCTGACGCCTAATGCCCCCTCCCCCCTTCACACACAAACACCCTTCCTGACACCTAACCTTCCCCCCCCCCCCCTTCCCCACACACAAACACCCTTCCTGAAGCCTGACCTCAACTGTCCCCATCACACAAACATCCTTCCTGACACCTAACCCTACCCCCCCCCCCCTTTCCCACACACCCATCCTGATGCCTAACCCTAACCCACCCCCACACAAACACACTTCCTGACGCCTAACCCTAACCCCCCCTTTCCCAAACACCCCCCTCCTTACACAAACACCCTGCCTAACCCTAACCACCCCCCTCCTCACACAAACACCCTTTCCTGACATCTAATGCCCCCACACTCACAAACACCCTTCCTGATGCCTAGCCCCCCTCCCCCCCCCACACACAACCCCCCCCCCCCCCCCCGGTGTGAAATCTCAACACACACACCCCCCCCCCCGCCAACCCTTAAAACCCTCCCCGCGGACGCCTAGCCAGCTCCTCCAGCCCCCAAGAGTCCGCTGCAAAAAATGATTTAAAAAAAAACAGTATAATAAGTATCAGGCGCCCATTGTAAATATCGGCATGCATATGAAAATTGGGCACCCAGATCAATGGTTTGTGATGTATGGCAATGGCACTGATTTTTTAAGGAAGTCGTAAATCTCCGTTGAACGTACAGTAAAGTCAGAGGATTCCTGGCACAGGTCCCATGTTAAACAGTAGATGACAAAGATTAGGCAGAGCAGTAATTAAGGTAGTGGAATGTCAGAGCTCGGAGGTGATGCTCTAATTAGCTAACAAGAGAATTAACCTCGGAGCATGTCAGCATTCCTGCCATCTTCCTGCCGCATCTGGAGCCACCCGGAGGCTGCACTGAATTCCTGACATGTTTGGCCAAGGCGCCTGATTGGTCTAAATCCTCCAAATCGCTTTGTACTCATTAACCAGGAAGCATGCATCGTCCGTTACTATCAACCTCTTATGAGATTCTTCAGGAATGTTCTACGTCACAACACAGGCCATCGTGCAAAATGTGCATTCACAGAGCAATTATTATTCATAAGCTTTATTTAAAAAGGAATACTGTAGGGGGTCGGGGGAAAATGAGTTGAACTTACCCGGGGCTTCTAATGGTCCCCCGCAGGCATCCTGTGCCCGCGCAGCCACTCCCTAATGCTCCGGCCCCGCCTCCGGTTCATTTCTGGAATTTCAGCCTTTAAAGTCTGAAAACCACTGCGCCTGCGTTGCCGTGTCCTCACTCCTGCTGATGTCACCAGGAGCGTACTGCGCAGACACAGACCATACTGGGCCTGTGCAATACACTCCTGGTGCCACCCCTCCGATCGCCGCCTGTGCACTCGCCCATAAGGAAATCCCGCTCTGAATGGGATTTCCTTTAGGGCTTCCCCCGTCGCCATGGCGACGGTTGCGACGACGTCACCGACGTCATGACGTCAGCGGGCGTCCCGATCCACCCCTTAGCGCTGCCTGGCACTGATTGGCCAGGCTGCACACAGGGTCTCGGCGGGTGGGGGGCCCTCTAATGCGGCGTGTTGCGGCAAATCGGCGGCGATCGCATGTAACACACAGCAAGCAAAGTGCTTGCTGCGTGATTTAAAAAAAAAATTATGTAAATTGGCCCAGCAGGGCCAGAGCAATCCTCTGCGGCGGGTTACCCCGAGCTCAGCTCGGGATAACCGGCAAGGAGGTTAAGCTTAGGCATCAGGTAGGGTGTGTGTGGAGAAAGGTGATGGTAAAAGTTAGGTGTCTGGAAGGGTAACTGTACGAAGGATGGGGGGGGGGGGGAGAGTATGGTTAGGGGTCAAGAGGAGGGTTCTGTGTGAGAGTAGCGTTAGGTTTAGCTATGGTAAAATATCCGTATTCAATATTTGATGATCTTTATTTACACTAAAAGCAGAGTATTTCATTTACCAGTATTCTACTGTCGGCTTTCCTGGGCAACCCAAATTTCAAGGTGCCCTTTTATTACATACGCCCTGCGGAGATGGGCCGGTGAGAAGGAGAGGCCCGTCGCTGGAGTAGGCCTTTGTGCTCCACTGCGTGCTCTGCTATATTGATTGGGCCCCTTCGCCCGCGAAGCCCTCATGGTAGGGCTGGCCCTGTCTACAATATTGACCCTACATGCCACATTATCCCTTCTGTATCCTTCTAATCCTTTCTGGACCATTAACTCTTTAGTATCTTGCTGGCACTCTTCTTAGTCCTTGAGTTGCTGTATGTAGCCAGGGAATATATGAGGAAGGTGGCGGGGGGGGCTCATCACTCAGGGGAATCTTGGGTAAGGTAATCCACAAGATCGGCCGCTGTACTTAGGAACACTGAGCGCTCCTCCTACAAAAGCCTCCCTGCTGTGATGCTAATAATCCCGGAACATCATTAATCCTGCTTGCTAAATACCGGCTTTTCTCATACAATATTTTTATGGTCTTCCGTAACAATTAGGAATGTTATTTTTATGGGATCTGCTGAGTTCTGGCAGTGAGGGAACGTGCAGAGAGGGAGATAATGGGACTAAATGATGATGGCAGACCTCTCTGCCAGCATCATCCGTGACAAGTGGGAGGGGCAGCATGGCTGAGGGATGACACCAAACCTGCTATAAAGATAGCACCTTATAAAATCAAGTAATAAGCCTTGTGGGGGAATAATGTAGAAGCCAGAACTGTCTGTGACACACGTAACTAGGGATGGTTGGAAATGCCGTTTTCCGATTGTGATGGAATTCTGCATTCCGACATGCAACATTCTGAATTCTGTGTAACTTCGCGGAAATCAGAATTGAAAATTCCGAACTCCTGAGGAATGGTTTTTAGATACTCTTTTTGAAGGCTACCCGAGGTGACATGATTAGATAGACATAGGTATGTACAGTGCCAGGCACACAAATATCTGTGCTGTGTTCCTTTTTTTCTTTCTCTGCCTGAAAGAGTTAAACATCAGGTATGTAAGTGGCAGTTCCTGTCTGAGTCAGGGCTGGATCAGACTACAGTATGACTCTCACGGATAAGAAATTACAACTATAAAAAAACTTTCCTAGCAGAAAATGGCTTCTTAGAGCAGGAAAGAGATAAAAAGTGTCAATAGTGCATAGATTTTAGCTCTAGCATACTTCAATGAATGCGTCATTGAGCAAAAACAATAAAACAGTAAAAACTTAAAAAGTAAATGTAAACAGGACTGTGGAATATCTTAAAAAGTCAATTTTAGGAAAAAGGAGGATAGATACAATTGTTTATTTCATTAGTTTATTTTCACCTTGGGTGTCCTTTACCCTCCCTGACGTTCAATTTTCCCAGGATTTCTGTGCATTAAGTGATCCAATTAATTGTCATAACCTTTTTTTTCCTATAACTTGCCAAAATGTGTCAAGCAAGGATCTAGTATACAGTGCAGGAGAGTATTGAAGTGGCTGGATAGTGTAATGGTTAAGGGCTCTGCCTCTGACACGGGAGACCTGGGTTCGAATCTCGGCTCTGCCTGTTCAGTAAGCCAGCACCTATTCAGTAAGAGACCTTGGGCAAGTCTCCCTAACACTGCTACTGCCTATAGGGCGCGTCCTAGTGGCTGCAGCTCTGGCGCTTTGAGTCCGCCAGGAGAAAAGTGCAATATAAATGTTCTGTGTCTTGTCTTGTCTATGCATGGCAATACTATTCACAGCATGTTTTGTATGGACGTGTATATCCGTCAATACTGCTAGGGAGCTTGTTATGCCAACTGCGGCCAAACACAGTAAATCCAGCACAGGAGATTTGGGCGCAGCTGGCGCCACCATAGGCCGTAATAGGAATTACGGCTATAGCAGCGCACACAGAGTAACTCCGGCGCTGTCACAAGACGGAGCTGAAGTTACTTTAAAAACATAATAATTTGGCTTCCAGAATTGCTGGAAGCTGAATTATTTCATTCCCCACCATCCATGGCGGCCTGGAGGGGGAATAGTAATTACCACCGCCGGGAAGTTGTGCAGCAGCAGATTCATCCATATACCGGCTGTATCCTGCGCCCAAGTCTCCAGCACCGTTATCTCTCGTACGCAACTGCGGCACACGTCCTAATTCTCTGCTTGGCCTAATAATTCCGAGTCTTGTGATTGGTGTAAAACTCTGCGTCTTGGTGTTCCGCGGAATTCCAATTTCTGCCCTCCGATTTCCAAAACATGCTTTCCAATTCAAAAAGCTGATTTTCAATTGGAAGCGTGTAAATCGGAATTCTATGGAACTCGGAAGCTCATCCCTAAGCGTAACAACCAATCGGCTCCCTGTGGCGACTAGCTAAAGAGTAGGTGGGAAGTGGGAGCAAGAAACTGGTTGCTATATGAGGAGATTCAATACTTTTTTCATGTGTTGAAGATTTAAAAGCAATATCACTGTGAAAAAAAAATTGTTTGGGATTAAAAACAATTTAAAATACCTGGTGCGGCAGTTCATTAGTGCTGATCTCACTGCAGAAGTCCAGGTTTCTGATCGCCTCCCCCTCAATTGGTTCCGACTTGTGGAGGAGGAACAGGAAGTGAACTCCTAGCGAGAAGTTCAGCACCTATGGACTGCTGCACCAGATAGTCATCATATTATAATTGCAAAAACACTTTTATAGTAAAAGTGGGTTCATTAGAATTCAGAACCTTCTCCCTGCTGAGATAAGTAGGGCAGCTCCAGCTTCAAATTGTGGGGGGAGGGGGGCTCAAAGGGGCGCTATGGCTGGCTGGTGCGGCCCATTTGGGTGATCAAAATCACTGTTTGTATGGCGACCTTTAGATATTTTTGCCTAACTCAGGTGATAAAATTAAGGTCAACTAGCTCAGCAATGATAGGAACCAAATTTAAATAGCACAAACAGAACTCAGAGGCTTTTGAGCAGGGCAGATTGTCCAAATGATGGTGCTATTACTGAAGAAAAGTGACCAACGGATGTACTTGGCTAGTTTGCTGCCATGCTTTAATCCGAACATCGCTAGCAAGCTGCTCCTGTGTGGACAGATCACAGACAAATCATTTCAGCCCCCACCAACCTGTGTCTAAAATCACTACAAGCAAGGAGAGGGGGAAGAAGCTAAGCATTGCTGGACACTAGAGCTTGTATTTTACAGACAGGATTATTATCCTGATTCAAAACTTCTTGTCTGAAAAATACAAGCTCTATTTTATAGGCTAATTTAAGAAAAACTGTAAACGTTCAGCTTGTAAGCCTTCTTCAGACCCTATTCCTGTTGACTAACAATGTTAGAGCTTACAGTCAGAAGTAGGTAGAGGCATTTTTTTGCAAATATAAATATAAGATACATTATTTACAAGGGATCTTGAAAGGATTGTGAGGTATTTATGGAAAATAGATATGACCTTTGGTTTACATGATGCCTACATAGACTCAGGTTGACATGGAGTGTTTTTTTATTGATCCCATTCTGTTTACTGTATGCTATTGGAACCTGGAAACAGTTAACTGTATGTTATTGAGCGGGGGGGAGGGGGCACTCAGGGGGGCACAGGGGTTCCCAAGGGGGGGGGGGGGGGGGGGCTGTGCCCCAGTATAGCACTGCCCACATACAGATTACAGATTTCCTTTAACTACTTGAAGACCGCCTCACGCCAATGGGCGTGACTGCGGTGGCAGCCCCAGGACTGCCTAACACCAATTGGCGTCAAGTCCTGGGGCTGCAGTTTCACAGGGAACGGCCGCGCGCATGCCACTTCACGGAACGGAATAGCCTGCTAGCCGCCAATCGCGGCTAGACGGCTGTTTGTAAACGAAAGGGGAAAGAAATTCCCATTGTTTACAACTGTACAGCGCTGCGGTCCGCGGCAGCGCTGTACAAGTTCGGCAATCCCCGGCCTCTGATTGGCCGTGGATCGCTGTCCTCTCGTAGGCTGTTGCTCATGAGAGGCGGAACAGGACGGATCGCCGTCCTGGTCCAATTCAGACACCGGAGGGGAGAGAGGAAGGGAGAGAGAGCCTCATAGAGGCTGAAGGAAAAAAAAAAAAAAAAACGGCCGCAGCGATTGGACTCCTCTGGCAGCATGTCCCCTTAGGGACAAAAAAAAGAGGTGAGTCCGATCGCTGGGCTCCTAAGCTGGGCTGTGCAGGAGGCTGAAAAGCCTGCACGGCCCAGCACTGCAAAAATGAGCCTGGTCTTTAGGGGGGATTACCACTGCGGTCATCAAGTGGTTAAAGGATTTACGAGGCGAAATGTAAAAAAAAAGTTCTGTACCAAATTTGAATGCACGGAGGACACCATCCACGCCCTCCGTGCAGTTCTGCCGAGTCCCCGCTGCTCAATGCCCCCCCCCCCCGTCCCCGCTGCTCAATGCCCCGTCCCCGCTGCTCAATGGATGGATTCCATAACACTGGTGAACAGTGTGCTGTTACTGCATGCCCAATACTGATACTGTGAGCGAAACATGGATTCCATAACACTGGTGAACAGTCCGCTGTTACTGCACGCTCAATACTGATACTGTGAGCGAAACATGGATTCCATAACACTGGGGAACAGTCCGCTGTTACTGCACGCTCAATACTGATACTATGAGCGGAACATGGATTCCATAACACTGGGGAACAGTCCGCTGTTACTGCACGCTCAATACTGATACTGTGAGCGAAACATGGATTCCATAACACTGGTGAACAGTCCGCTGTTACTGCACGCCCAATACTGATACTGTGAGCGAAACATGGATTCCATAACACTGGTGAACAGTCCGCTGTTACTGCACGCTCAATACTGATACTATGAGCGGAACAAGGATTCCATACGGGACAGATCAAGGCCAAGTTGCGCCTGGGGCAAGGTCAGGTTTTGGCGCCTAAAGGTCAGGCTTTGGCGCCTAAACTGCCATTCATTTTGCCGCCTTTTTAAGAATTCAACAAACTGCGCCTGGGGCAAGATACCCGCTTGCCCCCCCTAGATCCGTCCCTGATTCCATAACACTGGTGAACAGTCCGCTGTCACTGCACGCTCAATACTGATACTGTGAGCGGAACATGGATTCCATAACACTGGTGAACAGTCCGCTGTTATTGCTCACTCAATACTGATACTGTGAGCGGAACATGGACTCCATAACACTGGTGAACAGTCCGCTGTTACTGCACGCTCAATACTGATACTGTGAGCGAAACATGGATTCCATAACACTGGTGAACAGTGTGCTGTTACTGCACGCTCAATACTGATACTGTGAGCGAAACATGGATTCCATAACACTGGTGAACAGTGTGCTGTTACTGCACGCTCAATACTGATACTGTGAGCGGAACATGGATTCCATAACACTGGGGAACAGTCCGCTGTTACTGCACGCTCAATACTGATACTGTGAGCGGAACATGGATTCCATAACACTGGGGAACAGTCCGCTGTTACTGCACGCTCAATACTGATACTGTGAGCGGAACATGGACTCCATAACACTGGTGAACAGTCCGCTGTTACTGCACGCTCAATACTGATACTGTGAGCGAAACATGGATTCCATAACACTGGTGAACAGTGTGCTGTTACTGCACGCTCAATACTGATACTGTGAGCGGAACATGGACTCCATAACACTGGTGAACAGTGTGCTGTTACTGCACGCCCAATACTGATACTGTGAGCTGAACATGGATTCCATAACACTGGTGAACAGTGTGCTGTTACTGCACGCTCAATACTGATACTGTGAGCGAAACATGGATTCCATAACACTGGTGAACAGTGTGCTGTTACTGCACGCTCAATACTGATACTGTGAGCGAAACATGGATTCCATAACACTGGTGAACAGTGTGCTGTTACTGCACGCTCAATACTGATACTGTGAGCGGAACATGGACTCCATAACACTGGTGAACAGTGTGCTGTTACTGCACGCTCAATACTGATACTGTGAGCGGAACATGGATTCCATAACACTGGGGAACAGTCCGCTGTTACTGCACGCTCAATACTGATACTGTGAGCCAAACATGGATTCCATAACACTGGTGAACAGTCCGCTGTTACTGCACGCTCAATACTGATACTGTGAGCGGAACATGGATTCCATAACACTGGTGAACAGTCCGCTGTTACTGCACGCTCAATACTGATACTGTGAGCCAAACATGGATTCCATAACACTGGTGAACAGTCCGCTGTTATTGCACGCTCAATACTGATACTGTGAGCCAAACATGGATTCCATAACACTGGTGAACAGTCCGCTGTTATTGCACGCTCAATACTGATACTGTGAGCCAAACATGGATTCCATAACACTGGTGAACAGTCCGCTGTTATTGCTCACTCAATCGCTTTTAGCTGCCTTATGGACATTTCTGAAACTCTTGTCTCTACAATAATAGAAATGGAATTCCTCTTAAATCCGATATCCTGCGCCTGGTGAAACGATGCCAAGATGGGCGTCCAGTGGATGTCTGGATACGCCAAGATAAGCTGGAGACTCAGCGCAGCATGCTAGCGGGGGGGTTAGTAAACCGGGGGAAGGCGGATGTGTGGGCCTTTGAGTTTTAATACTGTACCGACAGCAAAATGCCATTTTATGCAGACGCGCAACTGATAAACAAAGATAAACTTATGCTTAAGTTAAACTGAATTTAGAAGCCATTATTGAGATGTTATTATCGTGCCCCCCCCCCCCCCCCCCATTCATATGGTAAATGCACCTACCGTAATGTGCCCTCAAAGAGCAGCTGGGGAAGCAGCCCTACAGTCTCAGGGGGCCCAGAGCATGGCAGGGGCATCTTCTCATCCTTCCTCCAATCCAGTACAGGGCACACCTCCAGTGACAGCACTGGTGGGAGGAGTCATGGTAGTTACCATTGTTATATAACCACAGGATGATGAGTCTTAAGGTGGCCACTAACGGTGCAATTCCTAGCGAAAAATCGTTCGAGCGATCAGAAACACCCGGAAAAAGGGAGCTGCCGACCAAGGGATGGAAGAGGGGGCTGCACATGAAATGGGAGGAGCTGCTGTACATGGATGTTACACATGGAAGAGGGGGCTGCACATGGAATGGGATGGGCTGCTGTACATGGATGTTACACATGGAAGAGGAGGCTGCACATGGAATGGGATGGGCTGTTGTACATGGATGTTACACATGGGAGACGGGGCTGCACAGGGAATGGGAGGGGCTGTTGTACATGGATGTTACACATGGGAGACGGGGCTGCACAGGGAATGGGAGGGGCTGTTGTACATGGATGTTACACATGGAAGAGGAGGCTGCACATGGAATGGGAGGGGCTGTTGTACATGGATGTTACACATGGGAGACGGGGCTGCACAGGGAATGGGAGGGGCTGTTGTACATGGATGTTACACATGGGAGACGGGGCTGCACAGGGAATGGGAGGGGCTGTTGTACATGGATGTTACACATGGGAGACGGGGCTGCACAGGGAATGGGAGGGGCTGTTGTACATGGATGTTACACATGGAAGAGGAGGATGCACATGAAATGGGAGAGGCTGCTGTACATGTATGTTACACATGGAAGAGGGGGCTGCACATGGAATGGGAGGGGCTGCTGTACATGGATGATACACATGGAAGAGGGGGTGGCACATGGAATGGGAGGGGCTGCTGTACATGGATGATACACATGGAAGAGGGGGCTGCACATGGAATGGGAGGGGCTGCTGTACATGGATGATACGCATGGAAGAGGGGGCTGCACATGGAATGGGAGGGGCTGCTGTATATGCATGTTACACATGGAAGAGGGGGCTGCACATGGAATGGGAGGGGCTGCTGTACATGGATGATACACATGGAAGAGGGGGCTGCACATGGAATGGAAGCAACAAAAAAAGTTGGCATAGGGACATAAAAAGTATAAATTCGGCCTTCAATGCCCCCATCCCAAGGAAGACCAGTAGAAAGAGATGGAGATAAAACTCAGAAGCATAGCGGGTCTTCTAAGTATCCATGCCGACAGAGACAGGAGATGAAGGGGGGGGGCACCAGTGAGGCCCCGCCTCTAAACCAGGGGTGTGGTCATGGCAAATAATGACTTCTGAAACCTGTGCTTTGTGCCCAGTTGCCCCTTGTAAGTGCTGGGCCTAGGTGAGGCTGAGCCCTCCCTGCATAAGTGTCTCACTGAGAGGAAACATATATATGGGGTGAGATCACAGAGAATGAGATTAAACAAGCAGGTTAATTAGGAAGCCATACCTACACAGTGATATCACTACAACACAGCCTTAAAGGAGAACTGAAGAGAGAGGTATATGGAGGCTGCCATGTTTATTTCCTTTTAAGCAATACCAGTTGCCTGGCAGCCCTGCTGATCCTCTGCCTCTAATACTACTAGCCATAGCCCCTGAACAAGCATGCAGCAGATCAGGTGTTTCAGACTTTAAAGTCAGATCTGACAAGACTAGCTGCATGCTTGTTTCTGGTGTTATTCAGATTTATCCTGCAGAGAAATAGACCAGCAGGGCTGCCAGGCAACTGGTATTGTTTAAAAGGAAATAAATATGGCAGCCTCCGTATACCTCTTACTTCAGTTCCCCTTTAAAGAGGAACAAATGGAATATTTGTTGAGGGTTTTTTTGTCAATCTTCTCCCTGACTTACATTCAGATATTTATCACAGCTGATGATATCTTCAGTCCTGCCAGGAGCAGCTCTGCGGAATGTTTGTTTCGAAGCCAATGCAAAATATACCAGGTCTCCCAAAATGCTCTAAGCTGAGAATTCCACTAACTAAACAGCCTAGGCTTAAGCATCACAGGGAGGGCGGAGATACATGGCAATAGACAGAAATATACAGATATAGGAAATGCTCTGATGCTGAAACCAGGAAAATCACGGTATCCTGAATAATTTACTGCATTCTACTATGTGTCGCCACAGGGCCTCTTTTTTTTAGTATAAATGTAAGAAGGTGTTTTCACATCAAATACAAGCTTAATATAAACAGGAACATCTGATCATGTCATGGTGACAGCATTATGATCTAGCGTTTCTCCACAGACAGAGAGAAATGAGGATCACACAGCCTCTGGAGAGATAAGGAATCATCTGTCAAAGGTTATCAGATTTCTTGTCATTCCTTCCAGAGCAGGATTATGACTGCGCAACCAGGAATGCCATCCCAGCGGCCCTATCGCTCCTTCCATCTAGTCTGAGCTGCCTCAGCATGTTGTTGGGGGGGAAGGGGGGTCATATTTCCTGTCTTCTTGGAATAGCTGCATGACACAAGGATTGGGCGATCACTCCGAGAGGACCCGCCCAATTATCATGAAAGTCAATGTTAATGCAATGTAATGCATTTTGTATGCATTTTTCATGCATTTAAAAAACAAACAAACAAACCGTTTTCTGCTGTATTTCTGCTCCCTGTTCCTAGTGATTTGCATGGAAAACGCATAGAAACCGCATATGGGTTTTGTATATGCGAAAATGCATGCAAAACGCTAGAAAAACGCATATGCAGGGGGAAAAAATGCAAATTACACAGAAAATACAAAAACGCACTAGACAGAAAACGCAACCTTTCACGCACTGACAAGTGTGCACCCAGTTTTTTTTATTTTTTTTTAGCAGCATAGGCTTCATATGACGGAATACCTCAGCATTCTGCATACTCCTCTATCAGACGGTATCTGCCTTTGTGGAGCAGCAGCCAACCAGCTTCCTGCTGCTAAATGAAACAAGGATTCTCATTGGTTGCTCTGTGCAACTGCACTAATGCTTATCTCGGTTTCTGTGTACCTAATGTCAGCCGCAGTGAGGCTGGTTGGTCGCCCAGGGCAACTGCTCCATTTTTACTCTGGTTTTTGTCACACTGGTCTTCACAAGCCACGCCCACACTGTGACCCTCTCCAAATTGCTTATTCTACGTCACAAGCCACAGAGATCAAAATGACAGCATTTTATCTTCACAGTGACTAATGTACTTTCACCACAAAGGACGTGGGGGGGGGGGGATTTATTAAAAAAAATGACACTTGAAAATATACGTTATAAATACAGCAATACCGTATACCAAAACTTTATCATTAAAGTGGACCTGAACTCTTGCACAGGACAAACCAGAGAGAAATGCACCCTTTATGTATTTAGAGAGATTACCCTGCCTAATTCCCCCTCATCTGAGTCTAATCACAAGTTGTAATTTGATCCCTGAGCTGTGTCAGCTGACTGCGTCAGCAGAGAGGCTAATTTTAAAGCACAGGATGTTAACCCTGTGGCTGCTTCTACAAAAGCAGGAAGTAGACACACTGCAGCTTTATCGCAGGATTTGTATCAGCTGTAACAAAGAAATGTGTTTCTGTTTAAAGGTTATTTTGCTGTTGCTTATCTTTTAGCGCAGAGAGGAATTTCTGAGATCAGGTCCAGTTTAAGGGGCACGCCTGTTATGATTACAGCAAATAATAATAATGTTATATTCTGTCTTTGACTTTACTAAGAAGAGTAAATAGTTACTATACAGAACAGAAGCTAATACCCAATCTGCTATAAAATATGTTGGTTACTATAGAAAATTACAGTAGATTCAGTTGCTGTAGGTGATATCTCATATGGTTGCTATAGTAAATGATGGCTAATTTGGTTGCTATAGAAGATGATAGCTAGTTTGATTGCAGTGTGGGAGATATCTGATTTGGTTGCTATAGTAAATGATGGCTAATTTGGTTGCTATAGAAGATGATAGCTGGTTTAGTAGCTGTAGGTGATATCTGGTTTGATTGCTATGGAAGATGATGGCCCATTTGGTTCCTATAGTAGACAACAATGCCTATTTGGGTTGCTATGGAAGATGATAGCTGGTTTGGTTAATATAGGCAATATTTGGTTTTGGTTCCTATTGGTGATATTTCATTTGGTTACTATAGTAGAAAATTCCCATTCTGGTTCCTAAAAAAGATGATAGTTGGTTTGATTGCTGATTTGGTTGCTATAGAAGATGATAGCTGGTTTGGTTGCTATAAGGAATGTTTCATTTGGTTGCTAGAGGCAATAACTGATTTGGTTGCTATAGAAGATGATAGCTGCTTTGGTTGCTATAAGGGATGTTACATTTGATTGCTATAGGCAATAACTGATTTGGTTGCTATAGAAGATGATAGCTAATTTGGTTGCTATAGAGGATTTTTCATTTGGTTGCTAGAGGCGATACCTTATTTAGTTGCTATAGAAGATGATAGCTGGTTTGGTTGCTATAGATGATATTTTGTTTGGTTGCTAGAGGTGATAACTGATTGCTATAGCTATAGAGGATTTCTCATTTGGTTGCTAAAGGTGATACCTGATTCAGTTGCTATAGAAGATGATAGCTAGTTTGATTGCTATAGGTGATATCTCATTTGGTTGCTACAGGCGATACCTAATTTGGTTGCTATAGAAGATAACGAGTTTGGTTGCTATAGGTTATATCTCATTTGGTTGCTATAGGCGATACCTGATTCGGTTGCTATAAAAGATGATAGCTAATTTGGTTGTTATAGGTGATATTGCATTTTGTTGCTAGAGGCGATACTTTATTTGGTTGCTTTCGTTTGGTTGCTATAGAAGATTATATCCAGCTTGGATGCTATAGCTGCCTTATCAAACATTTTTTTCGTTTACAAAGTATATACATTACAATTTACAAAGTTCAAACATATAAACTGATTCCTCTGCACAGTAAGGGTTATCGCAAACAACAACATCAAATAAGATACAAAAAAGTAACAAGTCATAAAAACGATACTGAAAAAAGCAGGGTAAAGATATACTGTACAATGAACAATGCTTAACAAACAGTCAGAACTGGTTTTCCATACATGCTGCAACTGGAATGTATGAACAACTACAAGTTTAAAAACAAAAAAGTAATAACAGAAACTTCAGGCAATTGCATGAATAGATTGCCCCATGTGTGGCCAACAGTACAATCTCCTGCACTGTACGCAAAGACTGTCCCACTTATTCAGTAACCGGTCTACACAACCTCATCCATACTTTTCTGATTAAAATATTTCTGGTGCAAATCCCACGCCGGTCCACAATCTCTGTCCAATTCCTTTTCCACTCAGTTGTAACGTGTGTGTATCCAGCCCCAACTTGGATACACAACAAGCAATGAGAAGAAGCAATAAACCAACCGATTTGAAAAACAAAAATAAAAAGCATAAAAAGAATCAATGTGCGACTGCCCTCACCTGCATAAAGAAATAATAACAATACTAACAATAATAATGTATCTGCATAAAGCAAAAACCAGTGTCCCAGCATCCCTTTCAACCTCAAAGATTCACAAAGTGAAAAGAAAGAAATAATAGTAATTAATTACTAATGCCATTCATTAGTGGAACAGTCACATCTTATGCATAACTTTGATTGTATTGAGGGGGGGGTTAGAAAAAGGGGGTCATTCCCTCACCTCTTCGAAGAACCTGGTGCAGCAGTAAGGATAGTCACTGGCTGCTCTGCACCGAGCAAAGGCAAAAAACTCAGCCCTAGGCTTGCTTAAACACAGCTCTATTGAATTAAACTTGTAGACTTTTTTTTTCTTTGTTAGCCACTCCCCCCAAAAAAAGAGGACGAGAAAGAGAGAGAGAAAAAAAATCTTGCCTAAAATGAATCCTTCTCTCCTATAGCAGCAGCCATTGTCTCCAGCCTTCCTCAGGCCGCAGCCAATCGGTTTCCTCGAGCGAGTTTAGAAAGAAAAAAAAAAGGTGGGTTTTAATCTGAATGTAGAAAAATAGTTGTCATTCCGTAAGCATGCTCAGAGTCAACTCTCATCGCAAAACCAAATTCAAGCAGCCTGCCAAAACTCCTAACATGTCCTTTTTTGGTTATGCTTTCTGCGGGCTTTTGTAAGTAAAACCACCGTCAGGAAGAGATCATAAGAAATCTTTAATCTTTTTCCTTTTTTAAAAAAAAATAAGGATGTCTCGAAGACCCACAAAGAATTTCGTCTTTTACTTTTTCAAAGTTCTGACAGAGAAATCGGTAGAAATAAAGGCGACTGGTAAAATGTAGGTAGTGGGGGGAAAAAATGAGGAGGAAAAAAATGTAAAAAGGGGGGAGGGTTGTAAGTTTGGTTTCAATTAAAACCACATGTTAGATTATGCGGTCTCCGCTGCTATTCAGAGAACAAGGGGGAGAGAAAAAAAATCTTTCCTGGGCTTGTCTGCCTGCGAGCAGTGCAGGAGCAACAAGAGCGCGGCCTGGTAATGTCGTACGGTTGGCCGCGGTCCCAATAGGTGTGTGCGTAGGCTTGGAACGACCGTCCCGCTGATGTACATACATTCTGGGATGTTAGGGAATAATACGACATGTGTTTATACGTGCCGGGGTGTCTGGGACAGACGATAATCCTGCATCCGACAGAACGCAAAGGTTTTATGCGCCGCCGCGGTGACAGCCTGAGCCTTCTCTAAAGCCCTTGTGTGTCTGTTATTTTATAAGCGAATTTTTCAAACCATACATCTCCATGCCTCCCCCTCCAGTAGCGCAATAAGATATTTATCAATACTTAGACCCAATTTCTGTGATAATGCATTTTTTGCACTTTTCCTGTAAAAAAATGTGCATGTGACAGTCTAAAGGGTTGTATTTTAGTTTAGGGGACCCTTAGGAAACCTCATGAGGAACAGTTCTCCAATTACAGCACCCTCAACAGCACCAAGCGTTGTGATTGGCTGAATAGTGTGGGTGTAACTAACTACAACCTAACGGAAACCTAGCAGTTGGAGAGGGTGCCGTCCACCCAATCACTTTAGCGGAATTTCCCTATGAGGTTTCCTGCTGGGTCCCCTTAACTAGACTAGCGCCGTCCTGCCATTTCCATTACATGCAAATATTCATTTTTGCTTACCGCACACATTTGTGTCCAGATCGCTTGTATTGATTCTCAAGGGCACCAGCTGCGAAATGCAATTTTGTGCCTCTTAGTGTGAAAATCGCACACAAAATTAAATCTGCAACCAGAGGCGGTTCTTCCATGAAGTAAAGTGAATCACCTGCATCAGGAGGGAAGAGGTGACTCCTTGTCCCTTCCCCAAATGCCCCCCTTCCAGGGACGGATCTAGGGGGGGGGGGGGGGGGGCAGGCGGGTCTCTTGCCCCAGGTGCAGTTTGTTGAATTCTTAAAAAGGCAGCAAAATTTGGATGGGGAATGGCAGTTTAGGCGCCAAAACCTGACCTTTAGGTGCCAAAACCTGACCTTGCCCCAGGCGCAACTTGGTCTAGATCCGTCCCTACCCCCTTCTTACACTCCCTGTCTCCCCCTCCCTAGATGTGTGGCGCCGCTTCACTCACCTGGTCTCAGCTTTCCAGCACTGGGATCTCCATCCGCCTGTCCAGCATCCTGTATCCATGGCTACAGTGGTCCCTCAGGTGACCTGGTAAGTGCTGCCGGGTACTATGAGGGGCCGCTGTAGTCAGGAAGCAAAACTTCCCACATGGCTGCCTGGCTGGTGATCTGATCGCTAATCTGAGAGCGGGTGAGTGATGCGGGGGCTGGTGCTGCACACCAGCAGGGAGGAGATGCTATGGGAGGAGGTGCAGCACATACCCGGCATCCTGGGGATCAGACGCTGCGGGCCAGCAGGGAGGAGATGCTATGGGAGGAGGTGCAGTACATGCGTACGTTAAAAAGGGGCGCTGGGAAAAAAGGGCGCCGGGTTTTTAACGATAAGCATGGATAACGTTTAAAAATGTATTGTACTGTATTTCGTTTAAAATTAATGTTTTATAAAGTTATAAATCATTAAATATTGTGCATTAAATCGGCAATTGTAAAAACGTTAATCTTTCGTTTAAATAGTGAAACGTATAATAACGTTTAAAAAAAAAAATTACTAAGTAACCCTCCCTGTACCTACCCCTAACCCCTAGACCCCCCTGTTGATGCCTAAACCTAAGCCCCCCCCTGTTGGTGCCTAAGTAACCCTCCCTGTACCTACCCCTAACCCCTAGACCCCCCTGTTGGTGCCTAAACCTAAGACCCCCCTGTTAGTGCCTAAACCTAAAACTCCCCTGTTGGTGCCTAAACCTAAGACCCCCTGTTGGTGCCTAAACCTAAGACCCCCTGTTGGTGCCTAAACCTAAGACCCCCCTGTTGGTGCCTAAACCTAAGACCCCCCTTTTGGTGCCTAAACCTAAGACCCCCTGTTGGTGCCTAAACCTAAGACCCCCCTGTTGGTGCCTAAACCTAAGACCCCCCTGTTGGTGCCTAAACCTAAGACCCCCCTGTTGGTTTTTTCGTTTAAAAATAATGTAAAAAAAAAAAAAAAAAAATGTACTGTTTTTCGTTTAAAAATAATGCTTGAAAAAAAATATTGTACTGTTTTTCGTTTAAAAATAATATTTAAAAATGTATAAATCATTAAATAATGTGTAATCATGAGAAGCAGTAATAAAACATTAAGTCTCCGGGCGCCGCTTTTAAAACGTTATTTTTCTCCGGCGCCCTTTTTTCCTAGCGGGCGCCCATTAAACGATATTTATTATAGGAGTGAATGGCGGCGCCCGATTTGTCCACTAGCCTCAGGCGCCCGAATTTACTGTTTCCGCAGTACATACCCGGCATCCTGGGGATCAGTTGCAGTGGGCCAGCAGGGAGGAGATGCTATGGGAGGAGGTGCAGCACATACCCGGCATCCGGGGGATCAGATGCTGCGGGCCAGCAGGGAGGAGATGCTATGGGAGGAGGTGCAACACATACCCGGCATCCTGGGGATCAGATGCTGCGGCCCAGCAGGGAGGAGATGCTATGGGAGGAGGTGCAGCACATACCCGGCATCCTGGGGATCAGATGCTGCGGGCCAGCAGGGAGGAGATGCTATGGGAGGAGGTGCAGCACATACCCGGCATCCTGGGGATTAGATGCTGCGGGCCAGCAGGGAGGAGATGCTATGGGAGGAGGTGCAGCAGATACCCGGCATCCTGGGGATCAGATGCTGCGGGCCAGCAGGGAGAAGATGCTATGGGAGGAGGGGCAGCACATAACCGGCATCCTGGGGATCAGATGCTGCGGGCCAGCAGGGAGGAGATGCTATGGTAGGAGGTGCAGCACATACCCGGCATCCTGGGGATCAGATGCTGCGGGCCAGCAGGGAGGAAATGCTATGGAAGGAGATGCAGCACATACCCGGCATCCCGGAGGATCAGTTGCTGTGGGCTAGCAGGGAGGAGATGCTATGGGAGGAGGTGCAGCACACACCCGGCCTCCTGGGGATCAGATGCTGCAGGCCAGCAGGGGGGAGATGCTATGGGAGGAGGTGCAGCACATACCTGGCATCCTGGGGATCAAATGCTGCAGGCCAGCAGGGAGGAGATGCTATGGGAGGAGGTGCAGCACATACCCGGCATCCTGGGGATCAGATGCTGCGGGCCAGCAGGGAGGAGATGCTATGGGAGGAGGGGCAGCACATACACGGCATCCTGGGGATCAGATGCTGCGGGCCAGCAGGGAGGAGATGCTATGGGAGGAGGGGCAGCACATACACGGCATCCTGGGGATCAGATGCTGCGGGCCAGCAGGGAAGAGATGCTATGGGAGGAGGTGCAGCACATACCCGGCATACTGGGGATCAGATGCAGTGGGCCAGCAGGGAGGAGATGCTATGGGAGGAGGTGCAGCACATACCCGGCATCCTTGGGATCAGATGCTGTTGGCCAGCAGGGAGGAGATGCTATGGGAGGAGGTGCAACACATACCCGGCAGCCTGGGGATCAGATGCTGCCAGTAGGGAGGAGATGCTATAGGAGGAGGTGCAGCACATACTCGGCATCCTGGGGATCAGATGCTGCTGGCCAGCAGGGAGGAGATGCTATGTGAGGAGGTGCAGCACATACCCGGCATCCTGGAGATCAGATGCTGCGGGCCAGCAGGGAGGAGATGCTATGGGAGGAGGTGCAGCACATACACGGCATCCTGGGGATCAGATGCTGCGGGCCAGCAGGGAGGAGATGCTATGGGAGGAGGTGCAGCACATACCCGGCATACTGGGGATCAGATGCAGTGGGCCAGCAGGGAGGAGATGCTATGGGAGGAGGTGCAGCACATACCCGGCATCCTTGGGATCAGATGCTGTGGGCTAGCAGGGAGGAGATGCTATGGGAGGAGGTGCAACACATACCCGGCATCCTGGGGATCAGATGCTGTGGGCCAGCAGGGAGGAGATGCTATGAGAGGAGGGGCAGCACATACACGGCATCCTGGGGATCAGATGCTGCTGGCCAGCAGGGAGGAGATGCTATGGGAGGAGGTGCAGCACATACCCGGCATCCTGGGGATCAGATGCTGCTGGGTCAGCAGGGAGGAGATGCTATGGGAGGAGGTGCAGCACATACCCGGCATCCTGGGGATGAGATGCTGCGGGCCAGCAGGGAGGAGATGCTATGGGAGGAGGTGCAGTACATACCCGGCATACTGGGGATCAGATGCTGCAGGGCAGCAGGGAGTAGATGCTATGGGAAGAGGTGCAGTACATACCCGGCATACTGGGGATCAGATGCTGCTGGGTCAGCAGGGAGGAGATGCTATGGGAGGAGGTGCAGCACATACCCGGCATCCTGGGGATCAGATGCTACGGGCCAGCAGGAAGGAGATGCTATGGGAGGAGGTGCAGCACATACCCGGCATCCTGGGGATCAGATGCTGCAGGGCCAGCAGGGAGGAGGTGCTATGGGAGGAGGTGCAGCACATACCCGGCATCCTGGGGATCAGAATCTGCGGGCCAGCAGGGAGGAGATGCTACGGGAGGAGGTGCAGCACATACCCGGCATCCTGGGGATCAGTTGCAGTGGGCCAGCAGGGAGGAGATGCTATGGGAAGAGGTGCAGCACATACCCGGCATCCTGGGGGATCAGATGCTGCAGGTCAGCAGGGAGGAGATGCTATGGGAGGTGGTGCAGCACATACCCGGCATCCTGGGGGATCAGATGCAGTGGGCCAGCAGGGAGGAGATGCCATGGGAGGAGGTGCAGCACATACCCGGCATCCTGGGGATCAGATGCTGTGGGCCAACAGGGAGGAGATGCTATGGGAGGAGGTGCAGCACATACCCGGCATCCGGGGGATCAGATGCTGTGGGCCAGCAGGGAGGAAAATGCTATGGGAGGAGATGCAGCACATACCCGGCATCCGGGGGATCAGATGCTGTGGGCCAGCAGGGAGGAAATGCTATGGAAAGAGATGCAGCACATACCCGGCATCCTGGGGATCAGATTCTGCAGGTCAGCAGGGAGGAGATGCTATGGGAGGTGGTGCAGCACATACCCGGCATCCTGGGGATCAGATGCTGTGGGCTAGCAGGGAGCAGATGCTATGGGAAGAGGTGCAGCACATACCCGGCATCCTGGGGATCAGATGCTGCGGGCCAGCAGGGAGGAGATGCTATGGGAGGAGGGGCAGCACATACACGGCATCCTGGGGATCAGATGCTGCCAGTAGGGAGGAGATGCTATAGGAGGAGGTGCAGCACATACTCGGCATCCTGGGGATCAGATGCTGCTGGCCAGCAGGGAGGAGATGCTATGTGAGGAGGTGCAGCGCATACCCGGCATCCTGGGGATCAGATGCTGCGGGCCAGCAGGGAGAAGATGCTATGGGAGGAGGGGCAGCACATACACGGCATCCTGGGGATCAGATGCTGCGGGCCAGCAGGGAGGAGATGCTATGGGAGGAGGTGCAGCACATACCCGGCATACTGGGGATCAGATGCAGTGGGCCAGCAGGGAGGAGATGCTATGGGAGGAGGTGCAGCACATACCCGGCATCCTTGGGATCAGATGCTGTGGGCTAGCAGGGAGGAGATGCTATGGGAGGAGGTGCAACACATACCCGGCATCCTTGGGATCAGATGCTGTGGGCCAGCAGGGAGGAGATGCTATGAGAGGAGGGGCAGCACATACACAGCATCCTGGGGATCAGATGCTGCTGGCCAGCAGGGAGGAGATGCTATGGGAGGAGGTGCAGCACATACCCGGCATACTGGGGATCAGATGCAGTGGGCCAGCAGGGAGGAGATGCTATGGGAGGAGGTGCAGCACATACCCGGCATCCTGGGGATGAGATGCTGCGGGCCAGCAGGGAGGAGATGCTATGGGAGGAGGTGCAGTACATACCCGGCATACTGGGGATCAGATGCTGCAGGGCAGCAGGGAGTAGATGCTATGGGAAGAGGTGCAGTACATACCCGGCATACTGGGGATCAGATGCTGCTGGGTCAGCAGGGAGGAGATGCTATGGGAGGAGGTGCAGCACATACCCGGCATCCTGGGGATCAGATGCTACGGGCCAGCAGGAAGGAGATGCTATGGGAGGAGGTGCAGCACATACCCGGCATCCTGGGGATCAGTTGCAGTGGGCCAGCAGGGAGGAGATGCTATGGGAAGAGGTGCAGCACATACCCGGCATCCTGGGGGATCAGATGCTGCAGGTCAGCAGGGAGGAGATGCTATGGGAGGTGGTGCAGCACATACCCAGCATCCTGGGGGATCAGATGCAGTGGGCCAGCAGGGAGGAGATGCCATGGGAGGAGGTGCAGCACATACCCGGCATCCTGGGGATCAGATGCTGTGGGCCAACAGGGAGGAGATGCTATGGGAGGAGGTGCAGCACATACCCGGCATCCGGGGGATCAGATGCTGTGGGCCAGCAGGGAGGAAAATGCTATGGGAGGAGATGCAGCACATACCCGGCATCCGGGGGATCAGATGCTGTGGGCCAGCAGGGAGGAAATGCTATGGAAAGAGATGCAGCACATACCCGGCATCCTGGGGATCAGATTCTGCAGGTCAGCAGGGAGGAGATGCTATGGGAGGTGGTGCAGCACATACCCGGCATCCTGGGGATCAGATGCTGTGGGCTAGCAGGGAGCAGATGCTATGGGAAGAGGTGCAGCACATACCCGGCATCCTGGGGATCAGATGCTGCGGGCCAGCAGGGAGAAAATGCTATGGGAGGAGGTGCAGCACATACCCGGCATCCTTGGGATCAGATGCTGTGGACCAGCAGGGAGGAGATGCTATGGGAGGAGGTGCAGCACATACCCGGCATCCTTGGAATCAGATGCTGTGGGCCAGCAGGGAGGAGATGCTATGGGAAGAGGTGCAGCACATACCCGGCATCCTGGGGATCAGATGCTGCGAGCCAGCAGGGAGGAAATGCTATGGGAGGAGGTGCAGCACATACCCGGCATCCTGGGGATCAGATGCTGCGGGCCAGCAGGGAGGGGACGCTATGGGAGGAGGTGCAGCACATACCCGGCATCCTGGGGATCAGATGCTGTGGGCCAGCAGGGAGGAGATGCTATGGGAGGAGGTGCAGCACATACCCGGCAACCTGGGGATCAGATGCTGTGGGCCAGCAGGGAGGAGATGCTATGGGAGGAGGTGCAGCATGTGGTGATATATTGGGGTGCTGATGATGTTAGGAATAAAGGAATATATTCTTTCATTTTTCTGCCTGTGTTCCGTGTAAGTCTGCCAGAAGGGAGCTGTTACCTTGAGTTGCTTGGGGCCAGGAAATGGGTGATTGTCTTGACCATGAGGTGCTTTGAGTCTGTATGCAGTTCCTCTGAGAGTGCTAATGGGATTATCTGCCTGGCTGTTTGAACTCAGGAGATGGCCCATTGTCTCAATACACTAAGCCAGAGGACCAGTGTCTGGAGACTAACACAGGAACCTCTGAAATGTACATGACAGGCTATTAGAAATGGGTGAAGTCCTTTTGATACCATTTTTTACCTGTGGAAATTGAATATCTCTGGAAGCAGGGGGCTGGGACATTAGCATACAGTTCCTCTGGACAGCCAGAAAACAGGTAATTAGGAAACACTTAATCAGACAGTTGCTTTGAAGCAGATCACACAGGACATCCTGCTGCAATGTGAAAGCCTTAATCAATTGTCACCTGTAACCTGGGGAGATGGGAGGTTAACAAAGTCTTTTGTTGTATAGGACACTGTTCACATGTGGATGTCAGATCTCTGGGAAATCAAATTATGTCTGAGGATGTTATTAAATCTAGCTTCCCCCCGTCCACACAGGCTTACAGCCTCCAGGCGTATTTCATAGTATAAAACCGCAGCTGGGATAGCCACAACTTGTAGTTCTTGGAGGTAGCTCACACGGCTAGAACTAACCTGGTTCCTGACCAGAAGTGCGTACCGCCCGCAACAACACCAGATCGATACGCTGGTACGTTTATTTCCCGTTTATTTTGGTAAGCAAAATCGCTTTGTGTGTTATCTTTGTACATTTTATCTTGTAACTAGTTTTACTTTGTTTTTTTGTAATCTTTTTGTATATATTCAGTTTTGCACTGTTCTATGTTTTTCTAGAATATTAAATTATTATTTAATAAGTTTGACTTCTGCCGTACTAAACTAACACTCATAGCCTAGAAGAGACTGAAGTGTAACCGTGTATAAGTTCATGCCTAATTGTACGCTTGAGCAACACTACCGTAGGAAATTGTAATTGCATTGTGTGTGGGGGCGTTTGTCATACGTTGGCCTAAGCGCGCAGCTGACCCAACGTACGAACAACGCCAGTGCGAGTAGCTAACAGTATCGTTCGGAACGACTGTTAGTGGGTCTTTGCTTCACGACAGTGTAAGATTGCAACTGTGTGTGTGTGTGGGTGCGTGGCGTTCCCGTAGTTGGCCTAAGCGCAAAGCTGACCCAAATACGAAAACGCGGAGTGCGCGCTGAGGACTCGACAGCAGAGTGGAAGTGTCTAGCAACGCTAGTGGTGGCAGTGAGAGGTGTTTTGAGGGGTTCCAGCCTTGTTTGTAGCTTAAATAAGGCTGTTCCCCGCTTAATCTGGTCAAACCCGCAGTCGGGAACCGTATACGCAGGCGTGCCGCGGGCCGGTTCCTGACATAACTGGCTGGCAGTGGTGGCATCGTTTAGTACATTAGTACGCAGTTTAGCTCGCTATTCTGAGTACTAAAGGCTGGAAGCTTGCTAGAAGCAACTAGCCTACAGAAGTCTACTCAGTGCAGAATCTATATACGTTTTTTTTTTTGTTCAAAGATACACACTTGGTGTTTGCTTTCCCTCCCCCCCTTTTTTTTTTCTTTTTATTTTGTGCAACACGATGGCTCAGAAAGCATCCAGCTATGCGAGGCAAAACAAAGAGATACTACTCAACCTGTGTGAGCACAAAGGCATCGAGACGGTGAGCGGCCAGACTAAGGAGCAGTTAGTTCGTGCGCTCGAGGAGCATGATGAGGCAGAACGAGCCCGTGCTTCAACGTCAGCAGATGCAGCTCACGACACGCCAGAGGAGGAATCGCTCCCGCCACAGGATGCGAGTGGAGACGATGTCCTGGATGATCCACCTAACACGGAGATGACATCTCTGGAAGCCGACCTACAGCTACTAGGTTCGGCTGAGCCTGAACTGCGCCTAAAGCTGATTCTGGAACATCGGCAAGCAGAGAGGGAACAAGCTGCCCAGCGACTCCAGGCCGAGAGGGACAGACTCCGGGCAGAAGAGGGAAGAGCTGAACGGCAACACCAGCTGGAGCTGGCTAAACTTCAGCAGCAGAACCGGTCTGCTGGACCCGCAGAACGCGAAGGTGAGCGAGTCCACAGAATCCCCCTGGATAAGTTCCCCGCTATGGACAAGGACTCTGACATAGACACTTTCCTACAGGGGTTTGAAAGGACTTGTCGGCAGTATGGGGTGCCCCGTGAGCAGTGGGCAAGATACCTCACACCAGGGCTGAGAGGCAAGGCCCTGGAGGCGTTTGTGCGTCTCCCCCAGGAGGAAGAAACAGACTTTGAGGCAATTAAGAAAGCCATCATTGCGCGATACCACCTCACGCCAGAGGTGTATCGCAAACGTTTCAGGACAGTGCAGCGAGGTCCTAATGACAGTTACCTGGATCATGCTTGCAACCTGCGCACTGCCTTCCAGCAGTGGGTAAAAGGACTGGCTGTTGAAACCTTTGATGCCCTGCAGGAACTGATAATAAAAGACCAGTTCCTCCACACTTGCCCTGTTGAGGTCCGGCAGTTTGTACGGGACCGAGAGCCAAAGACCGTGGATGAGGCCGCGAAAGTTGCTGATGCCTACACGTCCAATCGAGCATCTGATTTTCGGAGGACTACGGCGCCCAGCTGGAAGGGAGAAAAGCCTGCGAGACCTTCTCCTCTGAGCACCCAGCGAAGCCAGGTCCCGCAGCCGCCTGGAGGTAGAACAGCCACCGTTGACACTCGGAGATGTTTTGCCTGTAACAAACCGGGTCACATCAGTGCTACGTGCCCAGAAAAGAAGAAGGAAGCCCCAAACTCTGGCGGGGCCCGGAATGCGTTGTGTGCCACCAGGAATTCAGGTAGCTATGCAGAGAATCTGCAACCTGTCACGGTTGGGGATACGGTTACCACCGGTCTAAGAGACACTGGAGCAGAGGTGACTCTAGTGCACCCCCAGCTTGTGAACCCTGAGGAGTACATTCCTGGCAAGACTATGGCTGTCAAAGGAGTTGGGGGTGTCACCCCCGCCATACCCACCGCCTTGGTCCACCTGGATTGGGGGGCCGGCAGCGGAATGAAAGAAGTGGGGGTAACGGATGCCATCCCCACAAACGTTTTGTTGGGTACTGACCTGGGACGGTTAGTGGCCCGGTATGAGCCTACTCCACACCCCATGGGGCCTGCACCCCCAGCAGAAGTTCAGGACTCTTGCAAGGTACTGTGTGATAATGCTGTGCAAGCGGGGAGTGCTGGTGAGGCCCCAGGGGCTACGGACTGTGTACTAGGAGCCAGCTCTAGTGAGTCTCCAGTACCCAGGCCTGGAGGAGGACATGTTGTTACCATGAATGCAGATAATGTTGATGTAAAATGTGATGTGTTGCATAATGACATGTGTACCGTGAACGTTCCGTCAGCTGCAGTGGTGACCCGCAGTGCTCACCGGGCTGCAGCAGACGAATTGTCCACTGAAGGGGCTGATGTCACTGGGTCGGGCTCTTCCACTTCAGAGCCTGGCTCTGAGAACCCAGAGGCCTCTCAGTTTGCCACCTCCCTGGTGCCTGTGGCCGACAGCGCTGAGTTCTCCGAGGCTGTGCGACTTGATAGCAGCCTGGAAGAGCTCAGGAGTCTGGCGGACAGGGCACCGGTGGAGGGCGACAGAGTGAGGGTGTACTGGGAACACGGCAGACTGTACAGAGAGGTTATTCCCTCTGAGCCGTCTGAAGTGGAGGAGGCTGACCGGCAGTTGATTGTTCCTCACAGGTACAGGGAGCAGCTATTGAGAATAGCACATGAGGTGCCCCTGGCTGGTCACTTGGGGATCCGCAAGACCAAATCCCGGCTTGCCCACAATTTTTATTGGCCCCACATGGGGACAGATATTGCTGATTTTTGCCGGTCTTGTGTCGCCTGTCAGCGGGTCGGCAAAGCAGGTGACACCGACAAAGCCCCACTGAGGCCCTTACCCATAATAGAGGAGCCCTTCCAAAGGGTTGCTGTTGACATAATTGGGCCTCTAGCGGTACCCAGCAGCACAGGGAAACGTTTCATTCTTACGGTGGTAGATTATGCCACTCGCTACCCTGAAGCTGTAGCCCTGAGCTCCATACGGGCAGACAAGGTTGCGGACGCATTGGTGCGCATTTTCTCACGGGTCGGTTTTCCCCGCGAAATGCTCACCGATCACGGCCCGCAATTCATGTCGCGCCTAATGGAATGCCTCTGTAAGCAGATGCAGGTAGAACACATCATGGCCAGCCCTTACCACCCCCAGACAAATGGGTTATGTGAGCGGTTTAATGGTACTCTAAAACAGATGCTAAGGGTGTTTGTTGAATCGCAAGGGAGAGACTGGGAGCGATACCTGCCCCACTTACTGTTTGCTTATCGTGAGGTGCCCCAGGCATCCACCGGGTTCTCGCCCTTTGAGCTATTATATGGGAGGAGGGTACGCGGACCCCTCGATCTCATTCGAGAGGTCTGGGAGGGGCAGGATATGGGCCCCGGGGTCTCCATAGTGGAATACGTTCTGAAGTTCCGGGAAAAGATGGACACCCTGGTGGGGTTAGTGCGAGAGAATCTGACTCAAGCCCAGGCCACCCAGAAGCAGTGGTATGACCACGGGGCTAGGGAGAGAGTTTATGAGGTAGGTCGCAAGGTATGGGTCCTAAACCCGATGCGACAGAATAAGCTGCAGGCCGCTTGGGATGGGCCCTATACCATACATAGGAAGATTAGTGATGTGACCTATGTGGTCGCGCTGGATGACCGAGGTAAGCAGCTGAAAACATACCATGTAAATATGTTAAAGGAACATCATGCTAGAACCGCTTGCGCTCTCCCTGTCTGCAGTTTGCTACCGGATGGTGAAGCAGAGGCTCTGGTTGACATCCTGGCATCCACCCAGGAAACCGACTCTGTTACCGAGGTGCAGATCAATCCGGAGTTGACAGCAGAGCAGCAGGCTGGGCTATCTGATGTGCTGACCCTTTACCGTGGTACCTTTACAGCCCGCCCTGGTCTGACCAGCCTGGCTGTACACCATGTTGACACCGGAAATAACAAGCCGGTTAGACAGTCAGCCTATAGAGTCTCCCCTGAGGTTCAGGCCCACATCAGCAAGGAGATTGAGGAAATGCTGTCACTAGGGGTGATCCAACGGTCGCACAGCGCATGGGCATCACCTGTAGTGCTAGTACCCAAACGGGACCAGACCACTCGGTTCTGTGTAGATTATCGAAAACTAAATTTGATAACTGCATCAGATGCTTACCCAATGCCGAGGGTCGACGAATTGTTAGATAAGCTAGCTGGCGCGCAATATCTAACAATCGTGGATTTGAGTCGGGGATACTGGCAGGTCCCTCTAACAGCTGAGGCACGGGAGAGGTCTGCCTTTATCACCCCCTCAGGTCTGTTTGAGTTTAATGTGATGCCTTTTGGGATGAAAAACGCCCCAGCCACCTTCCAAAGGGTTGTAAATGGTCTCCTGGAAGGTTTGGAACACTGCGCTGTCGCCTACCTAGATGACATCGCCGTGTTTAGCGCCAACTGGAACGACCACTTAGCGCAGCTGTCACAGGTTTTGGGGCGCATCACTGCAGCAGGACTAACAGTCAAGCCTAGCAAGTGTCAGATAGGCATGAAACAGGTACAGTACCTGGGACATGTGGTGGGGGGGGGAGAGCTTCGTCCAGATACTGGGAAGGTAGATGCCATTGTGTCCTGGCCCACCCCCCACACGAAGAAGCAGATTCAGTCCTTCTTAGGGACTGCGGGGTACTATAGAAAGTTTGTCCCCAGCTACAGTGCCCTCGCCAAGCCCTTGACAGACCTCACAAAAAAGAAGCTGCCCAAGCAGATTCTCTGGACACCAGAATGTGAACAGTCATTCACAGCTCTGAAGAGGGCCCTAGCCAGCCCTCCCGTGTTGCAAGCGCCAGACTTCAGCCGACGGTTTGTAGTCCAGACGGACGCCTCAGCCTTTGGCCTAGGTGCTGTATTAAGCCAGGTAAACCAAACTGGGGAAGAACATCCGATTCTGTACTTAAGTCGGAAGCTGCTACCCCGGGAGGTAGCTTACGCCACCATAGAGAAGGAGTGCTTGGCAATTGTATGGGCCCTACAAAAGCTGCAGCACTATCTCTACGGTCGTGTATTCACCGTCGTAACCGACCACAACCCTCTTAGTTGGTTACATCGGGTTTCTGGGGACAATGGAAAACTGCTGAGATGGAGCTTAGTTCTCCAACAGTATAGCTTCACCATTCAACATAGGAAGGGGAGCAATCATGGGAATGCTGATGGACTGTCCCGTCAAGCAGAACCAACAATGTAGGTGCTGGCAGGATAATCTGGGAAGATCATCTGCCTTGCCCCATTCTAAAGAGGGGAGTTGTGGTGATATATTGGGGTGCTGATGATGTTAGGAATAAAGGAATATATTCTTTCATTTTTCTGCCTGTGTTCCGTGTAAGTCTGCCAGAAGGGAGCTGTTACCTTGAGTTGCTTGGGGCCAGGAAATGGGTGATTGTCTTGACCATGAGGTGCTTTGAGTCTGTATGCAGTTCCTCTGAGAGTGCTAATGGGATTATCTGCCTGGCTGTTTGAACTCAGGAGATGGCCCATTGTCTCAATACACTAAGCCAGAGGACCAGTGTCTGGAGACTAACACAGGAACCTCTGAAATGTACATGACAGGCTATTAGAAATGGGTGAAGTCCTTTTGATACCATTTTTTACCTGTGGAAATTGAATATCTCTGGAAGCAGGGGGCTGGGACATTAGCATACAGTTCCTCTGGACAGCCAGAAAACAGGTAATTAGGAAACACTTAATCAGACAGTTGCTTTGAAGCAGATCACACAGGACATCCTGCTGCAATGTGAAAGCCTTAATCAATTGTCACCTGTAACCTGGGGAGATGGGAGGTTAACAAAGTCTTTTGTTGTATAGGACACTGTTCACATGTGGATGTCAGATCTCTGGGAAATCAAATTATGTCTGAGGATGTTATTAAATCTAGCTTCCCCCCGTCCACACAGGCTTACAGCCTCCAGGCGTATTTCATAGTATAAAACCGCAGCTGGGATAGCCACAACTTGTAGTTCTTGGAGGTAGCTCACACGGCTAGAACTAACCTGGTTCCTGACCAGAAGTGCGTACCGCCCGCAACAACACCAGATCGATACGCTGGTACGTTTATTTCCCGTTTATTTTGGTAAGCAAAATCGCTTTGTGTGTTATCTTTGTACATTTTATCTTGTAACTAGTTTTACTTTGTTTTTTTGTAATCTTTTTGTATATATTCAGTTTTGCACTGTTCTATGTTTTTCTAGAATATTAAATTATTATTTAATAAGTTTGACTTCTGCCGTACTAAACTAACACTCATAGCCTAGAAGAGACTGAAGTGTAACCGTGTATAAGTTCATGCCTAATTGTACGCTTGAGCAACACTACCGTAGGAAATTGTAATTGCATTGTGTGTGGGGGCGTTTGTCATACGTTGGCCTAAGCGCGCAGCTGACCCAACGTACGAACAACGCCAGTGCGAGTAGCTAACAGTATCGTTCGGAACGACTGTTAGTGGGTCTTTGCTTCACGACAGTGTAAGATTGCAACTGTGTGTGTGTGTGGGTGCGTGGCGTTCCCGTAGTTGGCCTAAGCGCAAAGCTGACCCAAATACGAAAACGCGGAGTGCGTGCTGAGGACTCGACAGCAGAGTGGAAGTGTCTAGCAACGCTAGTGGTGGCAGTGAGAGGTGTTTTGAGGGGTTCCAGCCTTGTTTGTAGCTTAAATAAGGCTGTTCCCCGCTTAATCTGGTCAAACCCGCAGTCGGGAACCGTATACGCAGGCGTGCCGCGGGCCGGTTCCTGACACAGCACATACCTGGCATCCTGGGGATCAGATGCTGCGGGCCAGCAGGGAGGAGATGCTATGGGAGGAGGTGCAGCACATACACGGCATCCTAGGGATCAGATGCTGCGGGCCAGCAGGGAGGAGATGCTATGGGAGGAAGTGCAACACATACCCGGCATCCTGGGGATCAGATGCTGCGGGCCAGCAGGGAGGAGATGCTGTCTTGGAGGAAGAGGAGGGAGGTAAGCGTAGTGCCAGTGCCTGCAATGCACAACCCAATGTGTCTCTCCTCTCACGTCCAACTTTGCACACACATGTCGTGGAGCATCCCCGCAATGTATTGCTTCAAGCACAAAAAGTCTAGAACAGGCCCTGCCTGCAACCATTCGCCTACTTCAGTGTGCCTCAAACCTGTCCTCGTAACTCCCCAGCGGTGCATGTTTTGCAGGCAGCCTCACCTATGCTTAGGCGGAGTAATTGGTGTCTCAGCTAGGTGGATTCCATGTGGCTGAGACACTAATTAACCCCACCTGCGGATAAGTAAGGTTGCCTGCAAAACATGCACCGTTGGGGAGTCACGAGGTCAGGTTTGAGAAACACTGTCCTACTTCAACCCGTGAAGGAAGTAAAGAGGAGGAAGTTATCATATGTTGATCTTACTAGATGGACTATATAGAATGGACACTTGCGGAAAAGCAACACAAAAAAATTCACATAAAAAAAACACAATAAATGTTGACCTTTGAGCGCAGAAAGCAAGCTTGTAGTGGAAACAAGGCCTTGAAGGTGTGGTAAGTACCTAAACCTTAGAATATCACCGAAGGTTTAAAGAATGGGGTTTCAAATGGTGCCAAAACACTTTTTTGTTGGTCAAAAAAAAAATCATATTTAATTCTTGTACAAAATCTTCAGATCATTACAAATTGAGGGTTCACATGCAACTTCACATACAGAGTCCTAAATAATGGCCTGATGTGTTTCGTGGCGAACAACCGCTTCCTCAGAGGAACAAGAAATAACAAGTACAGTCAGTTCCTTAAAGGGACTCAGTGACAGTACGCGAATTCGCGATTAAACCTCGCATGTGCAGTACTGTCACGCCGGATGCCGTGATGACGCGAGGCGGCCGGTGTGTGACATCAGCTATGACCTATACGGAAGAAGGAGCCCGACACTCGGCCGAGTGTCGCAGGGGAGCCGCCGGACAGCCATATATGGACAGGCCTTGGGAGAAGAGCCAGGAGGCCGCCGTGGGACGTCCCGACCTACACTGGGCGGCAGAAAGCCTCAGGTGAGTACTATTTTCTTATTTATTTTGACCTCGGAGTCTCTTTAAGGTGTAATAACTTGTATCTGTGATGCTGATAACAACAGTGCTCCACGCAGAGTGCGTCCCTCTTCACTCAGCATGGAGCGTTGTTATTGTCAGCATCACAGATACAAGGTATTACACCTTAAGTGTACCTGAGGGGAAAAACATGCCCCTAGGGGATACTTACCTCGAGAGGGGGAAGCCTCTGGATCTTAAAGAGGCTTCCCCCCCCCCCCCCCCCTCAGTCCTTTACCAGAGGGGACCTTGCTTGTCGGCGGTGCACGCAGGTGTACTAGCGGCTACCCGCTCCCACGGAAATGGCTGAGCCTGATCATCTGTGATTTTGGTTGACAGTCGCACAGTGGCTGATTTTTCCGCTATTGGTTGAGGGGCATGGGCTGTTCTAAGCAGAGTTGAGGGGGAGGAGACAATTTGTAACTTCCAAAAGACTGTCAGGCTCTCTTGAAGACTTTCTGGGAGTCCACAGCCGGAACCACAAGCCCACTGCCTCAGTTGGATTCAACCCAGTCCATTGACTTGTGTGCAGCGCATAGTGAAAACTTAAGGTGCCCAATAACAATACAAATTTAGCAAACAAATGACCTCCAATAATTGTGATCGGAGGGTAATGATGGGCCTACAAACGGGATAAATAATTTAACAAGGCAACAAGGCATCAATCCAAAAAAAAAACCATTATTGATCATTTGTTGGCGATTGGCACCAGCCACCAGCAACACTACCTGATCTGACCGATCGTAAGGTTGACAGTTTGCTAAATTGCACCATTCATGGGATTGGGAGGGGCGAGGAATGTCAGCCCCACCTGACCTCCCAGAAGGCTTCACTCTCCCACCAGACCCAGAGAGAGGGACTTCAAAAGGCAGCTAAATACTGTAGAGGCATTTTTGAACTTTTTTTGTACACTTTGAATCTCGTCCTGCACAACTAGTGGGACAGAGTACAAAGCACAAGTCATTTTGCCTGAAGAGTCACTTTAAATAAAAAAGTTTTTGCGCGTCTTCAAAGAGTGACTGTGTAGAATTTAGAAAAAAAAGAATAATGTTATATACCTGTAACTGTACTCCCTTGTATGCCTGGCTGCAGCAGAGGTGAAACAACAGCCCACAAGACCCCCCTGCAAAATTGTCATGGGACTACCCCTGGAATGCAAACTTCTCCACACCCTACCTGACTCCCCCCCCCCCCCCCCCCCCCCCCCGCACATACCTTGCTCCGATACGCATATAGAATAGCTCAGGGACCAGAGTAATATTTACCTTCTCCAGCGTTGCTGGTCTCCTCCGTGCATCACAGCTGCACACTCTCTGCTGCCATTTGCTGGCCCCCGATCATGTGACTCTCATTGCTCATGTGATCGGGAGGCAGCGAATTGCAGCAGAAAGTATGCGGCTGTGATGCATGAAGGAGACACACAGTGCTGGTGCAGGTAAACATTACTCCACTACCTGTGCTACTCTGCATGTGGGTAAGAAGAGGGAGAAGGAGTGGGCCCCCGGGCCCTCCAGCAGCTGCAGGGGTTATTGTTACGCCCCTGCACTGCAGCCCACTTCATAAGACCTGTATTCTCCACTGGCAGATCTTCTGGAGCCAGTGGAACAAAGTACTGAAGATGCCGCCAGTCTCCATGGAGGATAGGGACACCCAGAAGGAATTAGGTAAGCAGGTATGGTCGTAGCCAGCCAACTTTGCTACGCTGGAACTACGAGTAGTTTTACGCAATTACGCTTTGCCAAACTACGGCTCCGAAATCAAATATTCGCTTTGTATGCATTTCGTAGACTACGCGTTAAAATACGCAATTACCCGTAGTGTGAAGCATAGTGTATGCTGATGCTTATGCCCGCATGCAGAAAATTTTACGCATTAATACCTCTTTAAATGCTTATACCGGGAACTCTTCTATGCCTACATTCCCCTTTCCAATGCATAAATTGGTAAGCATACAATCGCGCGCGGGAAATTAGACGCGAGTAACACATTCGTAGTTCACTACGCATACACATGTTAACTACGCATAGTGGGCGTAAATTCGTAAGCGTCGTTTTGAAACTTCGCCTATGAACTACGATGCGTAGATGCGAACTACGATGCGTAAATTCACAATGGTGTAGTTTCTGCTCATCCCTGAGCAGCACCACCAGAGGGCAAAGTAGTCACCGCCATCGGCTGGCCCGTACGGTGAATGATTAGTTGGGGTCGGCCGGTGCTCCAGACAATATGGAGAGTAATGATGACCCCATGGACAAAACAACTGGATACCTGGCCTGAACTCGCTCAGTATGCACTGGAGCTTCCTGCATGCCCCGCCGCCAGTGTTCTTTCTGAGAGAGTATTTAGTGCTACAGGTGGGGCGGTCACCGACCAACAGACCCGTCTGCCCACAGACAATGTGGACATACTAACGTTCATAAAAATGAACGAGTCATGGATCAGTGATAATTACAAGGCCCCTCTCACTGATTCACACTGAAGATTGGACAGACTAAATTACAATTTTGCTGTAATGACTAACGTGGAACCACCTCTAGATCCCATGGCCTACGACAACTCCTGCTGCTCCCAAAAAAAACTATGACTGCTGTGAAACCACCTCTAGGTTCCATGGCCTATGACAACTCCTGCTGCTCCCCCCAAAAAATTGTCATGACCGCTGTGAAACCACCTCTAGGTCTCATGGCCTACGACAGCTCAGGCTGCTCCAAAAAAACCCAAAAAATTAATCAGGATTGTGATTCAGCCACCACTACAGCCAAAGTTATCAGCAGGACTGCCAGGGAACTGGTATTTGTTTAAAAGGAAACATCCATTACGTTCCCTTTAACATTGTGGTTCCGCCGGAATGCGGAATTCCGCGGAATACTACGGGGATCCACTCAGTATTAGCAGATTCTGGAGACTAATGTCCAGGAATCAGTGACAAAGCTGAAGCTGTGCCGGGGCTGCATCTTTCAACAGGATGACTCTAAATACTGCTCAAAATCCACTAAGGCATTCATGCAGAGGAACAAGTACAACGTTCTGGAATGGCCATCTCGGTCCCCAGACCTGAATATAATTGAAAATCTGTGATGTCACTGGTGTGAGTTAAAGAGAGCTGTCCATGCTCGGAAGCCATCAAACCTGAATGAACTAGAGATGTTTAGTAAAGAGGAAAGGTCCAAAATACCTTCAACCAGAATCCAGACTCTCATTGGAACCTACAGGAAGCATTTAGAGGCGGTAATTTCTGCAAAAGGAGGATCTACTAAGTATTGATTTCATTTCTTTTTTTTAAAAATCCCATAAATCCCAAATGTATGCACTTACCTAATTTTGTTTAAACAATTATTGCACACTTTCTGTAAATCCAATAAACTTCATTTCACTTCTCAAATATCACTGTGTGTGTCTCCTATATGATATATTTAACTGACAATTTTTATCGTAACAACCAACGATTTATACAGGAAATTCAAATTCATGACGATTAACAACTTTGCCCAAACTTTCACATGCCTATATATATATATTTATAATTGCCAAGATATTCTGTGACTCGGTATAGAGTAAGAAACAAAACATGCTTTATATAATAATACTCACTATGGTATACACAAAATATAGACACCGGTACATAATACAGAATAAATATTGATCAACATGATGATCAAAATGTATAGCAAATTCCAAAATACAAAAGGGTGAGAGAGCTCTGCCCTTGGGAGCTCACAATCTAAAGGAATAGGGAGGAAACAAGAGGTGGGGTAATATACAGTATGTATTCCTAGGGGAAGTGTGTTTTAAGTTTATATTTAGCAAGGAGTACCACTCCACTGAAAAAGTGAGTTTAGAGGGAGAGTTTAAAGGGATACTTAAAGGATACCCGAAGTGACCTGTGTCATAATGAGATAGACATGTACAGTATATGTACAGTACCTAGCACACTGATAACTATGCGGTGTTTCTATTTTTCTTTCTCTGCCTGAAAGAGTTAAATATCAGGTATGTAAGTGGCTGACTAAGTCCTGACTCACAGGAAGAGACTGCAGTGTGACCCTCACTGATAAGAAATTCCAACTATAAAACACTTTCCTAGCAGAAAATGGCTTCTGAGAGCAGGAAAGAGACAAAAAGGTTCAATAGTTCATAGATTTTAGCTCTGGCATACTTAAATGAATGTGTCATTGAGCAAAAACAATAAAACAGTTAAAAATGTAATAGTAGATTTAAACATAAAATTAAACTGTGGAATATCTGAAAAAAGTCATTTTTAGGAGAAGGAAGATAGATACAATAGTTTATTTCATTAGATTATTTTCACTTCAGGTGTCCTTTAAGCCTTTAAAAAAGTTTTACTCACCTAGGACTTCTACCAGCCCCCTGCAGCTGTCTCGTGCCCTCGCAGTCTCTCCTCCGGTCCCCCGCCGCCAGTTGCTTTCCTTTTGCTGACAGGCTTGGCAACGCATTGCCTTATTCGCGTTCCCGTCCGCAATAGCATCCTATGCCTTCGCAGGACACTATTGCGGACAGAAACGCATAGAAGGAGACATGGCCAGGCGTGCGCAGGCGCAGTAAAACGAAAGTAGCTGGCGGCGGGGGATAGGCAGTTTGTACAGGACCGGTTCTCTGAAGAAGCAAGGTGAAATATTTGCATCGGGGCGTGGAGATTACAGGTGCAGCATGTTCGTACTGTGTTTACACTAACAGCATGCAGTCAGAGTAGGAGGAGAAGTGAGAGGAGAGCGAGGTGAAGAGGTCATCATTGGGGAAAAGCAGCTTGTTGTGCTGTGTGAGGAGTCTGACAGTGAGTAAGGAGGGGGAGGCAAGAGAGCATCATTGGGGAAAAGCAGCTTGTTGTGCTGTGTGAGGAGTCTGGCAGCGAGTGAGGAAGGGAGAGGCAGAACAGCAGCAGTGTTTCATTTGACTTGCACACTAGAAGGGAGGAGGTGACACTGCTGTCCTGAGTGAGGAGGAATGGAGAATGACTGAAGTTGAGCAGTTTGTTTGTAGCTAATAACCCCCTGCTATTTACCGGGGTGCGCTTTTTTGTCATGCTTGAATTAGCTGCTCTGCTCACAGACAGTGTGCACACGGCCAAAAGTTTTGATTTCTTTTTCCAGTTTGAGAGGAATAGTGCTGATGGTTTGTCCTCATTCACATATTGCAATGTACAGATAGAACTCGAGTCATTATAAATAGCAGCTGTGGCGCAGAAAAAGCCCGCAGAGGAACTCTGGAGTCAGAGATAAGCTGCAGCATACAGTATATTCATTTCGCCGACAGGCCTGGCCACAAGTAGCCTTCATCGCGTTACTGTCCGCAAGGCACAGGACGGTATTGCGGGTGGGAACCCGTAAAAGGAGACGCATGGCCTGCGCAGGCGCAGTAAGCCTGTCAGCTGAAAAAAGACACTAGCTGGCAGCGGGGGACAGGAGGATCCGAGAGTGACTGCGGGGGCACGGGACGGCTGCAGGTGAGCCCCAGGAGAGTAAAACTGATTCTATCTGTACAGAGTTTCACGCGCTTATCACTTATGTTACATATTCTCACTTTATGGAGGGAATGCAAAACGTTTGTATCTCCGCACCAGCGGGTCATACACTTCCCGCCTAATGTTACATATTCTCACTTTATTGGGGGAATGCAGAAGGTTTGTATCTCCACACCAGCGTTTCATGCGCTTATCACTTATGTTACATATTCTCACTTTATTGGGGGAATGCAGAAGGTTTGTATCTCCACACCAGCGTTTCATGCGCTTATCACTTATGTTACATATTCTCACTTTATGGACGGAATGCAGAAGGTTTGTATCTCCGCACCAGCGTTTCATGAGCTTATCACTTATGTTACATATTCTCACTTTATGGAGGGAATGCAGAAGGTTTGATCCCCGCACCAGCGTTTCATGAGCTTATCACTTATGTTACATATTCTCACTTTATGGAGGGAATGCAGAAGGTTTGTATCTCCGCACCAGCGTTTCACGCGCTTATCACTTATGTTACATATTCTCACTTTATGGACGGAATGCAAAAGGTTTGTATCTCCACACCAGCGTTTCATGCGCTTATCACTTATGTTATATATTCTCACTTTATGGAGGGAATGCAGAAGGTTTGTATCTCCGCACCAGCGTTTCACGCGCTTATCACTTATGTTACATATTCTCACTTTATGGAGGGAATGCAAAACGTTTGTATCTCCGCACCAGCGGGTCATACACTTCCCGCCTAATGTTACATATTCTCACTTTATTGGGGGAATGCAGAAGGTTTGTATCTCCACACCAGCGTTTCATGAGCTTATCACTTATGTTACATATTCTCACTTTATGGAGGGAATGCAGAAGGTTTGATCCCCGCACCAGCGTTTCATGAGCTTATCACTTATGTTACATATTCTCACTTTATGGAGGGAATGCAGAAGGTTTGTATCTCCGCACCAGCGTTTCACGCGCTTATCACTTATGTTACATATTCTCACTTTATGGAGGGAATGCAGAAGGTTTGTATCTCCCCACCAGCGTTTCATATACTTCCCGCTTATGTTACATATTCTCACTTTATGGACGGAATGCAGAAGGTTTGTATCTCCGCACCAGCGTTTCATGAGCGTATCACTTATGTTACATATTCTCACTTTATGGAGGGAATGCAGAAGGTTTGTATCTCAGCACCAGCGTTTCACGCGCTTATCACTTATGTTACATATTCCCACTTTATGGACAGAATGCAGAAGGTTTGTATCTCCGCACCAGCGTTTCACGCGCTTATCACTTATGTTACATATTCTCACTTTATGGACGGAATGCAGAAGGTTTGTATCTCCGCACCAGCGTTTCACGTGCTTATCACTTATGTTACATATTGTCACTTTATGAAGGGAATGCAGAAGGTTTGTATCTCCGCACCAGCGTTTCATGAGCTTATCACTTATGTTACATATTGTCACTTTATGGAGGGAATGCAGAAGGTTTGTATCTCCGCACCAGTGTTTCACGCGCTTATCACTTATGTTACATATTCTCACTTTATGGAGGGAATGTAGAAGGTTTGTATCTCCGGACCAGCGTTTCATGAGCTTATCACTTATGTTACATATTGTCACTTTATGGAGGGAATGCAGAAGGTTTGTATCTCCGGACCAGCGTTTCATGAGCTTATCACTTATGTTACATATTGTCACTTTATGGAGGGAATGAAGAAGGTTTGTATCTCTGCACCAGCGTTTCACGCGCTTATCACTTATGTTACATATTCTCACTTTATGGAGGGAATGCGGAAGGTTTGTATCTCCACACCAGCGTTTCATGCGCTTATCACTTATGTTACATATTCTCACTTTATGGACGGAATGCAGAAGGTTTGTATCTCCGCACCAGCGTTTTATGCGCTTATCACTTATGTTACATATTCTCACTTTATGGACGGAATGCAGAAGGTTTGTATCTCCGCACCAGCGTTTTATGCGCTTATCACTTATGTTACATATTCTCACTTTATGGACGGAATGCAGAAGGTTTGTATCTCTGCACCATCGTTTCATGCGCTTATCACTTATGTTACATATTCTCACTTTATGGACGGAATGCAGAAGGTTTGTATCTCCGCACCAGCGTTTCATGCACTTATCACTTATGTTACATATTCTCACTTTATGGAGGCGATGCAGAAGGTTTGTATCCCCGCACCAGCGTTTAATGCGCTTATCACTTATGTTACATATTCTCACTTTATGGAGGGAATGCAAAACGTTTGTATCTCCGCACCAGTGGGTCATGCACTTCTCGCTTATGTTACATATTCTCACTTTATTGGGGGAATGCAGAAGGTTTGTATCTCCGCACCATCGTTTCACACGCTTATCACTTATGTTACATATTGTCACTTTATAGAGGGAATGCAGAAGGTTTGTATCTCTGCACCAGCGTTTCACGCGCTTATCACCAGGGCCGGGCCGAGGCAGAGGCTGGAGAGGCTCCAGCTTCAGGGCGCAGTGTAGGAGGGGGCGCAGAATTTATACAGCTGTCATTCCTAATTGTGTATGAAGCAGAAAGAAATAAGAAAAGGGGATACATGGCAGTGACTACAAGCCAGATAACTAGTTATTAAGGTGTTGGGGAGGTTGTGGGCCCTGTGGCGCCTCTTAGTCTAGTAGCAATCAGTGTGGAACGGCTGGGATGAGAGGGATGGAGGGGCGCACTTTGGTGTCTCAGCCTTGGGTGCTGGAGGACCTTGTCCTGGCTCTGCTTATCACTTATGTTACATATTGTCACTTTATAGAGGGAATGCAGAAGGTTTGTATCTCTGCACAATCGTTTGACGCGCTTATCACTTATGTTACATATTCTCACTTTATGGACGGAATGCAGAAGGTTTGTATCCCCGCACCAGCGTTTCATGAGCTTATCACTAATGTTACATATTCTCACTTTATGGACGGAATGCAGAAGGATGGTATCTCCCCACCAGCGTTTCATGAGCTTATCACTTATGTTACATATTCTCACTTTATGGACGGAATGCAAAAGGTTTGTATCTCCACACCAGCGTTTCATGCGCTTATCACTTATGTTACATATTCTCACTTTATGGACAGAATGCAGAAGGTTTGTATCTCCGCACCAGCGTTTCATGAGCTTATCACTTATGTTACATATTCTCACTTTATGGACGGAATGCAAAAGGTTTGTATCTCCACACCAGCGTTTCATGCGCTTATCACTTATGTTACATATTCTCACTTTATGGACAGAATGCAGAAGGTTTGTATCCCCGCACCAGCGTTTCATGAGCTTATCACTTATGTTATATATTCTCACTTTATGGAGGGAATGCAGAAGATTTGTATCTCCGCACCAGCGTTTCACGCGCTTATCACTTATGTTACATATTCTCACTTTATGGAGGGAATGCAGAAGGTTTGTGTCTCCGGACCAGCGTTTCATGAGCTTATCACTTATGTAAAATATTCTCACTTTATGGACAGAATGCAGAAGGTTTGTATCTCCGCACCAGCGTTTCATGAGCTTATCACTTATGTTATATATTCTCACTTTATGGAGGGAATGCAGAAGATTTGTATCTCCCCACCAGCGTTTCATGAGCTTATCACTTATGTTAAATATTCTCACTTTATGGAGGGAATGCAGAAGGTTTGTATCTCCGCACCAGCGTTTCATGAGCTTATCACTTATGTTAAATATTCTCACTTTATGGAGGGAATGCAGAAGGTTTGTATCCCCGCACCAGCGTTTCATGCGCTTATCACTTATGTTACATATTCTCACTTTATTGAGGGAATGCGGAAGGTTTGTATCTCCGGACCAGCTTTTCATCCGCTTATCACTTATGTTATATATTCTCACTTTATGGAGGGAATGCAGAAGGTTTGTATCCCCGCACCAGCGTTTCATGCGCTTATCACTTATGTTACATATTCTCACTTTATTGAGGGAATGCGGAAGGTTTGTATCTCCGGACCAGCGTTTCATGCGCTTATCACTTATGTTACATATTCTCACTTTATGGAGGGAATGCAGAAGGTTTGTATCTCTGCACCAGCGTTTCACGCGCTTATCACTTATGTTACATATTCTCACTTTATGGAGGGAATGCAGAAGGTTTGTATCTCTGCACCAGTGTTTCACGCGCTTATCACTTATGTTAAATATTCTCACTTTATGGAGGGAATGCAGAAGGTTTGTATCCCCGCACCAGCGTTTCATGCGCTTATCACTTATGTTACATATTCTCACTTTATTGAGGGAATGCGGAAGGTTTGTATCTCCGGACCAGCTTTTCATGCGCTTATCACTTATGTTATATATTCTCACTTTATGGAGGGAATGCAGAAGGTTTGTATCCCCGCACCAGCGTTTCATGCGCTTATCACTTATGTTACATATTCTCACTTTATTGAGGGAATGCGGAAGGTTTGTATCTCCGGACCAGCGTTTCATGCGCTTATCACTTATGTTACATATTCTCACTTTATGGAGGGAATGCAGAAGGTTTGTATCTCTGCACCAGCGTTTCACGCGCTTATCACTTATGTTAAATATTCTCACTTTATGGAGGGAATGCAGAAGGTTTGTATCTCTGCACCAGTGTTTCACGCGCTTATCACTTATGTTATATATTCTCACTTTATGGAGGGAATGAGGAAGGTTTGTATCTCCGCACCAGCGTTTGCATGCGCTTATCACTTATGTTAAATATTCTCACTTTATGGAGGTGATGCAGAAGGTTTGTATATTCGCACCAGCGTTTCATGCGCTTATCACTTATGTTACATATTCTCACTTTATGGAGGGAAGGCAAAACGTTTGTATCTCCGCACCAGCGTTTCACGCGCTTATCACTTATGTTACATATTGTCACTTTATGGAGGGAATGTAGAAGGTTTGTATCTCTTCACCAGTGTTTCACGCGCTTATCACTTATGTTACATATTGTCACTTTATGGAGGGAATGCAGAAGGTTTGTATCTCTGCACCATCGTTTCACGCGCTTATTACTTATGTTACATATTGTCACTTTATGGAGGGAATGCAGAAGATTTGTATCTCCCCACCAGCGTTGCATGCGCTTCTCGCTTATTTTACATATTCTCACTTTATGGAGGGAATGCAGAAGGTTTGTATCTCCGCACCAGCGTTTCACGGCGCTTATCACTTATGTTAAATATTCTCACTTTATGGAGGTGATGCAGAAGGTTTGTATCCCCGCACCAGCGTTTCATGCGCTTATCAGTTATGTTACATATTCTCACTTTATGGAGGGAATGCAAAACGTTTGTATCTCCGCACCAGCGTTTCACGCGCTTATCACTTATGTTACATATTGTCACTTTATGGAGGGAATGCAGAAGGTTTGTATCTCCGCACCATCGTTTCACGCGCTTATCACTTATGTTACATATTGTCACTTTATGGAGGGAATGCAGAAGATTTGTATCTCCCCACCAGCGTTTCATGCGCTTCTCGCTTATGTTACATATTCTCACTTTATGGAGGGAATGCAGAAGGTTTGTATCTCTGCACCAGCGTTTCACGCGCTTATCACTTATGTTACATATTGTCACTTTATGGAGGGAATGCAGAAGGTTTGTATCTCCGCACCATCGTTTCACGCGCTTATCACTTATGTTACATATTGTCACTTTATGGAGGGAATGCAGAAGATTTGTATCTCCCCACCAGCGTTTCATGTGCTTCTCGCTTATGTTACATATTCTCACTTTATGGAGGGAATGCAGAAGGTTTGTATCCCCGCACCAGCGTTTCATGCGCTTATCACTTATGTTACATATTCTCACTTTATTGAGGGAATGCGGAAGGTTTGTATCTCCGGACCAGCGTTTCATGCGCTTATCACTTATGTTACATATTCTCACTTTATGGAGGGAATGCAGAAGGTTTGTATCTCTGCACCAGTGTTTCACGCGCTTATCACTTATGTTAAATATTCTCACTTTATGGAGGGAATGCAGAAGGTTTGTATCCCCGCACCAGCGTTTCATGCGCTTATCACTTATGTTACATATTCTCACTTTATTGAGGGAATGCGGAAGGTTTGTATCTCCGGACCAGCTTTTCATCCGCTTATCACTTATGTTATATATTCTCACTTTATGGAGGGAATGCAGAAGGTTTGTATCCCCGCACCAGCGTTTCATGCGCTTATCACTTATGTTACATATTCTCACTTTATTGAGGGAATGCGGAAGGTTTGTATCTCCGGACCAGCGTTTCATGCGCTTATCACTTATGTTACATATTCTCACTTTATGGAGGGAATGCAGAAGGTTTGTATCTCTGCACCAGCGTTTCACGCGCTTATCACTTATGTTACATATTCTCACTTTATGGAGGGAATGCAGAAGGTTTGTATCTCTGCACCAGTGTTTCACGCGCTTATCACTTATGTTAAATATTCTCACTTTATGGAGGGAATGCAGAAGGTTTGTATCCCCGCACCAGCGTTTCATGCGCTTATCACTTATGTTACATATTCTCACTTTATTGAGGGAATGCGGAAGGTTTGTATCTCCGGACCAGCTTTTCATGCGCTTATCACTTATGTTATATATTCTCACTTTATGGAGGGAATGCAGAAGGTTTGTATCCCCGCACCAGCGTTTCATGCGCTTATCACTTATGTTACATATTCTCACTTTATTGAGGGAATGCGGAAGGTTTGTATCTCCGGACCAGCGTTTCATGCGCTTATCACTTATGTTACATATTCTCACTTTATGGAGGGAATGCAGAAGGTTTGTATCTCTGCACCAGCGTTTCACGCGCTTATCACTTATGTTAAATATTCTCACTTTATGGAGGGAATGCAGAAGGTTTGTATCTCTGCACCAGTGTTTCACGCGCTTATCACTTATGTTATATATTCTCACTTTATGGAGGGAATGAGGAAGGTTTGTATCTCCGCACCAGCGTTTGCATGCGCTTATCACTTATGTTAAATATTCTCACTTTATGGAGGTGATGCAGAAGGTTTGTATATTCGCACCAGCGTTTCATGCGCTTATCACTTATGTTACATATTCTCACTTTATGGAGGGAAGGCAAAACGTTTGTATCTCCGCACCAGCGTTTCACGCGCTTATCACTTATGTTACATATTGTCACTTTATGGAGGGAATGTAGAAGGTTTGTATCTCTTCACCAGTGTTTCACGCGCTTATCACTTATGTTACATATTGTCACTTTATGGAGGGAATGCAGAAGGTTTGTATCTCTGCACCATCGTTTCACGCGCTTATTACTTATGTTACATATTGTCACTTTATGGAGGGAATGCAGAAGATTTGTATCTCCCCACCAGCGTTGCATGCGCTTCTCGCTTATTTTACATATTCTCACTTTATGGAGGGAATGCAGAAGGTTTGTATCTCCGCACCAGCGTTTCACGGCGCTTATCACTTATGTTAAATATTCTCACTTTATGGAGGTGATGCAGAAGGTTTGTATCCCCGCACCAGCGTTTCATGCGCTTATCAGTTATGTTACATATTCTCACTTTATGGAGGGAATGCAAAACGTTTGTATCTCCGCACCAGCGTTTCACGCGCTTATCACTTATGTTACATATTGTCACTTTATGGAGGGAATGCAGAAGGTTTGTATCTCCGCACCATCGTTTCACGCGCTTATCACTTATGTTACATATTGTCACTTTATGGAGGGAATGCAGAAGATTTGTATCTCCCCACCAGCGTTTCATGCGCTTCTCGCTTATGTTACATATTCTCACTTTATGGAGGGAATGCAGAAGGTTTGTATCTCTGCACCAGCGTTTCACGCGCTTATCACTTATGTTACATATTGTCACTTTATGGAGGGAATGCAGAAGGTTTGTATCTCCGCACCATCGTTTCACGCGCTTATCACTTATGTTACATATTGTCACTTTATGGAGGGAATGCAGAAGATTTGTATCTCCCCACCAGCGTTTCATGTGCTTCTCGCTTATGTTACATATTCTCACTTTATGGAGGGAATGCAGAAGGTTTGTATCTCTGCACCATCGTTTCACGCGCTCATCACTTATGTTACATATTGTCACTTTATGGAAGGAATGCAGAAGGTTTGTATCTCCGCACCAGCGTTTCATGCGCTTATCACTTATGTTACATATTGTCACTTTATGGACAGAATGTAGAAATGTCTGCACCAGCATTTCACAAGCTTCCATGTCACAGAAATCTCACATGTCTTCAGACTCCACTGAGAGCCACAACAAACAGTTAAGACATTCTTCCAATGCTCTCAGGGATTACTGATCCCCAGAGAAAACAATTGGCAACATGTCTAGAATTCTACTTAAGTTTAAACACGAGTGGCTGTCCTTGGTTTCTTTAACAGGCTTCTATGTAGATTATGTTACGTTGTACTGACAGCTGTAAGTGGATCTGATGGATCTGCTCATAGAAACCATTGATAGTCAATATATAAAGTACTTAGGAGTCTTTGGTTTGATTCCTGTCCACACGGCACTTTTTAAGCAAATCCATTCCAAGCCATTACCTGGAGTGCCATTGGTCTTGGGGGGGTCTAAACTAAACCCCACCCCTGAATAAATCTACACATCCCAAAGACACGCCCCCACAGATGCTTGTGCCTCCTTCTGTCCCCCTTTGTACCTCCTTCTGTCCTCTTGTGCTTCCTTCTGACCCCGTGCCACCTCTGTCCCCCTGCACCTCCTTCTGTCCCTCTGTGCCTCCCTCTGCCCCCTTTGTACCTTCCTCTGTCTCCTTGTGCTACCTTCAGCCCCACTGTGCCACCTCTGCCCCACCTGCGTCCCTATTTACCTGACCTCTGTCCTCCGTGCCTCCTTCTGTCCCCCTCTCTGTCCTTCGTGTCTCCTTCTGTACCCCTTTGTGACTCCTTCTGTGACCTTTGTGCCCTTTGCTGTCTCACTGTTCCTCCCCCTGTGTGCCTCCTTCATTCCCCCTGTGCCTCCTTCTGTCCTCCTTTGTGCCTCCTTCTGTCCCCCTGTGCCTCCTTCGGTCCCTCTGTGTACCTCCTTCTGCCCGCCTGTGCCTCCTTCTGTCCCTCTTTGTGACTCCTTCTGGCCCTCAGGCCTCCTCCTGTCCTCCTGTGCCTCCTTCTGTTTCTATTCCTCTTTCTTTCCCCTTGTGCCTCTTTCTGACCCCTTGTGATTCCTCTGCCACCCAGTGCATCCCTCCCTTCCACTGTGTCCAGGCTCCTTCTGTCCCCTTTGTACCTCTCTCTCTGTTCCCCTGTGCCTCCTTATGTCCCCTTGTGCGACTATCTGTCCCTGGCCCCTCCTCCAATCTCCCAGCCCAGCAGTGTGTAAATGCATAGAATAGCACAGCAGAAGCTGTACTCTCATCTCCCTGCCAAAGTCCAGTGCTGTGCCTGTGCGACCATCCTGTCCGTCTCCTGCCCCCTCTAGTGCTGGCAGCTCACTCTCCTCAAGTCGCGTGTAATCATGCTACATGTGGTAGGAGATGATGGGCATTAGGCCAAGCGGATAGGCGGAAGCACTGCACTGGACTCCACCAGAGAGGTGAGAGCACAGCTTCTGCTGCACTATACTCTGCATTTACAAACTAGGTTGGGGAAGTGCAGGAAGGGGGTGTGCAATGAAATGCGACAAGATCACCACGTTGTTTCTATTTTGGGGACTCCCTGTATTAAGCATTCACCTTATACACCACATGGTTCATATTCTTTAGTGTGTGAGTGAATGTGTTTTTTTTCCTTGTTGGGGGGGTGACACACGACTTCTTGCTTGGAGTGACAAAAAGGCTATAATTGCCCCTGACAGTAGCATTTTAGCCACACATTGGCATTAAAGGGAACCTTAACTGTGAGCTGTTTTTATAAATGAAAGTATCCCCTTGCTACTCACAATTAGCTCTGCACAATCTTTCTTTTTTCGCCGCTCTGCTCTTCTCCGTTCACCCTCGGCGGTACAGTTTTGTTTCTGTGACGTCAGCAACATGGCGGCGATGGAGAGATAGTACTTCCGGGGCAGCGTGGTGGCCAGGTTGACTTTCACGTCAGCGCGTACTCCCTCACTGTCAGAATCTGCTGCTGCGTACGAGCACGCAGATTGAGCGTCTCAGTGGGGAGCATGCTCAGAAACAGTGTAGTTGCCGGCTGTGCTTCCTCATTGTGTACAGTACCTCCCACTGTTTGCTAGTAAGAGGAACGTACAGCCGGCCATAGGAAGGTAATCACGATCCCATTATCTACAGTTTCACTATGTTCCAATATATAAGTTAGGCCCGCTATGAGAAATGTTGTCCTATTGATCACTGCAGGCATGGAACAACACTGCCTGCCACGCTAGTTGCCGTACATCTCCCGCGAGAAGAATACAGTAAAAAATGGCGCGGAGGAAATAATGGCGCACCGTTCTGCCGATTATAAAACGCTATTTACCGTTTTAATGTAAATACATTAAAATGGTAAATAGCGTTTTATAAAACAGCAGAACGGTGTGCCATTGAACAATGCAGGGAGCTAGCAGAGGGGGTCGGGCTGGCAGCGGAGGTCGGGCTGGAGAGGCAGTGGGCTGGCAGCGTGGTCAGGGTGGAGAGGCAGCGGGCAGTGGGCTGGCAGCGGGGGTCGGGCTGGAGAGACAGCGGGCTGGCAGCGGGGGTCGGGCTGGAGAGACAGCGGGCTGGCAGCGGGGTCAGGGTGGAGAGGCAGCGGGCAGTGGGCTGGCAGCGGGGGTCGGGCTGGAGAGGCAGCGGGCTGGCAGCGGGGGTCGGGCTGGAGAGACAGCGGGGTGGCAGTGGGGTCAGGGTGGAGAGGCAGCGGGCAGTGGGCTGGCAGCGGGGGTCGGGCTGGAGAGACAGCGGGGTGGCAGTGGGGTCAGGGTGGAGAGGCAGCGGGCAGTGGGCTGGCAGCGGGGGTCGGGCTGGAGAGACAGCGGGGTGGAGGGAGGATTACGCAGCATGTGTATACATTACCTCGTCCCGGCCGGCGATCGCTCCTTCATTTCATAGCTTGCACGAGTCCTGCATCCAGCCAATCACCATGCGGCTTCAGTTTCCGCATGGTGATTGGCTGGATGCAGGACTCGTGCAAGCTATGAAATGAAGGAGCGATCGCCGGCCGGGACGAGGTAATGTATACACATGCTGCGTAATCCTCCCTCCACCCCGCTGTCTCTCCAGCCCGACCCCCGCTGCCAGCCCGCTGCCTCTCCACCCTGACCCCGCTGCCAGCCCGCTGCCTCTCCAGCCCGACCCCCGCTGCCAGCCCACTGCCTCTCCAGCCCGATCCCTGCAAAAAAAATTAACATATAAAACGATAAATATCGTTTTAAGTGCAGCGCCATTCTGACACTATTGGTGCTGTGCGCCATTTTTGCCTGTCCCCCGCAAGAAGCTGCAGGGAGTATGTGACAACTACACACAGCGTGACGAGCGTGAATCAAGCAGATTCACTCGCACGCTATGATGCTCTATGCGCCTGCGCGCAAGGTGGAGTACTGCGCAGGCGCGAAGAAGAGACGGGCGCTAGGACCATGCGAGGGAGGCAGATCAGCCAGTACTTCCGGGGAAAGTACTGTGCGACTGGTCAGTCGGCCCAAAAACACGCAGCGCACTACAGGGCTCAGAGGAACTATTGAAAACAGCAGACAGTGCGGTAAGTGTTTGCTGTACAAACCTAGATTGACTGCAGTAGTTGTTTTTAATCTCAGTGTGGGTTGAGGTTTCCTTTAAAAATGAGTGAATTCAGAAAACAAGTTACGTGTTTCTTACAGGCATATGTGAAAATATTGGAGAGGCCTCCCATATCTCGTGGGTCATAAATGACACCACGCCCCTCCCTCTGGGTAATGCAGTCATAGAGGAAGCTGGTCATATCTAGGCCAGGCTGCAAAGAAAAAAAATTACAATTTGGGAATGACTGATATAAGCTATTTTTATTTTCAGTTCCAGGATTATTTGATAACCATCCTGCAGCAGCTGTACATAAAGCACACTGTCACACTATACGGCAGGGGCGTAACAATAGTCATCGCAGCCATAGCAACTGCTATGGGACCCTGGAGAAAAGGGGGGCCCAAGCGGTAATGTGTGGTCTATTTATTTTCTTGTTTTTCTCCACGCTCTGACTTTATCTCAGTGCCCATAGACTGTTTGCAGTGTACATTGCATAGGAATGCATATTGGCCAGTCAACGTATATCTTACAGGATAGGGCAGATGGCATTGCTCTTGAGTGCCTAGGTCTGAGGGCCCCATCAAAATTCTGCTGTGAGGCCCAGGGGTGCCTCTAGCCATTTTGTCACTCCAGGTAAGAAAACCTGTGGCAATATTTCACCAGAAAATAATCCTAATGTGGGCAGTGTTTTACCAGAAAATAATTGTAATGTGGGCAGGGTTTTACCAGAAAATCATAATGTGGGCAGCGTTTCACCAGAAAATAATCATAATGTGGGCAGCGTTTCACCAGAAAATAAATGTAATGTGGGCAGCGTTTCACCAGAAATTAATCGGAATGCAGTAATGTTTCACTGGAAGATAATCATAATGTTTCACTAGAAAATAATCCACATGTGTCAATCTTTCACCAGAAAATAATCGTATTGCAGCAATGTTTTATCAGAAAATAATCATAATGCAGCAATGTTTCACCAGAACATAATCGTATGGCAGCAATGTTTCACTAGAAAATAATTGTAATGTGGGCAGCGTTTCACCAGGAAATAATGTGCACCTGTAAATAAAAAGCATTTACTCAGATTTACTAAGAAGATTTACTAAGAAGAGTCCTCTCCCAGCTTCCCAGATCATCTTCACAACTCCCATGCTGACACTACAGAGCAGGGCTACGAGAAGATGACACCCGATGCCCTGTTAGTCTCCAGTGCAGGGCTTCGGATGCCATCTTCCCGTAGGCCTGCTCTGCCTGTCAGAAGACTCCCGCAGGCTAAGGTGAGCTGCGGGCTTCGGGGAATGAACTGGCACGGGGGCACGGTCCTCCCACGGCAGCGCACCCCCCCCCGCCCCACACAGTGCCCCATTACCTGGTTGGCCTGGTGGACCAGGCACACCTGGGGAAGCCCCATAATCTTTAGCTACACCTCTGCTCTGCAGGTCAGCCCCTCTGCATGTGTGCTCACCCCAAGTCTACAATGCAATAACAAAAATAAAGTCAGATATGGGGAGATCTACAGTTAGGTCCATAAATATTTGGACGTAGGCAACTTTTTTCTAATTTTGGTTCTGTACATTGCCACAAGGAATTGTAAATGAAACAACTCAGATGCAGTTGAAATGCAGACTTTCATCTTTAAGTCAGTGGGGTGAACAAAAGGATTGCATAAAAATGTGAGGCAACTAAAGCATTGTTTTAAAGAGAACTGTAACCAAGGATTGAACCTCATCCCAATCAGTAGCTGATACCCCCCTTTTCATGAGAAATCTTCTCCTTTTCTCAAACGGATCATCAGGGGGCGCTGTATGGCTGATATTGTGGTGAAACCCCTCCCACAGTGTGATGTCATGGCCATGGTGCTGGCATCACAGTGTGGGAGCCTTGCTGCATTGTGGGAAATAACAGCAGTTTCCAACTGCCAAAAAAAGGCAAGCAGCAGCTCCTTCCACTGACATCACCTGCCAACAGTAAAAATGTCACCATGTGATTAATGTCAGAATGTAAATCAGGGAGAGGAAAGATTTGACAATGGGCAAACACTGACTAAATCATTTATACATAATTATAGTAAAAATAAGGCGCTTTTGTTCATTACGTTATTTTCACTGGAGTTCCTCTTTAACACAATCCCTTAATTTTACGTTCTTAAAAGTAATTGGACAAATGAAACTCATGGACAGACATCACCAGATGATTGGTTTCCTCCTTTTTAATGGTCTGCCTGGCCTTTACTACAGCAGTTTTCAGTTGCTGTTTCTTTGTGGACCTTTCTGTACAAAGTTTAGTCTTCAACAAATTACATGCATGCTCAAGGAGTTAAAGAGGAACTCCAGTGAAAATAATTTAATATAAAAAGGTGCTTAATTTTTACAATAATTATGTATACATGATTTAGTCAGAGTTTGCTCATTGTAAAATCTTTCCTCTCCCCGATTCACATTCTGACATGTATTACATGGTGACATTGTTACTGTGGGCAGATTATGTAGCTGTTCTGGCTTGAACAGACAGCTATAAACAGCCATTTCCTGTGTGTGTCATTGTTACATTGTGGCAGTTTGCCCAGAGTACCGTATGGTACCAGAGCCTCTTGTGGGAGGGGTTTCAGCACAAAATCAGTCATACAGCGCCCCCTGATGGTCTGTTTGTGAAAATCATTATATTTTTCATGTAAAAGTGGGTATCAGCTACTGATTTAGATAAAGTTCAATTCTTGGTCGGAGTTTCTCTTTAAGATCAGGTGACTTGCTTGGCCACTCAAGAATTTCCCACTTTTTTTGCTATAACCCTTTAGCAGCCAATGTATTTAGAGGCTTGCAAGTTCTCCAGGCCAATTTAATTTTTAGCACATTTTTTAAATTCTTCTTTGTTACATATACTAACTCTTAATTAGTACTGCTGTAATGTGTATTTATGGCCACTTGTCACAAGGGGGCAGTGTGATGCAATAAAAGAGGACTTCTGCTTTCAGTTTCTTTGTTTTTTGCTTGAAGAGAAAGATCAAAGGAAGCCAAGAATTTACAGCACGAGTTCTGCCAGCTGAAGACAAAAGAAGTGCATTATATTAAAGTGAAATAACTCGTTTCTGGCTGTTAACAGGTTCATAAACTCCTGGGCTGCTTTGGCTGTATGTTTTGATCCATTGTCCATTTGTATCATGAAATGCCGCCCAATCGATTTGACTGCATTTAGCTAGATTTGAGCAGACAGTATCTGAACACCTCAGAATTGGTTCCTGATAATTGGACACCACCCCGAAATGGTTAATACAGATTAAAAAAAAATTATTAAAAAACACCCTATAAGTAGCTTAATAGTGTGATGGTAAATATTGGAGGGGCAGTAAAAATGTTCTGTTTAGCGTAATGAAACAAAAAGGATCCAAATGGTTGCAAAGCAATAGGAGCTATCAGAGATGGATTAAGATGTAATGGTGCCCTAGGCAAGGTCGTGGATCTGGCGCTCCCTTGTGGTCCTTTTTGGAAGCTGAGTGGAGGGAGGTCAGAGAAGGTGGCAAACAGGCCCCTTGACACCCACAAGGCGCTAAGCACCTGCCTAGGTTGCCTGGTGGATGATTCAGCTCTGGGATCTATTCACATGAGTCTGTTTGGAACAGATCCTTTGTTCCATTCTATCAGGGGGAACATAAGCCTACTGTAGGTGCTCTGCGATAATTCTTGATCGGCCAGATGGCGACAGAGGCCAACAGAATCAGTGCTAGTCTATGAGAATGGACGGTGTCTGTTCCCACCAGGCTTCTCCCTGAGTCCGTTTTGCAAAATACTCACCGGCCAACGTCCATTCATGTCCTCCGCTGCTGTGGCCACCACCCATTCGGATTCCTCATGCGCTAAAAACGCTGGTATACGTGACTCCCAGTGCCCCAGCAGAAGCACCCGGCAACAACTGCCTCTGTGGAGATCTGCTCTCCGAAAAAAAAAGTGCCAAGTTTGGACTATAGGAAGTGTTTCTGATGCTTAAACCAGGAAAATTACCATAAGGGCCCATTCACACTTGAGCGTTTTGCCGGCGATTTCGGCAAAACGCTCAACCGCTAGAGCTTTTAGGTAATAAAAGTGTCCCGTTCTCATTTGGGCGATTTGCGCTAATCGCCGCAAATCGCCCCAAAACGCTAAATGCAAACGCGTAGCCTGCACCATTTTCAGGCGATTTCCCGGTGATCGCGTTTTAGTGCTATAGAAGCGCAAAACACGATCGCTAAAAAAATCGCCAGGCGGGAATGGTGATTTTTTGGCGTTATTCGCCAAAAATCGCCAGAGCAAAACGCTAGCAAAATCGCGATCAGCAAGTGTGAATGGGCCCTGAAAGTGGATATCCTGAATAATTTACTGGGTTCTACTTTAAATTCAATAAATGAGGAGCAACAACTTCCATGAGTATTATTTGGACCCGCTGATAAATATACCGATATAAGATTGGTGCAGGCAGCGCTGTTAACGTTTATTGCTTGTGTGTCGCCGTTTTCTCTTTGCGGTTTGCCAAGGTATGTTGGCAGCCAGTAATCACCTGACTGCATGTAATGATGGGGTGAGAGCACATTCTGTCTGAGGGATGATTAGCTGTAAACTCGCTGCTTCCCAGCGCAGAGACGTCCAATGTATACATGCGAGGGCCAGGAGTTCTCCGGACGCTGCCAGAACACTTCCTCGTACGCAGGGAAGCTAATTGATTGACTGCCTCTTAATTAAAGAAATCCTCCGCAGCTGGCAGCCGGTGGCCTCCGAGGAAAACGCTGGATAACTCTAAAAATTGGATCAGCAGGAAAGATCTCGCTGCTGTCCTCGGTCGGGGGTCGCCCAGGTTTATTCTCGGCCCGCGGATCCAGAAAAGGCGTGGCTAGGAGTGCTGGGGGTCGTTCAAGGTCAAACATTCGACAATTCCTCCATTCAGAATGCAGAAACCTGCGCCTGAAACTAGGGAGGGTTTGAGATGCCCATTTCCGATTCCACAGAAATTTAGATTTTTGCCATTGTCAATTTCCGACTTTCTAATTACCAAGGAGTATTTTATTTGTCGTTTTTTTGCATCAGGAAATGCAAAAATGATAAAAACAAAATCGGAAAAATGGAAAATCAGTCTTGTGATTGGTCTAAAATTACCGCGGTAATCTGATTTTTGCAGAAAAATTCTGCATTCTCTGATTGGTGGCCTAAAATTACCAAATTGCGGTAAATCGGATTTCCACGGGATTCTGACTTCCGATTTCTGAGTTCGGATCGGAAATGCTGATTTCCGATTGGAAATGCGGAAATTTTAATTCCGTTGAATCCATATGAGAATCCAGACCATACCTGAAACGCACGCATGCTTCTGTTTGCTTCCGTATATGTTCAGCTATGGTCATACTGGCACTTTCGGCATGATAACCTCCTACTTCAAAATTACCCACCACCATCAAAACCTAGCGTACCCACATTGTAAAATCAAACACCCCTGATCACTGCGAGAGCCGTGGATTAGGTGAGCCAAACTGCCGCTTCTGACAGCTATACACAATGGCAGAGGAGAACACATGGGGGGGGAGTGGAGGACAAATGGGGGGGCAGAGGAGGACTCATGGAGGAGAAAGCAAAGGACAAACGGGGGGGGGGGGGGCAAAGGAGGACACACGGGGGAGCAGAGAACAAATGGGGGGTAGAGGAGGAAAAATGGGCAGTGGAGGACACACGGGGGGGGGGGGGGGGAGCATAGGGCAATACAGTGTGTCCCTGATATCGCAACAGGTCAGCGGCTTATATCAGCGGGCGTTTGTAAGTCGGGGACTCAATGTATTCAGGTGATCATCTATCTGATGGTCCATCTGGTTGCCATCAATTAAGGTATGACCACCTTAACTCACTGTAATCCCAATCTCGTCTGACCTCTGTTACCTCCAAACCTAGTACGTTTACTTATCGATATGGTAAGTTCTGATAACTGAGTTCCCTTGTGTTGCTTCCTCAATACATTCGCTAGAATATTCCAGAGGTCATTGTCACCTGGCTGCCTGTTCTTCCGTTACCTCACTGCACTGACCACACACATATACGTTTATTGCATGAACGTTCTTGACCACAAAGTGCTGGAGGAACTTGAAACATTTGCGAGACGCTGGCTTCGTTCCTCAGAGGATGAAAGGCCTTCAGATGCAGAGAAGACTTGGCTGATGTCATTCGGATACAATGCCGCCAATTCATTAATTGACCAGAGATCGAGATGCTGTCTACAGACACCGATTGTTTTGTCTGCAAATTCTACGTTTTTATGGGTGACGGGTTATTAACCGCATGCAAAGCATGGTCGGAAATTTTTGCAGGGATTGCTGTCTGTGAGAAGGAAGAACGCGCTGTTCTCATCTCTCTCTGAATGGACAGAAAACCTCTTATTTTGGAGACCACTTTTCTCAACGTATAAATTGACTTCCACTATCTTATTACAGTAGAATCCCTTTATAGGGTTACTATTACTATATAAGAAATTGTCATACTCATACAGATAAGCTAATTGGCTTCCCCAAAATTGGCCCTAGACTACAATACATACACTGTACCATACATACCTAGACATATTCTCTGATTAGCAGAAGTACAGTGAGCAGCATTGCAGACTGAGAGCAGAGTCGCATGGAACCTGGTAGGTGAGTCCTGTGTTCTCTGCCCGCTGGCTGCAATTTCTGTAGGGGGGAGCACTGAAGGGGGAAGCATAAGTGAGGGAGGGGGTTTGTCAGCCCCCCCTCCCCGTCCCGGTGTGTGCCCAGTGCTCCCCCCTCCAAGCTACTTATACTGGGGGCACCTATACCTGGCTATCTATACTGGGGGCATCTATACCTGACTAACCTATACTGGAGCACCTATACCTGGCTTACCTATACTGGGGGCACCTATACCTGACTAACCTATACTGGGGGCACCTATACCTGACTAACCTATACTGGGGCACCTATACCTGACTACCGTATACTGGGGCACCTATACCTGACTAACCTATATTGGGGCAGCTATACCTGACTAACCTATACTGGAGCACCTATACCTGGCTTACCTATACTGGGGGCACCTATACCAGACTAACCTATACTGGGGACACCTATACCAGACTAACCAATACTGGGGCACCTATACCTGACTAACCTATACTGGGGGCACCTATACCTGCCTTACCTATACTGGGGGCACATATACCTGCCTAACCTATACTGGGGGCACCTATTCCTTACTAACCTATACTGGGGCACCTATACCTGACTAACCTATACTGGGAGCACCTATACCTGACTAACCTATACTGGGGGCACCTATACCTGACTAACCTATACTGGGGGCACCTATACCTGACTAACCTATACTGGGGGCACCTATACCTGACTAACCTATACTGGGGGCACCTATACCTGACTAACCTATACTGGGGCACCTATACCTGACTACCGTATGTTATAAACTGTTCTAATCACCTTTTTCCGGCACCAGCAACTTCTTATAGTTGCGTCTCACGGACTGTGAGATAACTTGACTCTCAACACAGCAAGCAGGAGATAGACTTTCTCAGGCTTCTTCAATATTCACGTTATTTATTCAGGAAACAGGAATACAGATAGATACAGTTCATCATATCCTAGCCAAGCCAATCTTCATGTTGCGTTACAAGCTTCTTGATTAAACTTCCTGCTGAAGTCAATCAGGTACCTTCTTTCTAACCTACGTTACACTAGACTACCTATGTACAGCATACATTATATCAGATTACATATAGAATAAAAAATACTTAGAGGTTCCAGTCAGCATTGAGAGCTAGTGTGAAAGTAAGAAGCAGAGTGAGCTCCCATCGCTCACTCGGGGTTTAATACCGACTAGGAAATAGTTAAATATGACATCATCTTCGCCATCCCCTAGATCAGACTATTGGTGGACCCCCTCGTGGTGTCATCATACACACCTACTCGATTAATATTCAATGAGGCTTTTGACATACATACAAGAATTTGGTGTTTAGTAAATATGGCTGATGTTTATTGTTCTAGTGGTGTACATGCACAGGTCAGGGAGACCTGTGGCCTTGTCCATAGAACAGCTTCTTGGTATGTTCTAGTTCTGACAGAACTGAAGATTTTCTCTCTAAGAGAAAATCCCCTTAAAGGGCAGGTCTGCTCCCCAAGCCTTTTTGACTAACTCAGTCCAAATAACTGAGGCCTACTTAAATTATAACAATCCCCCCTAAAAAGGCTTGACCCGCAGATCCCAGCTTCTGAACCCACCAGTACCTGGTTTCTTTTCTTTAGGTTTCACTTTTCGATGTTCGTGCTCACACAACTTCTCTGCTCTAGGTGGTTATCCCTGGAAGAGAGAGAACAAGACCTCTTGGTCTTCCCGTAACCAGGCTCTCTGGGGAGGCCCTACTTCTAAGTCCCTCTATACCACATACTCAGCATTTGCGTCACTTGCGTATCACTCACAAACTTGCATGACCACAGAAAAGTGAAACTCGTTTGGTTGTTACACAACGGAGCAGTGCCAGGTGCCTTCTAAAAGAGCGCCTTTATACAATCAGCTCCATCACCGGTACTACTAAACCTATACCCGTAACCCTATATATCCCTTAATTTAAAAATATTGGTTCATGAGATTGTTTATGAGGCACCAATCTCTTGACCAGGTTAATTTGTTCTACGTAATTTTAACACACAACCTCACCTGGATAATGATGCCTAAAGTTGTCATTCCCATCCAGACGACCAGTGGGTGTAGGAAGAACTTTTGACCTGCAGAAGCCCAGTCCGAGTATCCCTGGAACATCACCGGAAACCTTTTCCACCAGGTCAGACTGGAACTCACCTGCTTATTTTTGTGTTCTACCTCGTTAAGATCACCTGGATCATGGTGAAATCTTACCTCTAACTTAGTGTACTGTTTGTTTAAGCGTTGTAACAAAGTGTGGTCGTCTTGGATCAAACCCTGTTCCCCTTTGTCCCATGTCGTGTTCTCCTTCAGGAGGGGAACTTCCCGTGAAACTTTGAACTTTAGAGTTCTCTTAACAATTTGAGAAATAACGTCATCAAACCTGAATGACTGGATCCATATGGGATCTCCGCTCACCCAATATGTTCCCCTTGACAGATCCCCCTTATCGGAACAATTATGAAAATGTACCTTGAATGTGTCCTTAGACATGATGCTAAAAAAAACAAACCTTTCCTTCAGCCACCGGAACTATCGGTTTGGCTTCAGGGTGGATCTTTTGAATGGTAGCCTCGCATTCTGTGTTATTTAACCCGCAGGCTTCTTCACTAAATTTGACTTGCCCCGGCAAACACAGGTACCTCTGGGAGAATTGCCCGCATGAGGACAACTCTACTCGTTTCACCTCCCCGTCTAGCACCAAAAAAGTTTGACCTCTCAGGTCATGGTGTAAGACATGTGTTGAGGTGGGAACTAAGGAAGTGGCGGTGCCTAAAGGAATGTTGCACCGTTTCCATTTGTTCACCCAAACATCTTGAAGCTTCCATGCAAAAGAACCTTCTCCAGAAAAATCGATATACCTCCCCTTGTCCAATCTCAGTTGGACAGGATCTTTAAGCATCTCCCTGACAAAATATGTCCCCAACTGTCCTGATTGGACCTCTTCCCCCCTTATGTCCTGAGGCACAATATGTACCGAAGGTCGGGAAGACTGTACTCTCTGCAATCTTTCAATTAAGAGTACCTCTTCACTTACCCAACTAGCATGAGGATAAGCGGCTGCATATGGACTGTGTAATATCGTCCCCTGTTGTGACCCGTGTAGTGTGGATTGGGTTCCCTGTGTTGGCTTTCCCTCCCCCGGGACCGCTCTCCCCACCCTCTTTGTCACCTGGAAATGTGGCTCGATCTCGATTTTACTTCTTGTTTTGAGAACCACCACCCCTCGGCTTTCCAGCCTTTACGTGTGTATCGTTGTTTCAGAGGCACTCTCTGTTGGTAGTTCCAGAGTGTGATGTTGTCCCCCGCGTCTCTCCGGCAGGAGAATTGATGCCTCCTGCTCGTTCCTCTCCAATCTGGAACCATCTCACTCTGCATAACCAAGACAAGGGACCCCTGAATCACACACTCCACCTTTTGCATGTACCCATTGTACTGCAATGTACCTTTTAACAAAACTTTGGATCGGTGCATCGATTCTGGGAGTGTGACATTCAATAGCAGATTTACACTGCCATTAAATTCCCACTGCCCGCACCTCTGACCCTTCAGACCTGTCACCCACCTTGTGCCATGAAATTTGTTTTCACCTGGCACAAGTGCTCTTTTCCTCCATCCCTGCATAGTCCATCTGTGCCAAGTGGAGGGAGGTGTGAAAGGATTAGTACCTTTGTCACCAAACATTAACATGCTTGGGCCTTGCATTCTCATTAACCCCTTATTATACATGAGAATGTCCTCTCTTCGTTCTCCTAGGACAAAATGGCAACCTAGGATCACCATCAGCACGGTACTCTTCATTAGGAAAGCACCTCCTTGGGAAAGGAAAACATTACCACTTTGCATTATGCTTTGCTCAGACAGTTTTGTTAGTCTCTTTCCGATCTCCGAAATCTCGTTTTTTAGTCTCTTTCCAATTTCAGGAATCTCGCTGTTCTCCAACCTCAGATTGGCATCTGGAACCTTTCGCTTATCCGACTGACATCTCCATCTTTGCTGCCAGCACTGCAGCTGTCTCGAGTCCATATTGCCAAACTCCTGAAATCGAAATACAAACAAATCAATTCTTATTAATGATTTGGGATTCGCCCTGTGGCTTGTACTCTGTACACTTTAAATTGATCAATATATACCGTAATTGATCTCGTTGCTTTATGGTTCTCATGAACTCTGTTTACTCTTTTTGGTAGATTGGAGTTAAACCTCTCTTCCCTACCTAAGTACTATCCGAAGTACTTACCTGTGTAAAATATGCTCCCGTGGACTTCACCTTTGGAAGCTCGCTTCACCTTTGGAAGCTCTCACCTCATTGCAAGCTCCCTCCACATCCCCCCCTATCTGTCCATGCGCGGCCGTCGCATGCACAGATTACGGATGCCACACTTGTTGCTGCTTTGCAGGTGAGCCTGCAATGCTCTTACTCATTTTCGCATTTACTTATCTAGAACCTCATTGCGATACCAGCTCTGCTAGAAGTTCTGTGTGTTGTACCCTCTGATCAATGTTTGCCGTGCCACTACCCTCAGACTACAAAAAAAAAATGGCTGCCTCCCTGTAGGAAGGAGCACTTTGCACTTAAACTACACAGGGAGCAGGGCTAAGCATACCAGCGTCACATGCCTGTATGCAGATCCCTGAATGCCCACATGGTAGGTAGTCATATGGCAAACACCGTACTGATACACTGTCACTCTGTAAATGGCAATTCTATCATCTGTATAATTGCCCCATGAACTGCGGTCAGTTCTTGTTCTTTGTGCTACAATTGATAGGACCTGGAAAAAAACATATTTGACAAATCAGTGGATGGAAAAACCGCACAAAGAACAGCCCCAGCCCAGCATAGACCTCTTAGTCAAACTCTGGACCTGTCCACGACAAAAAACGGAAAAAAAACTTTACCGCTCTGCAGCAGCGGCGACGGATACCTGGATTGGTCAACTCCCTTTTTTTTCCAACTCCGGCACCCCCCTGATGCACTGTCCCCCCTTTTCTCTATTGGGAACTCATGCTGCACCACCCGGTAAGGTGCCTCACTTAAAGGAATAATCCCATAAGCCACTCACTACAAATACTTTCCTGATCTGCGATGCTCCGTGTCACCCTGCACCTAGCTGGGAAACAATTCCTATCCGTGACCATGCTAGTCTTACAGTAATAGCTTGGTGCACGTATCCTGGCATTCCTATCCCTGGACCCAGGCTATGGGGAAATATTCGGGATCCGAGATACTCAGTAGAATGTCTCATTATTTCTACCCCCCTTCCTTTCAGCTGCTCTGCCCGGAGCCGCGAGCACAGCCTGACGTGACGTGGATCCTCCCAGCCCCTCCTCCCCCCCTGCCATGACGTGTGGGGGCCATGACTCTAGGGGGCGGGGGGCCATGACTCTAGGGGGCGGGGCCCTCCCCACTGCCGCCGGGGCCCTCCCCACTGCCGCCATTTTGAGTCCTGGACTGCCAGCTAAGATGGCTGCTCCCATAGCAACCCCTCAATCCTATAAACATTAGGAGAAAAAACAAACTCAAACAGAACAAACATTTTATGCATAGTTACACACAGCATCGATACATATTGCAGAGAGTCAGCATTCCGCTACCTACACTCTCTGGGATGCCCGCCAAAACTTGAGACAAAACCCGTCACAGCTGTAATTCTAAATGCTATATACCTTAGTATCACCCAGTGACGTTGAATCTCTCTCTCTACACAAACATCTGCTTATCTCAGCCATAGCTCAGAATTACTAGAGCGTGAAACCATTAAACTTAAGCAGACATTACACCATTTTAGCAGCACTGACTGGAACGAGAGAAACTTGCTTTTCTTTCTACGCCTTCCACTACGGACAGAGAAAAAAAACACACTGATCGGAAAAAAAAACGCCAGAGTACAATGGCACCTCACCCATTATCTCAGTTGTAGCTACAAACTTACTTTCACAGTGACCCAGAGACATGGGCTGTGCCTTCCTGTCTACCTAGCTCACCGAAAAAAAGAGAAAAGAAAAAAAAAACCAGCTTACCACTGTCTCTCACTCGCTTTCCTCTCTTTTCACCCTTCCCTCTCCCCCTCATCCACTACTAACAGACTGAAACACTGCTGGGTTCTCTCTGACGCGGGGGACCACCACCCCCCCCCCCCCCCAAACCTCCCCCCACATCTGGCATCCTTCCCAGTCTCTGGACAGGGAGAGAGAAAAACAAAAACAAAAAACAGAGAAGGAGGAAAGAAAGAAAGAAAGAAAAAAAAATGAAGCACGCAGCCTCCAAGCTGCAATTAACACAGAATGTACACATTAACAACTCCTTGCACAACACCAAATACAACACAGATAACACAATATAACAACGTAAATCATACATGCCTGATCTGCGGACTCTTCGCAATTCACCAGCTTTCGCAACTTTTCCTCCGCGAAATGTCAGATTGGACTCCGGAACTTCTGGGGGACTACCACCTTCCCCCACAGTGGATCGATCTCCAGCGGCAGTTGCGAGCAGCCGTAGCCTCGGAGGGTTCCTTCCGACCCAGGTTTAGGCTTGTAACTGTTGTGCACATGCAGTTACAGTGTAATGTCCATGAGTTTCGCCGCTGATTTCCTCGAATTGCAGCCCGCACACTCCCCACACCAGCTTATCAGCTTGATAAGCTTTACAGTCCGCATCTATTCCGCTTGTTTTGCTGTGGAATATCTTGAAAACTTCTTGAAAACTTCTTCGGCCCCCTGTCTGCTTGTATTGCTAGGCAGCGAAGGGTTTAATCGGCACCATTGTTATAAACTGTTCTAATCACCTTTTTCCGGCACCAGCAACTTCTTATAGTTGCGTCTCACGGACTGTGAGATAACTTGACTCTCAACACAGCAAGCAGGAGATAGACTTTCTCAGGCTTCTTCAATATTCACGTTATTTATTCAGGAAACAGGAATACAGATAGATACAGTTCATCATATCCTAGCCACGCCAATCTTCATGTTGCGTTACAAGCTTCTTGATTAAACTTCCTGCTGAAGTCAATCAGGTACCTTCTTTCTAACCTACGTTACACTAGACTACCTATGTACAGCATACATTATATCAGATTACATATAGAATGAAAAATACTTAGAGGTTCCAGTCAGCATTGAGAGCTAGTGTGAAAGTAAGAAGCAGAGTGAGCTCCCATCGCTCACTCGGGGTTTAATACCGACTAGGAAAGAGTTAAATATGACATCATCTTCGCCATCCCCTAGATCAGACTATTGGTGGACCCCTTCGTGGTGTCATCATACACACCTACTCTATTAATATTCAGTGAGGCTTTTGACATACATACAAGAATTTGGTGTTTAGTAAATATGGCTGATGTTTATTGTTCTAGTGGTGTACATGCACAGGTCAGGGAGACCTGTGGCCTTGTCCATAGAACAGCTTCTTGGTATGTTCTAGTTCTGACAGAACTGAAGATTTTCTCTCTAAGAGAAAATCCCCTTAAAGGGCAGGTCTGCTCCCCAAGCCTTTTTGACTAACTCAGTCCAAATAACTGAGGCCTACTTAAATTATAACACCGTATACTGGGGCACCTATACCTGACTAACCTATATTGGGGCAGCTATACCTGACTAACCTATACTGGGGCACCTATACCTGGCTTACCTATACTGGGGGCACCTATACCAGACTAACCTATACTGGGGACACCTATACCTGACTAACCAATACTGGGGCACCTATACCTCACTAACCTATACTGGGGGCACCTATACCTGACTAACCTATACTGGGGGCACATATACCTGAAAAACCTATACTGGAGCACCTAAACCTGGCTTACCTAACCTATACTGGGGGCACCTATACCTGAATAACTTATACTGAAGCACCTAAACCTGGCTTACCTATACTGGGGGCACCTATACCTGACTAACCTATACTGGGGCACCTATACCTGACTAACCTATACTGGGACACCTATACTTGACTAACTTATACTGGGGCACCTATACCTGACTAACCTATACTGGGGCACCTATACCTGACTAACCTATACTGGGGCACCAATACCTGGCTAACCTATACTGGGGGCACCTATACCTGACTAACCTATACTGGGGGCACATATACCTGAAAAACCTATACTGGAGCACCTAAACCTGGCTTACCTATACTGGGGGCACCTATACCTGGCTAACATATACTGGGGGCACTTATACCTGACTAAACTATACCGGGGGCACCTATACCTGGCTACCTATACTGTATTTTTTTCTCCTGCCTGCCCTGCCTTTCCAATTTATGTTTTGTTTTACTACATCAGAGTTTACTATAGTAGGATTATACTGTATGGACAAAAAAGCAAAGAGTTGGGGCCAGTGGATCATATTTAATATGGATGATTATTAGCAGTGGGGTAGGGGTACCACAGAGTTCAGTATTGGGTCCAGTACTCTTCAGTAGGTTACCTCCCGCATTACACAAGTGTGAGGGGGTACTCTTTTGGTCCTATGTGTACCTGGTCTTACTCTTAATTGTTTGTAATCAATTATGACTTTTGTGGTTGAACAAAGCTCGACACTTTAGCATACTTCGTTGGTAGTGCAGCCAATTTGTCACCACTTTCTTATCCCACTTTCTCAGTTGCATGCAGTGGTTACGAAGTGCAGATTAATACATTTCTAAAGACCTGATACATGGGCCTCAATTCACTAAGCCGTTTGGACTAGTCTATTGATGGTTTTTAGTCTATTGATGGTTTTTAGTCTACTGATGGTTTTTAGTCTACTGATGGTTTGGTGTAAATCAGTTGTATCAAGAGGGAATTCATTAATAATGTTTTAGACCTGTTTTTTAAACCTGGTCTAAAACATTCGGTAATTAAGTCAATAAAGCAGGGGAAATTATCAAAGGTGCAATTCAAAAACGAGTAGCTATGACTGACATCCTTCTCCTTTGATGAGCTCTCATCGGGATACAATTAAACTCCTGCATAAGTAATTCAAAAGGTTCCATTCTCACGTCTAAAATACCTCACAGAATTACTTTACTGACAGAAATCAGCTGGTCTAATCCCTGTCAGAAAAAGTGGGCGTGGTTCCTTGTCCTTGTTTGCCTTTGTGAATTGCATCTTTTGATCATTTCCCCTGCTTTACCGACCTAATCACCAAATGTTTTAGACCAGGTCTAAAACATTACACCAAAACCATCAGTAGACTAAAAACCATCAGTAGACTAGGCTAAACTGCTTAGTGAATTGAGGCCATGGAGTTAAAGCAAATCTGAAGCAGAAATAAACTTATGAGATAGTGAACTGTATGTGTCGTACAGCTAAGAAATAGAACATTAGTAGCATAGAAAATAGTCTCATATTGTTTTTCAGTACAGGAAGAGCTAAGAAACGTCATTTGCTATCTATGCAAAAGCGCTTCTCTGAGCTCTCCGACCCAACTTGGTTAAATACAGTCCTGTTTTCTGAAGCACTTCAACAGCCAAAAAACAGTGAGAAACAGCTTGAGATAAGGTTTTACTGCAGGAGAGTTTATTCCGGCTTTGTTTTAATGCTTAAAAGACACAGTGTGGTTTTAAAACTACAACAGTAGTAGAAGTGACAGTATGATGCAATGTTATAAAAAAAAACAATAGAACTGAAAACAACAATATGAGACTCTTTTCTTTGCTACTACTTATGTTCTATTCATTGTCCGTACTCCACATACAATTAACAGAAGGAAAACATAGAGAAATGCACCCTGTGTGTATTTACAGAGTTTAGCCTGTCTAATGCCCACTCCTCTGTGACTAATCACACGTGTAATTTGATCACTCAGCTGTGTCAGCTGGCTGCCTTGGCAAAACAGCTATTTTTGAAAAACAATATGGATATATGGGGCCGTATGCAATTCACTTTTTCACCTGAGTTTTCTCCCAGGAGATACTTTTTCATCTTTGATTTAACCAGTTCAGCCTTCAGTCGTTTTCACTTTATGCATCCGAGCAATGTTCACCTCCCATTCATTAGCCTATAACTTTATCACTACTTATCACAATGACCTGATCTATAGCTTGTTTTTTCCGCCACCAATTAGGCTTTCTTTGGGTGGTACATTTTGCTAAGAGCCACTTTACTGTAAATGCATTTTAACAGGAAGAGTAAGAAAAAAACGGAAAAAAATCATTTCATTCATATTTCTCAGTTTTCAGCCATTATAGTTTTAAAATAATACATACCTTCATAATTAAAACTCACGTATTGTATTTTCCCATCTGTCCCGGTTATTACACCATTTAAATTATGTCCCTATCACAATGAATGGCGACAATATTTAATTTGGAAATAAAGGTGCATTTTTTCCGTTTTGCATCCATCACTATTTACAAGTTTAATAGTAAAAAAAAAAAAAAATAGAACTATTTCATCTTTACATTGATATTTAAAAAGTTTAGACCCTTAGGTAAATATTTACATGTTTTTTGTTTTTTTTAATTGTAATGTTTTTCTTTTTTATATATTAAACATTTTATTTGGGTATTTTTGAGAGGGAGGGATGTAAATAGTATTTGTTTGGGGTAAATATATGTGCATTTTTATTTATTTTTTACATTTAGTTGTAGTTTTACTTTTTGGCCACAAGATGGCAGCCATTTGTTTGTTTACATGACATCACTCTAAGCGTAACATACGCTTAGAGGGACGCATGAAGCCAGAAAAAGCGAAGCTTCCGAGAGAAGCTGTCGCTTTTTCAGCGGGGGAGAGGAATCAGTGATCGGGCACCATAGCCCGATTCACTGATTGCCTGGCTAACGAACCGCGGGCCGGGAGCGCACGCGATCGGCCGCGGGAGTGCGCGGACGTGCACGTGGCCTCCTGGACGTAGGTACTACGTCCTGGAGGCATAAATGGTTAAAGTAATTTTCCATGCCTTTTCAACTAAAAAGGTACCAAAAAATAGGTGAAAAAGTACTAACAAAATTATTTTGAGTATTTTGTTGCTTTGTGGTGGTTTAAAGGGCATTTTATTGACACGTTTAAAAATATCACCTTGGAGAAAACTCAAGAGAAAAACGTAATTGCATATGGGCCAGGGTGCGCTTCTGGACTAATGAGACCATATAGCATAAAGTATTAGGTATTTCATGATTAGCAATTAAAAACATATACAACAAAATTCAATTGGTATACAATACAAGAGAATATATATAAAATAAAATAATGCACAGGATCTTGTTACCATTCAAAACAACCACACATACAGTCACACTGTAGCAGGCTGGTTGGCGGTTCAAAATTAAACCTCCCCTGCCGCTATAAAGTATGCTGCTGATCAGCTGCCGCCTCAGCCCCAAAGGACAGACTGATGTGTCGCTGTTTTCTAATGGAGATAGAGGGATCACAGTAGCAGTAAGGCTGGCCATACACTAGGCCGATTACCCGCCGATCGACAGCAGATTTGATCACTGGGATCGAATCTGCTGTCAAATCGTTCATGCTAAACACTAAATTTTGATCGATTCCGTCCCGAAATAGATCAGTCCCGTTGATCGCTCCGTGCGGGAAATTACCGTCGATCGCCCGCGGGTAGGGAGTGCATCGATAGCGGCGTACGATCGACGCAGGTATACCTTACCTGAAGCTGGCTCCCGCCATCTTCTCCGCATCACCTCCCGGCTCCCACCTTCTTCGCATCACGGCAACCGTGTATAACTTCCTGTGGCACTGCAGTGACAGCGGAAGTACAAATAGAGGGAGCTCTATTTGAACTTCCGCTGTCACTAGAGTGACAGAAAGTTATACGCGGATACCGTGATGCGGAGAAGATGCCCGGGACCAGGCTTCAGGTAATGTATGCGGGGGAGTTTGGGGACAGGCGACAGCAGCAGCTCAGCAGATGGTGAATCGGTTTCAGGCTGAAATCGATTCACAATCTGTGTGCAGTAAAGGCAGCCATACGATCCCTCTCTGATCATATTCGATCAGAGAGGGATCTATCTGTTGGTCGAATCTGATGGCAAATCGACCAGTGTATGGCTACAATGCTGATCTCCTTGTTGTTATACAATGTTTATCGTATGACGTCACCGTCGTTTAGCAAATAGTTCCAGCGTATATATATGCGTTAGTAATAGTGCAAAGTGTGGAGCTTACCACATCCGTATTGAGAAAGTTCAGCCTGGATTTCCCCCAGGACCGGTCGATCCAGATAGCCCCGGCCGGCAACTTAACTGGAGACTCTGTGCACTGCTGTTAGTGTAATTCAATAGCGCAATTTTGAAAAACACAGGATGTTAATATGTCTGTTCCATGAAAGCAGGAAGTAGACACACTGCAGATTTATTGCAGGATTTGTATCAGTTGTAACAAAGAAATGTTGTTCTTTAAAGGTTATTATGATGTTGCTTATCTTTTAGAGCAGAGAGGAAGTTATGAGTTCAGGTCCGCTTTAAGTATACAGTTTACAAACATACTAAAAGCACAACTTTTAAAGCCCTTGACACAAATAAACAGAAAGCACTAACCGATTAATGAAAGTTGCAGAATGTCACGGGGTCAGGGGTCAAAGTGTGCATTTAAAATACCTTTCCTAGAGCCATTGCCCCGGGGCACATATTCCTGTGTACAGCTGGGACTGAGGATGAGACGTTAGATCTGACCTCCTACAGATGAGAATGGCAGAGGTCGCACACAGTGACCATCCCTGGCCCTAAGCCACAGCAGCCGTCCGCTCTCATAAATATCCATATCAGGTCATTATATACCTATTTCACTGATATCCATACCCTGTTATTATACAGGTGAAACTTGAAAATTAGAATGTCGTGCAAAAGACATAGCTCCCATCTGTCCTCTTGTGGAGGGACAGTCCCTCTTTGGGATCCCTGTCCCTCTTTCCTCTTCATGTGTCCCTCTTTCAGAACTTTGTACCTCTTTCTATGTAACTATATATCTTTCTCTTCTAAAAAATGTGTTTGATTGTAAACTTTATTCCCATCCTTTAAATAGATATACCTGTACTACTAATTTTAAAATGTTACTATGAAGGAAAATGAACCAGGATAGAAAGGACCAGTGTGGTTTGAATGATAAAACATCATATTTTTCATATGAAATCTTTATCGTATGTGTGACTAGGGGCGTGATGGGGTGTGGCAGGGGAGTGGCTTAAAGAGGAACTCCAGTGAAAATAATGTAATAAAAAAAGTGCTTAATTTTTACAATAAGTATGTATAAATGATTTAGTCAGTGTTTGCCCATTGTAAAATATTTTAAATCCCTGATTTATATTCTGACATTTATCACATGGTGACATTTTTACTGCTGGCAAGTGATGTAGCTGCTGCTTGCTGTTTTGGCAGTTGGAAACAGCTGTAAACAGCTATTTCCCACAATGCAACAGGGTTCACAGACAGGAAACTGTGTACTCAGAATTTCTTTGTGGGAGGGGTTTCGTCACAATATCAGCCATACAGCACCCCCTGATGGACTGTTTGTGAAAAGGAATAGATTTCATGTAAAAGGGGGTATCAGATACTGATTGGGATAAAGTTCAATTTTTGGTCGGAGTTTCTCTTTAAGTGTCCCTCTTTCTCAATTTAAAAAGTTAGGAGGGATGCAAAAGACCATTTAGTTCACTAATTTAACTTAGGTGAAAAAAATATATGAAATCAGGGCTGGATTTAGCATAAGGCACTGTAGGCACGTGCCTACAAGCGCCCGATGGTGGAAAGGCGGCTCACTTCCCTCCCCAAGTGCCTCCCTCCCTCCTTCCCTATGCAGAGTCCTGATGAGAGTGTAAATGACAGGTTAGTTACTTGGAGTAGTGTTGGGCGAACAGTGTTCGCCACTGTTCGGGTTCTGCAGAACATCACCCTGTTCGGGTGATGTTCGAGTTCGGCCGAACACCTGATGGTGTTCAGCCTTTTAAGTTCGGGTTCGCCGCGAACTACTAAATGGCCGCGAACAGGGCCGAACAGGGCCCCTGTTCGTCCGAACAGGGCCGCGATGTTCGGCCGAATACTGCCCCCCTATGGGGTCGCAGGCATAAGGGGGGAGCATGCCCCAATCGCGGGGGGGGTCGGAAATTCCCCCCACCCCCTCCGCTAGCGCTCCCCCCTCTGCCCGCTACCCCATACAAAAGTTTAATGAAGTAAAACAGTACCGGTCCGGTGGTAGTGGGTGGCTGGCAGTGGGCGGCACTGTTTAGTGAGTGACTGAGGAGGAGGAGTCCGGAGAGTGACGCGTTGAGGGAGGCCGGGCAGCGGGCGGTTCAGCAGTAGTACCGTACTACTGCTGAACCGCCCGCTGCCCGGCCTCCCTCAACGCGTCACTCTCCGGACTCCTCCTCCTCAGTCACTCACTTCACAGTGCCGCCCACTGCCAGCCACCCACTACCACCGGACCGGTACTGTTTTACTTCATTAAACTTTTGTATGGGGAAGCGGGCAGAGGGGGGAGCGCTAGCGGAGGGGGTGGGGGGAATTTCCGACCCCCCCGCGATTGGGGCATGCTCCCCCCTTATGCCTGCGACCCCATAGGGCCCCCAAAAGCGGGATGTTCGGGGAGTTCGGGGTTCGGCCCGAACATGCCGAACATCGCGGCCATGTTCGGCGAACTTTCCCGAACCCGAACATCCAGGTGTTCGCCCAACACTAACTTGGAGTCCCTTGGTTTCACAGTGGGACGTTAAAGTCCCACCTTACAGCAGCCAGTAACGCAGCCCAACTCACAGCACTGTAAAATCAATGTGCTGTTCACAGTGCCCACGTTGTGTTACATTGTAACGCTACACGGTCTCATAAAGTGCTGCATGCTGTACGTTATACTGGGCTAAGCAGCGTTATGGTGGCCATACATGGTACAATTTTTTCATACAATCTTACCATTTCTATGTAGTATAAGGGTTAATTAAGTGAATATACTGAAAGGATAATTTAGGCAGTTCCCTTATATTACATAGAAATGGTAAGATTGTATGAAAAAATTGTACCATGTATGGCCACCATTAGACTGCTTGCACATGCTCAGTAATGTTGGAGGAGGAGGTCCCTCCTCCTCCTCCTCCCACATGGCTAATTAATATTCACTGCACTGCAGAGACTCATGGTAGGATTGTAGTGTTGTCCGGATCATGAACGAATCGGTCATTTGATCCGGATCTTTTTTGTGAGTCGAATCATCCGGATCATCACAATGAAAGATGCGGTTCACAGTGGATATCTGTCCGGAAGAAACAGGAACATACAGAATGTACAGTGCAGGAAAAGTCCTGTCCTGCTAGTCATTTCACCCAGTCTGCTTCCCTAGTAAAATGATTCAAATGATTCGGTTCAAAGATCCGGATCTTTTCAATTATCTGATTCAAATGATCTGAATCCTTAAAAAGATCCGGACTTCCTATCACTAACCTGCTGCTTTGAGAGCTGCATAAAGCAGCTCAATCTGACGTCCAACTTCAAGACCACCATGCGTTGCATTAGGGGCACGTTATGCGACCATAACCTCCCCTAAAACGCAACGTCTTGGTGTGTAAGTAGCCTTAAAGGAAAGGTTCAGGGTAACGTGGAAAAAAATAAAAATCCATATCCACTTACCCGGGGCTTCCTCCAGCCCGTGGCAGGCAGGAGGTGCCCTCGCCGCCGCTCCAGAGGCTTCCGGTCGTCTTCGGTGGCCGACCCGACCTGGCCAGGCCGGCTGCCAGGTCGGGCTCTTCTGCGCTCCACGGACGGGCTCTTCTGCGTCCCACGCGGGCGCGCTGACGTCATCGGACGTCCTCCGGGCTGTACTGTGCAGGTGCAGTAGTTCTGCGCCTGCGCAGTACAGCCCGGAGGACGTCCGATGACGTCAGCGCGCCCGCGTGGGACGCAGAAGAGCCCGTCCGTGGAGCGCAGAAGAGCCCGACCTGGCAGCCGGCCAGGTCGGGTCGGCCACCGAAGACGACCGGAAGCCTCTGGAGCGGCGGCGAGGGCACCTCCTGCCTGCCACGGGCTGGAGGAAGCCCCGGGTAAGTGGATATGGATTTTTATTTTTTTCAACGGTTCCCTGAACCTTCCCTTTAAGGAGTAGGAGTATAAATATAATTGTTTATCTCATCAGATTATTTTCACCTCTGCTTTACTTTAAACTTTGACTTCATGTGATTTTTTTTGATCTACAGTTTTTGGAATTAAGCAAGGGCAGAACAGCAACCTTGCATGGGGTTAATGAAATTCGTAAAACTAATGATTAATCGGCTGACAGCCTGTTATTAGTTAATCAAGCTGTTGGGTGAATTAATTACTCTGATTGGCAGAGTACCAGCTCATTATTACCGATAAATGTAAAGCAAAGATGAGTGGAGCGGAATTGAAAATCGCATCTGTACAAGACATACCGATATCGAGATGATAACACTCGCGTCACGCTGGATTGTAGCCCTTGCCTTCCTTTAAATAATGACTTATAGAGAGATAAGCGTGCGTGTCATTGCCGCGGTGTTTACATTAGCGGTGGCGTGTTGCCAGGGAACGTGACATGATAAGACACGGGCGCTTTTGTTCCTGTTACAGTGTTGTTTTACACGCAGAACATGCAATTTTATTGGAATGCTCTGTTCTGTTGATTCAACCATAATATATCTCTGCCAAATTCTCCAAATGAATTTCATGGGACCGAGCATCACAGCCGGGGAAGGAGAGAGATTCTTACAAGGGGCTAGACTGGGGCTGATATAGCAGATCTATATGGAGTACTGAGGATTTACGTTTCAATAATTCGTCCCCTCTGATCCCATATCCAAACCCCCTTCCCCGACAGTAAAGCCATGTTAGGGATTGTAAGCTCCTCCAAGGACAGTCAGTGACTTGACTATGTACTCTGTAAAGTGCTGCAGAAGATGTCAGAGCTATATAAATACATAATAATGAACTGGTAGGACATTAGACTATGACTATGGTATTGATTAGATTGTGAGCTCCTCTGAGGACAGTCAGTGACATGACTATGTACTCTGTAAAGTGCTGCAGAAGATGTCAGTGCTATATAAATACATATTAATAATATGGTAGGACATTAAACTATGACTATGGTATTGATTAGATTGTGAGCTCCTCTGAGGACAGTCAGTGATATGACTATGTACTCTGTAAAGTGCTGCAGAAGATGTCAGTGCCATATAAATACATGATAATAATATGGTAGGGCATTAGACTATGACTATGGCAAGATTAGATTTTGAGCTCCTCTGAGGACAGTCAGTGACATGACTATGTACTCTGTAAAGTGCTGCAGAAGATGTCAGTGCTATATTAAGACATAATAATAATATGGGGGGACATTAGACTATGACTATGGTAGGATTAGATTGTGAGCTCCTCTGAAGACAGTCAGTGACATGACTATGTACTCTGTAAAGTGCTGCAGAAGATGTCAGTGCTATATAAATAAATAATAATAATATAAAGTGCTGCAGAAGATGTGAGAGCTATATAAATACATAATAATAAGACTATAGCTCCCAAAGAAACTGAAATAAATATGCCTTTTAAAGAATACTCATCAAACCACATCAAAGCTTCTATTTAAAAAAATAGATTTGCGATTGCCTGAGGGGGCGTCAGAGAGTGAGTGACACATCCGCACAGTGAGGGATTGTTGTGATAAAGGTCGCAGGGTCCCGGGATACAGTCAGGCATTTGCAGTGATATCTGAGATCTGTCATTTACGGAAAGCTCCTTGGCCTGCGGTGTGTCACCGGCGCCGATCGTCACATCAGGACGGTGACCTTTCCTGCTTGCCAGAAATGTGCTGGGACGATTCACTGGCATTGTCACCCCGGACTGTTTCTCAGCGCAGAGAATATCCGTCAGCCCTTCCTCCATTGTGATGATCCGATGATTCACCCTCTGCTGTCAGGCTGTGATGAGCTCCGACGCCACGCTCAGCGCAGGAGGCGGGACAAACAAAGCGGCTATTCCAGAAGGAAAGGACGCCCGCAACATGGGACAAAACACCTGCAAACCTAAAAGGACCTGTAGTGAAAATAACTTAAAGGACAACTGTAGTGAGAAGAATATGGAGGCTGCCATATTTATTTCCTTTTAAACAATACAAGTTGCTTGGCTGTCCTGCTGATCTATGTGTCTGAATCACACCAGAAACGAGCATGCAGCTAATCTTGTCAGATCTGACAATAATGTCAGGAACCCCTGATCTGCTGCATGCTTGTTCAGGGTTTGTGGCTAAAATTATTAGAGGCAGAGGATCAGCAGGACAGCCAGGAACTGGTATTGCTTAAAATGAAATTAATATGGCAGCCTCCATATCCCTCTCGCTTCAGTTGCCCTTTAATGAAGAAAATTGCTATTTATTTTTAATTTTTTACAGTATTCGTTTATAAAGTATTTAATCAGTGTTTGCCAATTGTCAAATCTTTCCTCACCCTGATTTACATTCTGAAATGTATCACAGGAGGTGACCTCTTTGGCCCTGGCAGGTGCAGCTCTGCTGAATGTTGGTTTATGGGAGAGTTCAGAAGCCAGTGAAAATAATGCCTGTACCCCCAGAAAGGAGAATTCTACTTATTAAACAGCTAAAGCCTGGTACACACTTTCAATTATGATTGGCCAATCACTGACCAATTTTACCACCTCATATGTAGCATGAGGGTCAACTGTCTGTGAGGAGTAAAAGCACACAGAGCCTGTAGGGGGCGTGCATAACTTGTATTCATTACAACAGAGGCAACCCATTCAGAAGATTAGATATATTACAGAGACAGTGCAACTAGAAAAGGCTGCAGCAATCCAGACCACATTAGAACAGGTATAGGAACTTATACAGTAGGGTAGAGGAAATAAGGCAGAAAATTTTGTTACAGAGTTTCTTTAAGATTTTTACTGCAGGGAAGTTGAAAGGGTCATTAACTCTGCTTGTTTTAGGCTGCTTTCACAGTAAGACGTTACAGACGCACGTTAGTGCAGCCTGTAACGCATTCCCAACTCACAGCAATGATTAATCAATGGGCTGTTCACAGTGCCCACGTTGCGTTACATTGTAACGCAGCACGTAAGTTGAAAGTGCTGCATGTTGTGCGTTATGCGCGGCTAAGCCACGTTAGACTGTGCGCACATGCTCAGTAGTGTTGGAGGAGGAGGTCTTCCCTCCTCCTCCTCGGCCAGGCACATGTCTAATTAATATTCACTGCACGGTGTGACGTGCAGTGTTTACTTCCTGGAGCGCCACTCCGTGCGGCAATTGGCTGGCGGGACCACGTGATGCCGCATGCGTCCAAGAGTACGCATCACGGACGCCAGAGTGAGCTGCACAACGCGGCTCACTCTGAAGTCCACATCAGAGAGCACCAGGCGTTGCGTTGCGTTAGGGGCACGTTATGCGACCATAATGTCCCCTGAAACGCAACGTCTTGGTGTGAAAGTAGCCTTATAGTTTAAAATACAGCGTGTGGCATGTAGTTGCAAATATGAAAGAATTATGCAATGTTATAAAAAAAAAAAGACTATCTAAAAATTAAATTATGAGACTATTTTCTTTGCTACTAATGTTATACTAATTATCAGTACTACACATACAAATCAATATATCATGAGGTTTTTTTCACTTCACTTTAAACTGCATTTGTTCACTTTTTAGATATATTGTGATAGTATATGTATATATGCGTATGTTTTTTACATTTGTATTCTGCTGCTTTGTGTTGCATTCAGAGAAATGATGCAAGCTGTGTTTGTAGCACCTGAAGATGTACTGAAATAGAAAATAACTGACTGCAGACGGCATGAGCACGACCTCAGCCTGGCAACCGCAAATAAAGTGATGTGTGAACTATGCAGCACATACATGATTGTGAACGCAGATAAGTTGTGTAAAAGGGACCCTGAAGAGAGAGGTATATGCAGGCTGCCATATTTATTTCCTGTTAAACAATACCAGTTGCCTGGCAGTCCTGCTGATCTCTTTGGCTGCAGTATT